>NC_143053.1:41175757-41478787 GCF_052426305.1 Pelodiscus sinensis | reverse complement strand
AATATAGTACCTGAGAATCTCTGACTCATCTTCTCCAATGATTTCGACTCTTCAAGAGCTATTCAGGAGAGCTGTGTGTATTTTTTACCTGCTGAAGGGAAGGCAGAAATGTGCCCAAATTTTAGTTACCCTAATGAATGTCCCTATATTTCTTTAAAGAAACGTGAGTTTTATATATAAATCCACTCCTCTGACCCGAGGCAGCCTTTTACATTGATTTTAAAGTTATTGGCCAGTTCTTGAATTCTTTGCTTGACCATTGCACAGGCAAATTCCCATTGGCTTCAGTGAGAAGTTTTCTGAGGCTTGACCTACACTAGAGCAGGCAGATTGACTTAAGGTATGCCATCCAGCTACGCAAAATGAAGATTGAACAGTACCGGACACCAGCAAGGGTTGATCTCAGTGTTGGATTTGTCGACAGTGTCCAGACTGTGGGATGCTGTGTGGACAGAAGAAGGCACCCGGAAGTACTTCTGGAAGGTCAGAGGGGCAGCCTTAAAGCCCAAGCACTGTTGGGAGAGCATGCGTGCTTAAAGGGATCCTCCTGGTCAGCCATTGCTCTGCTCCGGCTTCTGGCTTGCCTACCTCATAGAGGGAAAGCAAAGCTGCTGCTGCTTTTTTTTTTTTTTTTTTTTTTTTTGGCTCTGGTTGCCCTGCTTTCTCAGACACCACAGGAGTTTTTCTGGTTTGTCGGTTTGTCTGTTTGCTTATGTGTTTGTTTAGGTTTTGGCTTTTTTGGTTGGTTGTTTGTATTTTTGTTCTTTCGTGTGTGTGTGTGGTGGTTTGTTTGTTGGCTTTAAAAATTTTTTTTTTATTTCTTTATAAATAAGGGGAGCAGGCTGAGGAGGGGGGGCAGGACCAGGCACAGGACCAGGAAGGCCATGGCCTCCCGGATCGCAGTGCAGCTGTCCCTGTGCTGCTGGGCGAATTCGTCCAGCAACTTTTGGTGCCACTCGGCCTCTGCCTCCAGCCTCCTTTCCATTGTGTCCTGCATCCTTAGCAGGACTCCAATGTGCTGGCGCACCAGGTCTGAGTAGCTGGTGCCAGTGCCAACGGGTTTCCTGTGGCCGTCTGGGTGGTGGGGCAGGTGTGGTGCCCCCTCCTGGTCAGCTGGTCCAGCTGTGGAGGACAAGAGGGAAAAGTCACCAGTCATGCATGCTCACCCTTTCCCTGAGAGGGCATGCCCTCCTTTTTGTCAGCTGGCAGTGCCTGTCCTAGGGTCAGAGGCTGCTCATGTGCATCTCAGTAAGGCATGGTGTGGCCTGGCCCACAGCCATGGCCTCCTTGGAGCCCAGAAGGTGTGCAGGCCACCATCCTGTCCCCCCTCGCACACACCCCATGGCTGAGTAGCACAGACAAGTATCAGGCCACGGTTGGGGTTCCCACAGAGCACTGAGAGGCCTGCAGCTGTGAGGCGATCCTGGCGTCTCCGACCCTTGCCTGCCCATCACATCACTGCCTGTAGGAGCAGGTGGTGCCTAGCAGCTGTGAGGGTGCAGAGGTAGGATGGCCCTCCCTGAGGGTGGCCATGGGTGTGTCCCTCTTCTCCCCCCCAGCTGTGATCAACATGACATGTCACAGCACTGCACCATCCGTTTTGCTCCCGCCTACCCTGCCCTGTGTTGTAGTGGATCTCAGCACTCACGTCCTGATGTTCCCCGGGTCCGAAGTTGCCTGGGAGGCCTTCTGGGTTTCGGCGTCTGGGTCTTGGGTCAGGGTTGCTGTGCTCCTGCTGGTGGTGGTGTCTTCCTCCTCCTGCTGTTGGACTGCTGGTGTTGTGCTGGGGTGTCTCCCTGGAGTTCTGGCGGCTGCTGATCAGGGGTCTCCAGCCGAGACTCCACTAGCTGCTCGGGAGGCAGGGGTTCTACCTGCCCCCAGGATCTGGTTGATCTTATAATACGCACAGTAATGCGGCACTTCCCCAGAGCGGGAGCTGTGCTCACGGGCTTGAACGTACTCCTGCTGCAGCTCTTTAACTTTTGCCCTGACCTGCTCCAGTGTGCGAGGGTGGTGACCTTTCTGGGAAAGGCCTTCTGCCATTCAGCCATAAATGTCCGCATTCCTCCTTTTGCTGCACTGCATGGCCTGGAGGGACTCCCCTTCAGCCCAGAGTCCCAAGAGGGCTTTTATCTCTGGGCTAGACCAGGAGGGTGCCCTGGAGTTCCCAGGGGGGTGAGTCCCTGGAAGGGCCAGGCGGGTTTGGGGGGGGGGGGGGCTTGTCCCTGGGACATGTGTCCCTACCGGGAAGAGCTGAGCTGTCAGGGTCCTCTCTGGAGCTGGCTTGTTGCTAGAGTGCTGAGCCTGGGTGCCTGCGCCTTTTAAAGGTGGCTGCAGGCAGGAACAATAGAGTTGAAAGCTGTGGCAGGAGTGTCCACCAGGGGTTCTTTCTGGAGGCCTTTTCTGTCGACGTAACTTCTCCCCTGCGTCCACACTTACCTTTTGTCAACAGAGTTCTGTCGACAAAGGAGTTATTCCTCATAGAATGAGGTTAACATCTGTCGACAGAACTCAATGGCAGTGTGGACACAGGTATAGTTTTGTTGACACACCTGAAAAGTATAGAGCTCTTTTTTTTTTTTTTCCAGGGGATGAGGGCAGGGAGGGGCTATTAGGGAGCTTCCCCCATGCACAGCTGACCCCTAGCCTCCCCCATTCAGTCAGGCTAGGGGTCATCCAAGGGCTGGGGAAAGGCTGGAGCTGGGGTCAGGGCTCTGTGGTGGTTACCCAGCTGCTCCTGGGACAAGGCTTCATAGTGGGTGGCTGTCCTGTGGGCCAGGGCTGGAGCCGAGGCTGCGGTGTGGCTGCTCCTGGGATTGCAGCGTGGTTGTTCCCACTGGGACAGCCGCACCGTGGCCCCAGCTTTAGCTCTGGCAGCCACCATGCAGCCCACCCTGGCTGCAGCTCCAGCCCTGGGGAAGGGTTGAAGCTGTAGCCAGGGCCTTGTGGCAGCTGCCCATCACATGGCCCCACCCTGGGAGGATCTGGGGAGCCACCATGTGGCCCTGGCTCCCTCCGACCCCACTCTCCCACTAAGCCCACCACCACCAGCTTGCCTTCCATATCCAAGGAAGGTGAGTGCTGCTGCGCAGCTCTGCTGAGGAGGTGGGTGGGATTAAAATTCGTTGTGCATGTCTGCATAGGCGCGTACCCTAGGAGGGAACTTAGGTATCTAGGACTAGGCAACTAAGCCATATTTTGCTACTTAGAGCCTATTTTTCAGAGTAACTGAGTAGTTACTTGAAATGTTCGTCTCTAAAAGCCAATCTCAGTTTTATTTATGTACTTTAACATGAATTTGTTATCAGCTTGAGCAACCCAAGCCTGAAAACTGTAGTCATAGGCTTTTCTTAACTTAATTATATACAGTCAGCTCAATTTCACCCTCAGTTGCATGGGTACACCTCCTATTGGAAAGACCCCATGGTCCCGATGGACAGCTTTGTAATCTTTAGACAATACTTCTTACTCTGGGATGAATTGTCATTTCTGTGCTATTTTGGCAGTGTAAAGTAATAAAGGTAATTATATTCAGGTAGGAAAAACTGGGCTCATGAATATGTGACGATAGTTTAAATGATTGTTTCCTGATTTGTTTTCCATGAAATCCTCCTCTTTCCTAAAAACCTCTTAGCTTTTTTGTCAGTCTCTTATTATGAGATCCAAGTATATTTATCAGACTATTTTCATCAGTTTCCTGGGCAGGCACAAGGATTGTTTGTTAAAAACAACACAGTGTTTCAATTTCTTGCCATGGTAGAACATATGTTAGCAAGCTGCAACCTAAGTCAGCTAATTATTCCATGCTGTGAGGGACTGCAGATAATAGTCCATTCAAGAGCCACCAGAAGTTCAGGAATGTATTGTCCTTCTCTCAAAAAGCAAGAATTGGCTGCTTTACCTTGCCAGGAACATTAAAATGCATTGCAATTTGTTTACCAAAAAAAAAAAAATCAGTTCTCCTCCCTGTGTAGCAGTAGAACTCTGCCTGCTTCGTATTTAATTCAATGGTGGGGGTGACCGCTTGTTGAATACATGTTTAAAATCAGTGGCTGAGCATAACAAGGCATTTATCTTTCTGTTATGAAGAATAGCTTCCAAACTCAAGAAAGATGCAAATGTTGCATTCTATTACAGACTTTAGTGATCACCAGTGGATATAGCTATGATCTATTGTTAGCACTTAATTTGAGCAAGTCGCAACTCTTTCAGCCTTTCCATCCTTCTGTGTAATGCAAAAGCAGCTATAAATCTTGCTGACAATACTTCTATATCTGTAGGCAGGCAGATTTGCCATGAATAATACAGGAACAATATGTTCCGCATAGCCAATACACATTAATTGTCCCTATAGTTTCTCTTATAACTGGTAGAACGCGTCCCTTCCATGTGATCAACTTTTACAAACCAAAATGCAGGATTGTCCTAGATCAAAAGCCAAATTTGGAGGTGTTTGGAGGTCATCGCTCTCATTTCAACTGCCTCATTGATAGCTTTACTTCAGTGTTACTTTGGCTGTGCTCATTCCTGCAAATACTTCACCTGTAACAGTATTTCTGGGAAAGACATTGAGGCTATGGATAATAGTAATAGGCTGTTGCAGTGATGTCATTTTGGAGGCCATATTTTTTAGATGGAACTAAAAAATCTTCTTTCTTGTCTTATAACCTACAGACTTTCTAATAACCATCTTGCTAATCAACACACTTTATAATACTACCTCAAAATTGGTGGTCTTTCCAGCTCTCTAAGCTTTAATAGTAGAAGCTGTAGTGAGCCCTGATATTGCTAGGACTTGATGAATTTTTATTCAAAAGATAATGCTGAACATTTCTGAATACATTATAGGGTATGTTCCTAGTCAACTCACATTAAATTATACATGTCAAAATAAATGCAGAAATGAAGCATGTTCTCCATCTTCTTATTTGTTTACTTATTTATTTGTAAAATACTGTGGTGGAGAATACCAGCAAATTGTGGGTGCTTTACTTCTAGGTAAAGGGAAGTTTAACCCTAGTTAGATCTGGAGTTAGGATCCCTCAAAATATGTGCTTGTTGAAATCCAAGGTTCTAGTTTGGCCCATTATTGAAAAAGGTCATTTTCAAAAAGTTGAGCTAAATCCCTGTTCAGATTTTGAACACTGCTAACACTCTGAGGTTTGTGTATTGAGGCTTTTGGGTACAGACTCATCTCTTGTCTCAGTTCTTCTTTCTTGAAACTACCATATCAAAACTGCTCTTTTTGATACAATAGAAAATTAACTGAGTATAAGATCCACATTATGAAACATTTACCTTATTGCTCAAAATCTGGACTATCCAATAGTTTATAACTTTTCTTCTGACTATTGAACTAACATTTTTTTCATCTACTTTCCTATTTGCAGAGGAATCGAGAAAGTTTTCTCTGTTCTGTGACTTGCATATATTGCAAGTCTTCTAGGAAGGACGTGCAGTGTCATTCTCTGTAGTGATCTCAGGGATTTGGTGTGGCGGAAAAGATGGCCTCAGGGAAAACTTCTATGTGCCACCCTCTTCTTAATTCCCCCTCTTTTTTCCTTTGGCAATACAGCCGCTCCCTGAGTTACGAACAAGTTACAGACCAATACTTGGTCCGTAACTCGAACTGTTTGTAACTCGGATCCCATAGAGTTACATGGTGACCGTGCTGTTTGTAAGTGCGGATCACTGTTCGTAACTCGGATCCGCATTTACGACTGCTTTGGTCGTAAGTGCGGATGGTCGTAAGTGGAAGTGGTCGTAACTCGGGGAGCGGCTGTAATAAGTAGAGAGATGGCACAATCAGTCTACCCTATCAAGAACTGAATGACACACTTGTATTCTCTGATGTTGCGTCTGACATGGTGGAAGGAAATGTGACTTCAGCAACTAGAAAACAAACCCATAAAGTTTATTGAAGTTGATTAAAAGGACCTCCAGAATCCATGGAAGCTTGGTTATTTTTCTAGTGGCTACTCCAAGTGCCCAGATACCAAAATAATGGCATTTGACACATGTTTCCCCTTCTTTCTGGCTTAAAAAAATCCAAGCCAAGCCCGTATAAAGACCTGTGCACATTTAAAAAGTTGAATGGTACAATGCCAGTATGAACAGTGCTTTTTGTTATGGTATGTCCCCTGCAGCTGTAACGTGAGAACCCCAGCGCTGCTGGTGGGATCAGTTAGTAGTACACAAGCTGTTACAGAGTGTAAAGCAGCCTGCTGGAGCTCTGCCAGTGATATAATGTTGGACTTGTTCCGCCATGTGTGCCATAGATTTATTTCCCACAAGACAGTGCATGTGCTTTACCAGACTTGACAGATACGGTAATAGAAAATGACCAGCAGAATGTAGTATCTGACACCCACCCTCTCAGTTTTCTGCACTGCAGATTTGCTGTAGTGCCAGAGACAATAGAACTAGGCTTTGCAGACTTTCTATACCCTGGACCCCCAAACCAGCCATAATTTATTATCCCACACTCCCTTATAGTCACATCCCACTGTCCTTCGTGGCAGTGAAAGGCATGGGTTTGAGGTCAGGGGAAGAAAAGATGTCTGCTTTTTGGGTGGAGCCTAGTGGAGGTGTTAAGGAAATGGAGATGGAGACTATGGATGCTGGGGTAGGGCGTAAGCACTGGCATCTTGTGGAGGTGCTCACTACAGGGTGATGGGATAAGTTGGGTTATGGAGGTGTAAGGGTCCTCCACCTCCAGGCCCACACCATGTTCTTCTAGATCCTCCATCACCTCCCATTCCAGGCCTACACAACGTTTTTCTGGGGTTCTCCAACACCTCCCATTCCATGTACACATCGTGTTCTTCCCCAGGAAGCTCTGCTCCAAGATGGGGATGAGCCATGTGAACAGCTGGGGCCGCAGAGTGCAGGTAACCAGCTTCACCGCTTTAAATGAATGCTAATGGAGCAGATACTCAGCTGGCATAAATTGACACAGTTTTATTGATTTCAAGGGAATGCTGTCCATTTACACCGGCTAATGCTCTGGTCCTGGGCCAGCACCTTGGGTGGGCAAAGAGGCAAGAAGAATAGGGGAAAGGAGAGGCTCCAGTTGGGAAAGGCCAGCCACTCCTGGAGTGTGAGGGCGCAGAATCTCCTTTTAGCTTGCGCACCTAAGGTCCTAGTGGATGCTCAGACTTACTGTGACAACCCCCACTTTTGATTTGCAACTTTGCTGGCTGACATAACCCCCTGTAGGAGAACTCCTTCAGCAGAACAACAGCTTTCTGCAAAGGTTCTAGGAAGCTACCACAAGGTCGCTAGAGTAATACTGGCCAAAGAAATATGAATGTCTTACTGTATCTAAAGGTATGACCCCCACAACAAATAATGGAGCAACGGTAGTGTGGGTAGGTATACCCATGCCAACTTAACTTAGCTAGAGCAGAGGACAGTAGCAGAGTAGAGATGACAGCACAGTCTTCACTGCGAGCTAGTCAACTGAGTACATACTCCAGGCAAGCCATTTCATGGTGACGTTCACAATGAATTCTAATAATCCTTTTGCACCTCTATAGCACTTTCCATCTGAGGAGTTCAGGGAGCTTTATAAATATCAATGAAATGAGCTCCATGATATTGTCCCTCATAGTAAGTCTGAGGCAGGGAAGTATTACTGTCCCTATTTTATAGTGGAGGAATCTGAGTTTCAAAGAGAGAGTGAGTTGATTTCACACAGGAAGGCTGAAGTACAGCCAGAGCCAGCATTATCCAGCCTTTGTGTCTGAAGCCCACACACAGGCAGCTAAATAAAATTTTTATTGGCCAGATTTTTTTTCAGGGGTGCTGAATTCCCAAAGATCCAGATGCACTGACGGAGAACTGTAGGTGCTAAGCACCTCTGGAAATCAGGCAGCCTTTATATAAGTTCATTGTTCTAAGTATTTTGGGGTGTAAACTTTTAAAATGTGGTCCTATGTTCTTTTCCCATACTCCAAACAGTTATTCATGGTGCATTTGCTCTTTCTTTTGGAACCTAATTGGTTCCTTTGGTGATGGGTTGAGGATGGATAATGAAATTAAAAAAAAAATCACAATGCAATATTAACTTAAATTCCTCCATGCTAATAGTGGCTTAGAGGAAGACCAGATCTAGTAAAATAGATTTGAGACTTTAGGTGTAATAACTGGTATTCAGGAGCCTGCTCAGCTGTATAGGCATGCAGTAGATGGCTGGATTCATATGTGTTCTCTCACACATCTGCTAATGTAGAATTGAGTCCCATTGCAAATGTAAACATCTAGTAACTTTATATAAATCTAGGACATCCTCTGGAGAATTTTTGCTTCATAAATTTTTTTGGCAGCTTGGGATGGATACCATCTTGCTCCTATATGTTAAGTGGAAACTGTACCTGTTGCCGTTGTTCTGAAATGTCAAATGCAAAGAAGTATCTTGATGCATGAACAAACTCAGAAATATATATGAACATTATTTTTTGCAATTTTAGACTTTAGTGTAAGTCAGTGGATACATTTTTCTCATAACTATTCTTGAACTGTGTATTGCATGTAATAGCATACAACATAACAGAGATAGTGTTTACCTGAATTATGAAAGAGGTTGCAGCATTTGGTAATATGAGACACTCATATTGCATACTTGTTTTGGCTTAGGTATTCCTTATAGGTTGTGATATGCACTGCTTTTTTTTTTCTTGTGGCATGCAATTGCAGAAACACATGGCGATTGCATCCTTTACATCTTATCTGCATGCCACATGCTTCAAAATAACATACCAAATATTGAAAGGAACCTATATAGAATACATGTGTCTAATGGAGAATCCAGCACAGGAAACTCATAACCCTGGGTCTTTTTGAAGTGTGTTTTCCCCAGGATAATCCATTATGAAATGACATTTTCACTTATCTTTTGTTACCCTGCTTTTCCAAAACAAATATAAACATTTAATATGATGTTAATTGCAACTCAGACAATTGTCTTTGAAACTTCAGGTTCAAAAATAATTAGGCAATTCGGTGTTTGGCAGCAAATTCAGAAACTTGGATTAACAACTCATTCTGATATGTAGCCTCAGCTATTAGTTGGCTGAACACTGATCATATATTTAACCAGTACAGGAGCTCAAATTTGCCCCCAGTTACATGGGTACAGCAGTTGTTGACTAAGAGGCTTCGAACCTGTGTGTCTGAAGGCAGAGTGGGATCCCAGAATTGGAAACGTTTTGAAAAGCCTGATCAAGTTTGAGCATCCTCTTGGCTGGGATGAAGTAGTAGATTGTTTTCTAATGCTCATTTTATGTATGAGACAACAGGAAGTCTAGCCATGAATCTTCTTGGCAGTAGAGTTTTTAACTTCATTATGCACCCAGAGATGCATATTTGTCTAATGCTTCATTGTGCACCAGCCTGTTTACGATGTATAAAGTGATGTAGTCTATAATTCAAAAGCAAGTCAGAGCTTATTTAGCAGAAATTGTGGGGTTTTGGTGTTCTCTCCATGCTCTGCATAACTCCCATTACTGTCAGTGAGAATTCCATGAACATTTCCAGGGTCAAATAGATTCTTCTGCTTTTATATTGAAAACATCTAATAACATCTCAGGGTAGCTGTGTTAGCCTGTACTTACAAAAACAACAAGGAGTCCTGTGGCACTTTAGAGACTAAGATTTATTAGGGCATAAGCTTTTGTGGGTAAAACCCGCTTCATCAGATGAATTGGAGTGGAATTTACAGAGGCAGGGGTATATACAAGGACAATAAAAGAAAGAGGGTACCTTTGTAAATGAGGCTAATCGAGTCTGGGTGGAAGTAGCTCATTCATAGCAGTTAATGTGGAAATGTTTTTGTCGAGAGGGGAAATTGCCTTTGCAGTATGTTAATCAGTTAAGATCCATATTCAATCCTAAATTGATAGTACTGAATGCAAATTTGCATTCAATACCATAAGTTTAGTATTGAATACATGTTTAATAATGAGATTCTTGATCCTCTTAAAATACCTTTGTGCCTTTTGTACTTTATAATATGGTATTATACTTTTAAAAGTGTATGTCTGTGATATTATTTTATTTTGCTTATAAACATACTATAGAACTTACGTTAAATTTATGAGACGTGCAACAGAAAGTTACAGCATTATTGAGCCACCACTGTTTTACAAATTTGGCATCCCTATTACTTGCAAGACTGAAATGTTTAAAATTTATTAACACCCTGCAGTTTCCTTGGGGAACTGTTTTCCATAAGCTAATGAGGCACTGGTGCAAGTGCTTCACTGTTATTCCTGGCAGAAACCACTTAGTCTCATAGACATACTTCACTGTTTTTTTTTTTTCTTCAGTAGCCCAGTGCAAATAATAAATATGAGGAAATACATCATGCCTTTTAATATGGGAGCCAAGCACTAGGACTGCCAAAGTTAAAACAAAGCAATGTCATGATGGAATCCATGCACATGCTGTATCACATATACCCATAGCATTTCATATATTATCCTTTTCACATATTAAAAATTGCAAATACAGTTTCTTGGAATCCATTAGAAACAGTCAGGCTATCACCAATAAATAAATAAAGAGATAAATCAAAGATCCAGAGCAACATTTCTGAAAATAATCCTTTTGACATTTCACAAGCTGACCTTTTTATTATCATTTCCCAGTTTCCCTTTTGTTTGCTACCACAGATGGAAAGATATGTTATTGTATTGCATGTTAGATATTTTTTGCACCATACACTGTACATATCCGAATGAAAGTTTGCACACTGCTGATAAATAAAGATCTCTAAATAATAAGGCCTATATTTGTGCTTCATTACATTCGATTTAAACATTCCATGTCTGTATTTACTACTGCGAGTACTCCCCTTGAAATCATTGGGATGATGCATGTTCATAAATTTAAGCATATGTGTAAGTGTAAAATCAGCACTTAAGATATATGTACAGTGCAACATAAGCCCAGGCCTAATGGCATTTGAGTCCGCAGACCCTGGATTTAAAACTCACAGTGGTGACTAGGTTAAAAATTTTTGAGCCCAGGCCCCACATCAGGGCTTCAGTGTAACTGTTGCAGTACAAACACTTAAGTTCATGTCATGAACATACATGTAATTCGTGTCATATAGTGTGTGTATATGGATTCCTTCATAACATTTGAGTCTCCTCAAATGTGGCTTCTCTGGCCTTTTGTTCATGGTGTAGTGTGAGAACACTATCCATCCCATGCATCACGGGAAGTTGCTGCAGCCCACCAACACAACCTAGTGAGCCATCATTTTTGTCTGTACTCCTCGCAACCAGAGATACTAGCATGGAGGAGTCACTAGTTTTCAATAGGCTGTCTTTGATGGCATTTTCACTCCTCTTCAGAAAATGGGCACAGCTTCTGTGAGACACTGGTGGACCTCTTTTCTGACCCACAAAGGCACCCCAGGAGGAAGATACAGACATGGAAGAATCAGACTGGCTAATGCTGTTCATGACTCTTGAGGTAGCTGCTGATAGTTTTTATGGCAGACTGGTGCTTCTGGAGCAGGTCATGAATACAAACTAGTGAGATGACATTTTCCCACAGACGGGGATGACAAGCCGTGGTACTGGGCCTTTTATATAAAGAAAGCTACATTTCTGGAGCTGGGTGAGCAGCTTGCTCTGATCCTGCAGCTCAGGACACACACATGAGGATGGCTATATTGGGTCAGTAGCAGAGATGGACGTAAGACAGTACGGCCTGGTCCTGTACCCGCTATTTATAGCCAGTGTGGCTTAGTGGAAAGACACCAGACCTACCATGGCCAGCCTCTCCACAGAGCTGCCTCCTCTCCAGCTCCATCTGTACAGCAGCCCTGGAGAATGGAGGGAGGTGGGAGGCAGGGGCGGGCCGGGCCGGGAGAGGTACCATAGCCAGAGGAGCTGCCCACATTTCTCTTTTCCCCTCACCCTGCTACCCCTCCCAGTGGGGAAAGGAGCAGAACCCTCCAGCTCCCCTCCCCCAGCTCTGTTCTCCTGCATGGCTGGAGAAGAGACAGCTCCTTGGAAGAGCAGAGGGTAGGGCTGGGGTTTCTGCACCTTTCCTCGCTGGCAGGGGCAGAGTGGGGAAACCAGCAGAACTGCCTGCAGCTCCCCCAGATGTTGTACTGCCCCCAAGGCTCCATTCACCCCAGAGTATGTGGGATGGGGAGGGGAAGAATGTGAGGGCCCAGACTGAGAGTGGGACAGAGTCACATGGGGGGGGCACATGGGGAGGTCATGTGGCCCCTCTCAGATGGTGTCTCCCCCCCGTACCAGAAAGAAATTAATTTTACTTTTAAGCCTTGTCAGAAGTGCACTGCTAATACTGTCTGGAAGCTGCCATCCCAGATGTCTACAGGTTCATTGCTAACCAGTTCAGCGTAGGAGAGTCAACCATGGGTAAAGTAGTCACAGAGATCTTGGAGGCAAGAAGGCCTGTGATTTACCCAAAGCTGTTGGACATAAACAATATCCCTAAAGTAAATGCTGGTTCATTTCGAGACTAGGATTTCCAAGCTGTGCCAGGGCCAGTGATGGGACTCATGTGACCATATATAAGTGGTGGGATGGTTCCACTATTTTAGGGAACTTTCTGGGTTTCTGCACTACTACGGAATTGATAGCTAAAGGATCTGAATCCTCAACCAGAAGCCTGCCTGCTCCTGAACTCCACTATCCCTCTCCTGTGAGGTAGAGTCTTCATCACCCCAACAAGGCTGGGCCCAACATCGCTGAGAAGCTTCACCCCACCAGCTTTGTCACTTGGTTAGGGGCCAGGGTGTCTCTCCTCCAGGGTATTCTCTCCACACCAGCCACTTCTCTGACCCACTGATCCCTACACTGAGTTTAAACAAAATATAATTTATTAAATAGCAACTGTAAGAAAAACAAGGAAAAATAAGAAAAGGAAACCAGGAACCAAGGAAGGGAAACAAGGACCACGTGCAGCAGTCTCTGGGATATAAGAAAACTTTACAGTTTGTTCCTCACATATCCCAGGCCTGGATATGCCGTGGTGACACTATGGGATAAGACACCTGCTCTCTGGTGGTGGCCACACATCCTCAGATTCTAAGTAGCAGGGACTCTTCTCCCTAGCAGCAGGCTTCCTGTTGAGTTCACATCTTACTCCAAGTTTGGCTGGCAAGGCCTTCTTGTCTGGCAATACCAGTGCTGGCCCCTCTCTGCCCAGGGTCCCCACCTCACTCTGCCCAGCCACTCGCCATGGTTAATGTAGTGTTATTTGTGGCATGGTGTTCCCCGGCTCAACTATCAGCTTTCCCCTTACCTCTGCTCTACAATGGCTCCGGCAAATCCAGCTCACATGGAGGATGGGCCACCAGGTTCTTGACTCCTTCACTGGTCTGCCTGCTATGACCTAGAGCATTGACCTTTCCCCAATGCCCTGGGGGATTGCCAAAAAGCTCCTCCAGCAAAAGGGCCCAGGATATGCTGCAGCTGCTCTTGCAGCAATGCCTTGGCAGCAATGGGACTAAGCTCAAGGCACATTGGCAGCCTCATCTGGTACCTGCTGGCTCCCTTCTGGTCCTCTACTGGATTCAGGGGTGAGAAGGTCACCATCATGGCTAACCAAGTTGTTGTGACACTCTGGTGGCTCCATGCTTGGTGCAATACCCAGCCCCTGGCCAAACCTGCACAAAAGAGTCTGGAAGACAGCAAATTCAACAAGTTTGCAGCTCAGGGGTCAGAATAAAAGGGAAGGGTTAAATTCTGAGCTGAATGACAGCGGTGGTTCCTCTTCCTAGGAATTTATTCGCCACTTGTGGGACAAAGGACAAAGAATACCAGTCATAGGATTGGGGGCCTGGACTCTCATCTGTGACCCCACTGCAAAATGATGGGATTGGGCTTGAGAGCCTTTTGGACTTGGGCTCAAATCTTCAGGATCATGAGTCTGGGTCCCAGTCTAACAGAACTATGGGAAGACAGGTTTTATATTTGAGCCTGAACCTGAGTCCAGGCTTACGCTGCAGTGTAGACATACTCTTAAAGGCCTGAACTGGATATGTTGGCACTTGAAAGCAGATTTCAGTGCCTGAAAAGAGATTAAACATCCTAATATAGACACCCAAGTTTGAAAAGTGGGTCTAGTTTATTAAAAACCAGTAACTTAATATAAAATTAAAGTCAAATATGTAATTGCTTGCTGTATGTATTCATTTTTGCATGCACACTAACTGCATCCACATTTGAAATCAGGCCTTAGATTATATAAAATGAAAAATTGATAACTGTAAAATGATTGGTGTTAAAAACTGACAGACTTGAATACTTTGCAGTTATATACTATATTTTTTGAAAGATCTCAATGAACTGAAATACTAATGATTAGTTCTCACAATACCTGTGAAAGACATAAATATTATCCCCGTATATAGCTGGAGAATCGTAGAAATATAGGGCTGGAAGAGACCTTGAGAAGTCACAAGTCCAGTTGCCTGCAGTGTGGCTGGATCAAATAAATCTAGACTATCCCTGAAGAGGTGTTTGTCCAACTTATTTTTAAAAACTCGTGATGAAGGGGATTCCACAATCTGCTTTAGAAGCCTATTCCAGAGCTTAACTAGTCTTATCATTAGACAGATTTTCCTAATATCCAACCTAAATCATCCCTGCTGTAAATAAGGCCAATAAATCTTATCTTATGTAAGCAGGATCTGAAGGAATGGATCCCTTACAGCTATCTGGAAGTGGGGAGAGGCCCTGGAGGCATCTAATGTAAATACAGTTTGCTCCTGCTTTGCTTAGATTTGTTAGATGTTCTGCAGATGGAGTGGTATTTTGCCCAATGTAATCAACCTAATTTATGACCCAACACCAGCTATGTTTGTATTAAATGCAGAATTAGCTAAATATGGTTCCCAATTTTTGTAATATTGTGGGAATACAGAAAAGTAGGACTGTGCTAAACTGTTCCAAATGAAAGGGCTTAAGTTAGCAGAAAGAATATTGCTAATGCAGAGGCTCAACTTTCAGAGCCCTATGAGGGGTAAGGGAAAGTTGTTCTGGTCAGGAGGCTATATAGCTTCTCCTGCCTGGACTGATTTAACGTGTTCCTCCTTCCTTCTCTCCCTCCCTTCCCTTCATAATAAAAAGGCATCATTAGGTGCCTCTTTTCTTATGTTAAGTGTGTTGGAGTTACGTTTCTTCTACCCTGCTAGCTAGGAGTTGAAATCACTGGGAGCTGAAATCATTTGAGACTGTTGGGCAGAAGTCACAGCCAACAAGTGGATGGTAGTAAATGGTGACTGAGAGACAGCAGGGTGGTGGCAGAGAGGTATAATGAGCAGTCAGCAGGAGGCGGAGAGGTGAGATGAATGGCCAGCAGGGAAGTAGCAGACAGTAGTGAGCAGGTGGATGGCGAGTGACCAGCAGAGTGAGTACAATGCCTCCTTACCTCCCCTACTCAGGATGGGAGGTGAATTCTGAGGATGCACCTTTGAACTCTGGGTCTGCTCTATTGAAGGGCAGCAACTGTGAACGGGGTGCAGAAAAGAGTTGGGCATGTGAAAGGGACATTCAGATTTCCTCTCAGGTTCTTAAATCTGGCAAAGGACATTGCCCAACCTGCTTGGGGTGGGATTTTTAGTCATGCTTTTTTGTTTATGAACTCTGTTTGGGGTGGTTCCCAAATTAATGCCAAATTACTTTTCTCTCTTTCATTAAAAGTTTCTTTTCCACACACAGACTCTGTGCTTACAAGTGAGGAAGCATTGCCTCTCAGAGGTGCCCAGGGGTAGAGTGTGAATTTCCCAGATTACTAGGTGGAGTCTTGAGCCAGTTCTGTGTTGGATGGATGGAGAGGAACCCCTAGATATTGACCTGGCCCTGGCTGCTGGCTCCATCTGGCATTGAACCTGGCTCCATCTGGCAGAAGGGTAACACCTACATTCATTGGACATGGAGAAAAATTGATCACTGTCTCTTTATAACAGCCCTTAATGAATGTTTTGGAAGACATCAGGTCACCCTTCAGTCTTTTCAAGACTAAACGTGCCTAGTTTTTTTTCAAACTTTCCTCATAGATGAGATTTTTATTCATTTGGTTGCTCTCCTGTTTCCAATTTGTCCACGTCCTTCCTAAATTGTAGTGCCCAGAATTGGACACAGGACTATAGCTGGAACCTCAGCAGTGCAGAATAGACTGGGACCATTACCTCTGTCTTCCATACAACACTCCTGTTAACACACTGCAGAATCACATTGACAACTCAGGGGGGGCCTCTGGTTATCCTCGCTGTCAATCTCTGAGGGTGTCCATGTCCCTTCACTACAGAAGGGTTAGTTCAGAAGATGATTTCTATCATAAGAACTGGTCTAGAACACATAAAAGTTTAATGGCCACGTCCCTAAAATATTACCAAATGATTCTTTTCACCTACTGATCTTCTAAGTCACTGCCAGGCTTGTAGTCAGCATTATTCAACCCTGCACAGGTAGACTCCCTAATGGATTTCTAGTTCATTGCCTTATCCACTCAGCCAAAACTTCTGTTAGTGCATGCCTAAACTTATGCTTTCTTTTTTTTAATTCCTTTTATCCATTTGCTTTAGACCTATTTCTGAATGCAGAAGTTCAGGAATTCCACAGGAAAGTAACAAGCATCTGTGAATACAAAACCACAATATTTACAATAGCCTTGAATGACCTTTTCCCATCTCCCTGGCCATACACAAGCAGAAGGCAAATGTTTAGGTCTGCTAGAAGCATGGTTCAGTTCCTGCTCCGCATAAGCATGTACATTGATCAGAAATTCTAGCTCAACTGTTGGCAATGTGACCAGAAGCCCTGTGCATAGAGCTATGACTGGATGTGCATGGTTGTTTGGAGCCATGGCTGATATAAACCACTGTAAGAACTTACATTGGTGGTGATTTTTGTTTTATGTAAGTTGGGTTCCTGCTCCCAGCCAACTGAAGCAGGAGGAGCAATCACTTGTTTCTTTTAACACTCACAGTTTGATTCCTATTTCATGAGATTTGGACAGACAGTGTAGTTGGGACCCTGATGGACCTTAGTAATGGCACAGAATACTGTATAAATAAATATTTAGCCGTATTTTCTTTTCTTCTCCAAAGTAACTCACCTACATGGGTTGCTATGACAGTTTGTAACACATTACTAGCACTTGAATCCTGCTTCTATCTTCCAAGGTATCTGATTTTTACTTCTGGAGCCGGTACTCAGGGTCTTCCTAGATGTGTATGACAAGATAGTGACTACACTGTGCATGACGATTAGTTGTTTAGCTGTCAAATGTTTACTCTCTTTTTCTGGCTCTCTCTGTGATTCCTATGCTCTCATCATGAAGATATGCTGCACAGAAAGCTTTGCTATTTGCACATTGGCTTCTTAAAAACTTTGATGTGAGGAACGTAGCACAGATTTTAGAGTGATACATTTAAAAGACCAGAGGGGATCTTGATGGTCATGCAGTCAGACCAATGCAATACTGCCTATGTTGATCAAAATTAGCTTATTGCAGCAACAGAACATCACTGAAGTTTGCTTCTATATCAGTGGTGTGTTGTGAAATTGCTACACTTGGACTAATCATTCTCTGAATCACAGGAGGCCTGAGTCTGTAGCCACCAGGTACAATTAGTGCCTTTTAACTTCAATGATGACTACTTGTACTCAACTGTTGCAGAATTTGGCCATGTTAATATAGCCTCTTTCCTATGTGCTCTTTTAAAAGAAAGAAAAACAACTGAGGAAAAAATTAGTCCTTTGGGAAAAAGGCAGTTTTTTGTCTACTCTTTTCTTAGGGGAAATATAATACCAGGATTAGTGTTACTAGGTGTGTCTTAATGAAGTCAACTGGCTCAAAGGCGAATAAAAAGCTGCATCCACTGGGTATCAACTGACTCAACACAGTGGTCAATTTCCTTTAAGGTCAGAACAGCACAAATAAAACCACAAGGATTTTTTCCCTTACAATTATTTAGCAAAGTTATTTGGATTTAAGCAAAAATGTATGTAAGATCTTATTTTTTAATAGCTAGGGTCAAAGCTGGCATGATGTAATATATTTTCTTTTTAATGTGCCTCACACCTTGTATCAAAGCCACCAAACACTGACTTCCCTGGAAATACACATGGGAGTAAGGTGAGGAGTATTTGGCCCTTCTGCACTTGCAGAAGTAGGAGGGAAATTACTTACCCAAATTGCTGGCAGACCCCTGGGGCCTACATGCTGCCAGCTTTTGGAGCAACTTCAGTTAACTCCTGAGCAAGAATATTATCTGTTAGTTTATAGAGCCCCCAAATGCAATAGGGTTTTCACGTGAGACATTGAAGGGCAGATTTGCTGTCCCTGAGAACTTATATCTAGATGAGTGTTTCTCAGCTAGTGGGTTGCAAGCCCTATGAGATGTCAGAAGGTGGTGAGGATGAGTGGATGTTTGTGAAGCATTGAAAATATTGTGACTATTTACAGCAAAGAAAATGCCACTCTCTGCAGGCTCTTACTCTTCATGGTCAAGTATGATCCATCAATTGCTGGAAATGCACACATTATATAGGCTTATATTGTTATTAGTGAAACATTTTTTACTATTACTATGATAGTAAATGTATGGGGGTGAGGAGGAACATTTTTTACTTTGAATAAGGGGTCAACAACCTGAAAAAAATTAAGAAATACTTATTTAAGTTCAGAGCTTCTAGCTGAGTAGAGGATGTAAGGTCATTTGCAAGTCAGCTCCTCTCTTGATAACACATTCTTCTCCCATATTTGCCTGCTTTCTTTTCTTTTGCATGAGACCGAGAGGAGGTGGGAGGGAGGGAGTCTAATGTATTGATATTTGCAAAGAAATATGGGCTTGATCATTATTTCTGTGTTCAGTCATATCTGTCTGTGTTAAGACTGCCCTTGGTGTGAACTCTGTGGATTATGGATCTAGGAATTTTTTTTTCATACAAATAAATAGTCTTAAATTTTAAGTTCTTTATAGCAAGACCTTTGTCTAAACTTTTTGTACAATGACTAGTACTGTGGGCCTCTGATTCAAACAGGACCTCTCGGGGTTACTGTATTGTAAATATTTAATACTGTAGTGGGCTTTGCTTGAGGGTCAGCAGGCTCAACATTCTCCAAAGTTCTGGGACAGCCTTTCTGAGAAGTCTGAGGACCTGGAAGATAAGTTACAATTGTTCATTCCCCTCCTTGTGCTCCCCAAGTTTCCATGGTTGAGCAAAGGGAGAGAAATTGGAAGGTGGATCTAGGCCCTTCTTCTCCACTGGGCCCTAGTGCAGGGTCCCAGGGGTAAGAGAATCTCAGTCCCCACTCCTGATATCTCAGACCAGCTTTCCCTGGGCCACTCCCTACCTTCCTTCTCTTCAATTTGGGATGTGGTCACGGCACTCCACTTCCCTCCCAGGGAAAGGGTTGCTCAGTCTCAATAATTCAGAGTCAGTTGAAACTTGACAGTTCATTTTTCTCTGCCCTTTTCTCCGACAAGGGGGAATAAGTGTCAAGTCCCTGCCTCTGAATCTTACCCACAATGCAGACTTTTCCCTGGAGAATCCCTCTGTCTCATGAGCTACAAACTCCTTCTCACAAACAGCCTTTCCTTCACTCTCCCTCCATCTGTCAGAGACCCCTTTTTAGCAGGTCCTCCATTTGAAGCTTGCTCAGGAGTGGGGACTTCTTGACCCAGTGCTGCTCCAACACTCCCTGGGCCTTAGTGTAGGATCTGTAAACCACATCACAGATACCAATATAACCAAATTTTCTAACTTATGAGTGAACCCAAAAAATCATGCACACACATCTGGTATCTACAAAAGCCTGAATTTGTGCATGTAACTTGAATGACAAAACTAGCCACAGAGCTATCAAAAATCAGATGCATTAATCTATCTATTTCCATAATGAGAGGTCTTTTCAATCTGACCATCAGTCCATCCATCTATTTCTAAGGCTTTTATGTTCAGGGTGCCCGATCAGTAAGGTTACGATTGGGATCAGCCTTTTGCAATTAAAATCTAGATCAGACTTTTCGATTTACAATAAGATTTTAACTCTTGATCTGAAGCCCTGTATTCAATCTTTGGAGAATTTGAAAGTGAAATTTATTATGTGGTCTCTCTTTGTATCATGCTAAACTAGCACACTGAATTTGAAGTTTAGTTAGGTAATAGGAGAAGAGTCTAACTAAATAACGACAGTAAGATAGCCCTGCTAAAAAGACCTTTGGACCATAGTGCTTCCACAATGTAATAATGTTGTGTAAACATAGGTCTTGAACTTCAAGTATCTTTCCCAAATATTTCTACTATGGGCATGCTTATCAGTGGAATGAGTTGTGACACTTCTAAGAGTCTACATTAGCTCACGTATAACATAGTTTAATGCAGCTTGCAATCTGATTAGAAAATCTTTGGTCAAAAATATTGACCTGTCAGCTCTTCTGCATAAAGTCCAAAGAGTCTAGGGGTTGTCCTAAATGGTGTTGTCCCATTAATGAAAGGTGGAAAAAATGCAAAAGAAGCCTTTGTCGACCGCTCTGGTATGCCTTGTGAAATGAGGTTTACCGGAGTGCTCGACAAAGGCTTCCCTTGTGGACTGCAGCACGTCCAGACTGCCCTGCTGTGCCACCAAACAGCTGATCGGCACAGCGCGGTGGCCATTTTGATGTAAATGAAGCGGCAGTTATTAAAATCACCATTTCATTTTGCTATGTCTAGTAAACTGATCTACATGGCTCCGTCAACGGAGCCATGTAGTCTAGACATACCCTTAGGTAAGCAAGATTGTTATGTTCCCTCCCTTATTTACAATTCGTTCTTGCTACAATGGCATATGTTCCTGGAGGCTTGCTTCTTGCTCATCAGTAGTGTGTGGGTGCGGGGGGGGGGGGGAGGGAGGGAGTAAGAATTGAAAAAGGGTGGGGGGAGAATGCAGGCCTCACTACCCCTATACTTCACACATACAGAGTTCTTCCGCAATTGACCCCTACACTCTTTCCCCCCCCCCCAAAAAAAACAACCCAAACCGGCCAAGGTGCAGGAGTGAATGAAGGAAGATGGGTTTGTAGTAGACAGGTACATTGGTGAGTCATTGGATTAAAGCCAGACAAAAGAATACGTGGGGGAGGGTGTGATGAGATGAGAGAGAAAAAGCCAACGACTGAAAGATGGAGAGGAGCCACAAATAAATTCAGACTGTTATAAGATATTCACGGACAATTCAGGAACTGAAAAATAGGTTACTTTTAACAAACACATTATTTGAAGTGACTTATTCACTCAGCTCCAAAAGCCAATAAGTGTAAATTACAATTTATTTCCTAGATAATTCCTGGAATTTGCTATTCGGTGTTGGCAGGAGCTTCAGCATTCTGGCACAAGTACACTCCGTAGCTCATCTCCTCAAACTTTTGAATTGCAGATTTGCTGAATCCTTTCAAATAGAATGTCTTCCTTTGAGTTATAGCAGCTGCGTCTCGTTATTTCACTCTTGTTGTGACATGTGGTGCAGCAGTGAAACATCAAAATGACACACAGTGAGGCTACTAGCACTCAAAGGAGAGCATAGTTTTCTGGATCAAATATGACTTACTGCATCTGTTTTGGTAACAAGTTCCTAATAAAGATTTATTACAGGAGATGCCTGTCAATTTTATGAGAAGATACTGATTTAGTTGATTCTGGAATGGCAACTTCTTTTCTTTCTACATTTGTTTCTACATTTAATGATCACAAAAGGTGCCACAATGACACCCTTGAAATCTGCTGTCTGCAGAACAGGTGAAAAAGCAGCAACTGTATTAATGTGGCTCAGTCCTCATTTTGAGAGGCTATTTATAGGGGTAAGAGGATAATTCAATCTCCAAGTCCATTTGATCTTTTCCCTGTCAGAGACCCCTACCAACAGGACCAGTTGTTGTGGTGTCCACTAGTCTATTAAGTTTAGATATTGAATTTTGTCCCCAGAATGAAACTTGGACTAACATACTTTGCCCATTCTGTTAAAAATATAATTGTCAGACCTGGTTTGTGTATTTCCAAGGTTTACTTAAATTCATTCTTAGAACATTTGTTTAGCATTCCTTGGATATAAGCTAATTCTGACAAAATAGGAGATTTTATATAGATCATTGGTATATGTAAATGCCCATCTCTTCTTGGAGTTAGCTCCATCATTCTGTCTGCAACAGGTCTCTCCTCATTGGTAATAGGATTTGATCCTTTGTGCTGTCAGTGCCTGTGCTGCACTGTTTTGGCACCCTTGTGATGGGGTATTCCTGTGTTCCAAAAATGCTAAGAAGGGGCCAATACCAGAAGAAACAGCCTTGTGTACCAATCTTAGCTATTTTCACAGTTGATTTCCCCCACAGAGTAACAGTGGGGGGATGCTGTGGAGGAGGTTTGTCATGGGGCGGATTCACCACCACGGCGCCTACTGCCAGTACCACTGGGAATTAGTTTGTATCTGCCCACCAGATGTCTCCCTCTGACTGGTGTCTCCTTGTGTCTGTTCCAGACCCACATTGCTCCTGGACTATGGTGTCCTCTTCAGGACACTGCCCTCCAGCAGTGCCCACTCCAGTGACTCTTGGCCTCCTTCCTGGGAGGGGGTTATCAGTCTCTGCACTACAGGGTCCTTCCCTCCCAGGGAATACCCAGTCCCCCTCTAGGGAACACCCAGTTCCCCATGACCCTCTTTGTCTCAGTGACCAACTGTCAGTCTTCATCTAGCCCCTGCCTCAGGGGCAAACTGCAGTCTGAAATGGCTACTCATCATTGGCAAGGGGGTGTGGACCTGCTACTTTTGCCTACCCTGGCTGGCTCTATACAGCCTTCCTGCACTCGGGTCTGGCCTCAGGCCCTGCAGCCTGGGAACTTGCCTGCCAGAGGTTCCCCTGCTCTGCCTTTCTTCCCCAGCACTGCTCTACCTCCAGGAAGCCACCTGCTTCCCAGACAGCCAGGTCCCTCTTGCTCTCCAGCCAGAGCAAGAGTAAATCCTTCTCTCTCCCTCCAGGAGCCCTTCTTTATATAGCCCCCACCTGGGCCAGGAGCCCTTCTTTATATAGCCCCCACCTGGGCCCTAATTCTTTGAATTCTTCCAAGCCAAACTGAGGTGTCATTCAGTTTAGGAGGCAATGACTTGCTTGTTGCATCAGGTAGGATACTGACCCCCTAAAAATTTGAATAGTAGTCTACTGTCATCAAGTTCTGCTTTTCCTTCAAGATAAATTAGTATGCTCCCACTTTTTTCCCCATGGTTGGGTGGGCTACTTATGCAGTAAGAGCCTCTTTCTTCCAGCCATTATCATACAACCAGGAGGTGTCACACTCTGCTATCAAGGAATGGAGTTGTGTATTCATTCCCAGCCAGGAAGTGTACTCCTACACATCAGGGCTAAAGTCAAATTAAGCTACGCAGCTTCAGCTACGTGAATTGCATAACTTCAGTCAAAATAGCTTAATTCTGCTTTTGGTGCTGTCTACACAGCAGGAAGTTGAAGGAAGAACACTCTTCCTTCAACTTCCCTTACTCATGAAATGAGAGTTACCATGAGTGAGAGTAAGAAGTCCTCCAGCTCACCATTATTTCAGAATAAAGGCTTGTAGTATAGACCCGCTCTTCGTTATTTCGGAATAATGTCAGTTATTCAAAAATAACGCTGCTGTGTAGACATAGCCTAAATGTGCATTCAGGACCATCTAAGGGTATGTCTACACTACCCCGCTAGTTCGAACTAGCAGGGATAATGTAGTCATCCGCAATTGCAAATGAAGCCCGGGATTTGAATTTCCCGGGCTTCATTTGTGTGGAATGTACGAGGAGTACAGCTAGTTCGGATTAGAAGCCTAATCCGAACTAGCTACTCCGTGCCGCGTGTAGCCGCACGGCATGGGGTTCGAACTAGCCGGCATTTAAAAATGGCGCCGGCCGGCTTCATGCAAATGAAGCCCGGGAAATTCAAATCCCGGGCTTCATTTGCAATTGCGGATGACTACATTACCCCTGCTAGTTCGAACTAGCAGGGTAGTGTAGACATACCCTAAGAGAGTTGCTAAAAGCCCATGTCTGAGGCATATATTCTTTTGCATGACACCCTTGTAAGGTGGAGACAACACTTCTGTGTCTTCAAAATATGATGCCATCCTGCGCACTCTAACACATTTTTAATTTGAAGATACGGTTTTGCTCTTACTAGTACTTACTAGGCTTTTTCTTCTGGCCACGCTGCTGGTACCTCTATCTTAACTACCTGTTTCTGGATGTCCTTTTTCATATACTCTTCAATTTCCATCAGCTTTGCTATTGAAACTGGGAGAGAATGGAGCATGTTAATGGATTCAATGTCCTGATCCCTTCCTTCAGCTCACTGATGCTGGTTTTTATATTGTGCTCATTGTGTCAGCTAACATGAGTAATAATCCTTGACAACATCTGCTATGTACCTGGTAATGCTGGAAATGCATCAACAAGCACGACCATCTCTTTGGAGCATTAAGAAGGGTCTTTGCTTTGATTGTCTCTGTTACTGGGTGGCCATAGGCAGGGCTCGACAAACTGTGGCAAAGTCCACTCACCAGCCCCGCACTGCGCATGTGCCAGACCCGCAGTGCGCATGCGCGCACCGCCAGTGAACGGGGCGACTGGCTGAAATCTACTTGGCACAGGCGAGTAGATACACTGATTTGTCGAGGCCTGGCTATAGGCGTACTAATGGCATAGTTCCATTCCAAATATGCCAGCCAAAAGCTATTTCTCTTATAACCCTCCTGCTCTCCCACATTCTGCCCCAGGAAATAACTTTGAGAGGAAAAGAGCAGTGAGTATTAGACTTCCTGGCTTGGCTAGAGAAGCCATTAGCAAAACTCTTGAGATCCATCTTTCAGCAATTAGAAAGGCTGGGGTTCAGCAACAACTAGTCAAGGCCCAGCAGGCTGAAGTAAAAGGAGCTACCTGCTACTATCAAGGCAATTTATGGCTTGGACCTAGGGAAGATGATGCTCCTTAGGCCACAGCCAAGAAACCAGGTCAGGGCAAGAGTCTATTGCTAGCTACAGGAAAAACCCTGCTAGTTTAATTCCGGAGAGGGTATGAAGCCCCCAAAGGGTAAGAAACTATTTTATCTGCAATCGGCCCTGAAAGGCAAGGAACATCTATTTTAATTTCTTGTACCTCATGAGGGATTTGAACTTTGATCTGGATGTAAAGCTGATTCACAAAAGACCCACAGAGGTAGGCAGACGACTTGTAGGGGACGTGGATGCTGAAAAAAATGGCAGCACTATGCCTAGACACCAAGGATGCAACCCACCACAGGATGTACTTTTGTTCAGGCTCTGACTGGTCTCTGCTGGCAAAGTGTTTCCTCTTGCAGAAGAGCTACATCTAATCATTCCTCCCATGCATCACACTGCAACAGCAATGGTTCTCCTGGCTGGTAGCACTACAGGAGAGGGGCATCCATTATCACTTGTTTCAGCATGCCAAATGCTTGCTGTTAGGAGGAGATGGATGGGCCCTGCTACTGGATTGAGGTGGGGAAAGAACCTGGACAGAGAATGTATCATTCCTATCAAATACTGTACTCCTTTCACATATCCTGGAATTAGCAGTGTCTTGATCTTGTTGGGATCTGCTTTCGGTTCCCTTGCTGTGAGCAGATGTCCTCTCATGTTTGAGTCAGATTTGTGTGCATTAGGACTTACATTCTTGTCCCTGCATCACTGTAGAAAGGTTCATAGTTTTCTGTCATGATCTCTTCTAGTTCAGCTTCTATATAATTGCTCCTTTCCTTTACAATGAGGATATCATCTGCAATTATCACCACCCCAGGCAGTCCTTGCAGCATTTGGGTGAGACTCCTCTGGAACCTCTGGTACTCTGGGCTTATATCCATTGGCATGCACAGCCATCTGTAGCAACCAAAGGGTGTTACAAAGATTGTCAGCATACTGGGCTCTTGAGTTAGACAAGTCTGCCAAAACCCATTTCTCACATCAGACTATAAAGATTCAGGCTTCGGAAAATTCTAGCAAGATGACATCATTTGTGACCAGGGGATAGTGATGTGTTTTGAATGTCCAGTTTAGTGCCTTAGGTCTATAGACGTGCATAATTTGCCTGATGTATTTTTATGACTACCATGCTGCTTGTTCAGGCTTTTCTGGCCTCTTTAGGTGCTGTGATACTCATGCTCCAAAGACTTTTGAGCTCCTTGTACACTGTATTACATTGGGCAACTGGAAATTTGTTTCGTGATAATCATACAGGTTCCACGGTTGGATCTACTTCCAGTTGCAGCTTTCCTTTTGAGGCACTCATTGCCTGGAAAATACCCCCAGCTGGTACACTGCTAAAATTGTCTCCATTCTCTGTGGGACTCCCCTTTCTGATTCTTGCACTGCAGGTACAAATTTCTGATTATTTCACCCTGATTGGATCTATGGCTCATAAATCTGTATTCCTAGGGTTGCCAACTTTCGAATTGCAGAAAACTAAATGCCCTTGCCCTGCTCTTACCCTACCACTTCTCCAAGGCCTACCCCCCAGCCTTCTGCCACTCACTGTCCTCCACCCTCGCTCCTTTTCAGAGGCTGGGCCAAGAGGTTGGGTTGGGGTGAGGGTTCTGGATGGGGCTGCAGGCTTTGGGGTGGGAATGGGGATGAGGGATTTGGGGTGCAGGAGAGGACTCTGAGCTGGGGGAGGAGTACTGGGGTTCAGGCTCAAGGCAGCAATGACATCAGACAGCCTCTGGGAAGTGGCAACATGTAGTCCAGCTCCCAGGTAGAGAGGTGACTGGGGGTGCCATGTGATGCCCCCTGCAGCCATTGCTCCTGGAGCTCCCAATGGCTATGGATCCCAGCCAATGTGAACTGCAGAGCGAGTGCTCCAGGTGATGCCTCTGGGCAGGGGTGGCATGTGGAGCCCTCCTAGCCACACCTCCTTCCAGGAGCCAGAGAGACATGCCAGCTGATTCCCAGGAGCTGCATGGAGATAGGCACAGACCCTGTCTGCCCTGTTGGTGCTGGGGCCAACTGGACTTTTAATGGCCTGGTCAACTGCTGACAAGAGTGGCCAGGATCCCTTTTTGACTGGGCATTCCAGTAAAAAATGAGCTGCTTGGAAACTGAGTGTATCCTGCAAGATGGGTCTGTGGGGCTTACTATCTCCCACAACAACCTTCAGTTGGTACTGTTATTTTTTGGGTTAGTAACTTTGAGGTCCTATTTTTCTATTGCACGTTATTACATTGTGCCTCCTCTTTGTACTGAACATTTTCAAATCCAGTTCACTCAGAGGAATCACATTGCAGGGGGTCCTGTTATCCAGCTGAAATTGCACAGGGCATTTCCCTATTAATATTGCATGCGTTGAGTTTTGTATTATCCCCGTTGCTTTTCTGCACTAACGGCCTGAACCAGATATGCTCTTGGACTCATGGGCGAGTCGAGATGTCATCACCATTCTCTGATATACTATCTTGATTTTAGTAAGTAAGGCTGTTGGCACAGTCCCCCATGACATTCTCAAAAGCAAACTAGTAAAATATGGTTTGGATGAATTACTAGAATATGGTGTAAAACTAAGACTGTACTCCAAAGAGGAGTTCTCAATAACCTGCTGCCAAAGTGGAAGGGCATGTACAGTGGCATCCTGCAGGCATCAGTTCTGGATTTGGTACTATTGATTTGTCTCTCTCTTTTTTTTTAAGACTGTGGATGGTGAAGTGGAGAGTATGCATATAAAATTTGAGGCTAACACCAAGCTGAGAGGGGTTGTAAGCACTTTGGTGGCCAGGATTAGAATTCAAAATGACCTTGACAAATTGGAGATTTGTCCTGAATTCAATAAGACAAAATTCAATAAAGATAAGTGCAAAGTACTTCACTTGGGAAGGAAAAAAAGTCAAGTGCACAACTACAACTAACTGATGAGGTGGTAGCATTGCTGAAAAGTAGATCCCAAATTGAATATGAATCAACAGTGTGATGCAGTTGGGAAAAAGGCTAGTATTATTCTGGGGTATATTAAAGAGAGTTGTAAGTAAGACACAGGAGGTAGCTGTCCTACTCTACATGGCCCTAGTGGGATCCCAGTTGGTCAATATGGCCAGTTCTTGGTACCACACTTTAGGAGATATGTGGATAAATTGCAGAGAGGTTAGAGGAACACAACAAAAATGGCAAAAGGTTTCGAATATCTGACGTAGGAAGTTAAAAAAACTAAGCATGTTTAGTCTGGAAAAAAGACTGAGAAGGGAACATCAACTATGTAAAAACTGTTGCTGAGATCAACTGTTCTCAAGGTTCATTGATGGTAGGACAAGAAACAATAGACTTAACCTGCTGCAAAGGAGGTTTAGGTTACATATGAACCTTCTAGCAATAAGGATAGTTAGGCACTAGAATACGTTTACACAGGACCTTGTAAAATTCCCATTACTAGATGTTTTAAGAACAGATTGTACAAACACCTGTCAGACAGTCTAGGTTTACTTGATCCTGCCTCAGATCAAGGGGCTGGACTTATGACTTTTCAAGATCCCTTCCAGCCCTACAATTCTATGGTCCTGTGATTACCTGCTTGTACAAGTCCAGCTGATTCTTTTGAGACCTTTCTCTGCTCTTACATACACTGCTGAAATGATTAAATGTGCCACATTCCTTGCAATGCTGTGCCGATGCAGGGCATTTTTTGCTTTTACCCACTCATGCTGCCTTATGCAGTAAATTCATCTCTCTGTGGGTACAGAAATCTGTCCTCCTTTGCTGTTGTGTCACTGTATGCACTTCTGGGGTGCTTTGCCACTTAGAACTTTCATCTTTTCTCATGAGGCTTCTGTTGCATATCCCAGGTCTAACCCATTTATCAAATGTGAGATTGCCTTCCTGGACCTCTTGCATTCATGACATCATAGGTTATGTTTCAGACCACTTTCTATTATACACTTTTCTAAATCCAAATCTAATTCTGGAACCACAGGACTTCAGACTTTGCAAACCTAATACAGGCAGTCCCCGACTTACGCGGATCCGACTTATGTCGGATCCGCACTTACGAACGGGGCTTTCTCGCCCCGGAGGTTGAGGTGGCGGATTGCTACCTGCGAGCTCCGGGGCGAGAAAGCCCCGTTCGTAAGCTGCTCCGGTGCCCCATGTCTGCTGGAGACCGTTTCCAGCAGACCAGGGGCACCGGGCGGGTTCCCGCGCTTCTGAGGCTTTGCCAAAGCAAAGCCTCAGAAGCGCGGGGAACCGCCGCTGCTGCGGCTTCAGTCCCGGTGCCTGTGGTCTGCTGGGGACCGTCCCCAGCAGACCACAGGCACCGGGACAGAAGCCGCAGCCGTGGCGGGTTCCCGCGCCTCTGAGGCTTTGCCAGAGCAAAGCCTCAGAGGCGCGGCACCCTGCTGCTGCTGCGGCTCTGCTCCCCGTGTCCCTGGTCTGCTGGGGGGGGGGGGGCGCGCAGCTAGTGTGCCCCCCCCCAGCAGACCAGGCTTTTGTTTTGGACCCTGGGGCAGAGCAGCTGGGGCGCTGCCAATTGGTCCTGCAGCGCCGCTCTGGGCAGTACTGGACCAACCCGGCAGCACCCCAGCTGCTCTGCCCCAGGTCCTGATTCAGCCGCTTCTGGTCAGTTTCAGCAGTGGCTGAATCAGGTCGCCTGGGGCAGAGCAGCTGGGGTGCTGCTGGGTTGCTCCAGTAGCACCGAGGAGCGGTGCTACTGGAGCAACCCACCAGCACCCCAGCTGCTCTGCCCCAGGCGTCCCCAAGTCAGCCGCTGCTGAAACTGACCAGCGCTGACTACAGGAAGCCTGAGGCAGAGTTGCTCTGCCCCAGGCTTCCTGGAATCAGCCGCTGATCAGTTTCAGCAGCAGCTGACTTGGGGAAGCTTGGGGTTCTTAAGTTGAATCTGTATGTAAGTCAGAACTGGCGGTCAGTTTCAGTAGCGGCTGAATCTGGACGCCAGTTCCGACTTACATACAGATTCAACTTAAGAACAAACCTATAGTCCCTATCTTGTACGTAACCCGGGGACTGCCTGTATGTGAGGAATTTCCTAGCCTGATGTGGGCTGGCATGCGTCAGGCTGAAGCCCATTAAAGGCTGGAAGGAGCAGTAATGATACCAAGAGTAGTAGTCTGATCCCACTGCTGTAGGATCAGGACAGACTTTTTCCATAGAAGAAGCCTGAAAAGGGGACTTAGCAATGAGCAAGTCTTCTCCCATGCAAGGAGCATGGAGAAAATAGACAGCGACCACCTGAAGATATAAGAAAGAGCAGAAGATAGACAGCCCTTCCTGAAGCAGTCTGGGAGAGAGCAAAAGGCCACTGGACCTCACAGAAAATAATCTCAGCCAAGTAGGGAGCGAAAGGGTGAAGATGGGGAAAGAAACTCTGGAAGGGTAGTTCCCACTTTGGAGGATACTCAGACGTGGTTATCTGAATGTAACTGATATTGCACACGCTAACCCACCTGATTATGAGAAACCCAACATCAAAATGCTGGACAACTTGCCCACTGCACATGCATATTGGCAGCAAAAAGCTAATGAAATTATAAGATAAACAAGTAGAGAGACAGTTCCACTATCAGTATATCTACATTGCAGCTGGGATCATGCTTGCCTGATGAAGCAGACAGACACATTAGCTTTGCTCCAGCTAGTGTACTAAAAATAGCAGCAGAGCTGGGGGTAGACTGAGCGGCAGCCCAGGCTAGCTGCCAGAGTACATTCCAGGGGGGTCTGGGTGGATTGAGCATAGCTAGTCAGTCTTAGCTGTTGCTCATTTATATCCCCAATTACACTGCTCTTTTAGTAGCTATCTTGAGCAGAGCTAGCATGTCTGTCTATCCATGCTGAGAAACATGCTTCCAGCTGCCATATAGACACATCCTATCTGAAACTCTTCCGGGAACCGTGTTCAGTACAGTTACCATATCGCAGAGCTCAGGTGTTTCTGGGAGGCTTTGAAGTTCTAGCCATGTTCATAAAGGATCTTTTGGTACTCACCCCACACTACTCCTCTCAGTCTGTTTGATGATCTATCTTCAGTTCATACCCACACCAAGAAACACTGAGAAAACGTTCCCACCTGGCAGCTGGCTCAGCTGTCTGTGTTTGTTATGTCATAGGAAAGCTGGTTGAAGCTGAGCAGGAGCCATGTTTTTATTTCTTTAATAAATGTAAGTACAGACCCTTTACATGAATAGAAGTAAAAATCAGTCTCTGAAGGTTTTTAAATCTTCCAGAAATAGTCCCCAAATCTTAGCCAAAGTTAATGCAGCCAGAATTTCCATGGAAAGCATCCTCAGTATGGAGGAGTTTGTGTGCCAGCGAGTGCACAAATAAGGACTGTTCAGTCCCCTCTTCTCTTGTGCTTCAACTGCTTTGTGACAGAACTTAGAGGGGCAGGCAGTTGTAAGACTTTGGAATGATGTCATAACCTTCGTTTGGGAGATGATCACCCCTGCTTTCAAAAAGCCTTTGACAAAATCTCTCACAAAAGGCTATTAAGGAAACTCAGCAGTCAAGGTGCAAGAGTAAAGTGCTTTTGTGTATTAGAAACTGGCTAAGAGTAAGGAAAAAATGGTCTATTTTGAAAATGGCAGAAAGGTTAAGAAGGTGGATCCCATGGATAAGTATTGAGATTGGTTTTGTTTAATTTATTTATTAGCGATATAGACAAGAGGGTGAACAGTGAGGTGAGGGACCTGACTAAGTTAAGTGAATGGGTAGCACAATGACAAGTGAAATCAGTGACATGCAAGGTTGACACGCAGGGTGGTTTTACAAATGAGCTTTAACCATTCATGAATAACATCTGTGGATCACTGGAGACAGCACCATAATGTTCCCCTCGTTATCAGTGACAGAGAGATGCACAGTGGTTGCTCCCACAACATAATTATTTATATTGGGCCTGAGAGAGACACATTTGTTTAAGTACAAAAAAAGGTAGGATTTAAGTGGTTGCAAGTGAAAACAGTCAGCTCAAAGTAAGTTACCGAATAAAAATGAACCAAAAAATAGCTAATTCTCATTCGTTAAGAAACTTGTTACATGCACATTTTACTCTAAACAGCTGTTTTCATTTCAGATAAAAGCTTCAAATCTGAGCTGATCTTTTACTTGGGTCTACTTTTTAACCACCAGATCACTTTTTTCAATTTAAGTGCAATGTAAGATCCACCTCAAACCCCAATATCCTTGCCCCATTCCCTTTCTGCCTCTTCTTTGAGGCCCTGCCCCGAGGAATCATTCTGCTCACTCAGTAATGGCCCGTCCATAGGTGTGAACTAGGTGGTCGCCTAGGGCACCAAATTAAATGGCCTTTGAGGGGTTTGGAGGCGGGGGCCCCGATCGCGCGTTTCGCATAGGGCGCCAGTTGCCGGCAGCTCGTCTAGGGCTGCTCCTGTGCTCACTCCATCCTCTTTCTCCCTCATCCTCACTCACTTTTACCAGGCTCAGTTAAGAGACTTGGGGGCAGGCTCTGGTCTTGGGCCAAGGGATTTGGAGTGTGGGAGGAGCTCTGGGCTTAGCACTGGGCAGGGGATTGGGGTCCAGGAGGGGTTTCACAGTGCAAGCTCTGGGAAAGAGTTTGGGTGCAGGAGGACTCATGTCTGGGGCAGGAGGTTGGGTACAGGAGGAGGTTCAGGGCTGGGACAGGGGTTCAGGGTGCCGGCTCTGTCTTCCAGGTGGTGGAGCAGTGGAGTTAAGGCAGGCTTACTACTGCCCTGGCCCTGCACCTCTCCTGAAAGCAGCTGGCATGTACAGCAATGGCTGCATGGTGCCATGTGCTGCCCCTCATCTACAGGCACTGAGCCCACAACTTCTATTGGCCATAGTTCCCCATTACTGATCAATGGGAGCTGCAGGAGTGGTGTCTGTAGGCAAGTGCAGTGTGTGGAGACCCCCTGCTCTGCCTTTCTCAGGGGCTGCAGGGACATGCCAGCTACTTTCAGGAGCAGCAATTACCATTGGGATAATTACTCCAGCAACAGCAGATTAGACATTTTAGAACTCACCACTCAATGAATTAAATTTAAGCACAAGAGAGAAATGAAAATGATGAAATGCACAGACCAGTCAAAACCCAAAAGTAACACATTCTGCAAGCAGTAAAAGGAGTAACAACCATCCCCCACATATGTGTTGGATCCGGAGATGAGTGAAGGACAGAGTGTGTTTGTGAGAATGACAGAGACACACACACACAGTGTGTGAAAGTGACAGATTTGCATTGCCAGCTCCTTCCATCCCCATCTCTATGGAGATAGGCTACAGAAGTGGGGGAAGGAGGGACACCCTGACATCTGTGTTCCCTCTTCTTCCTCCCTCACCTTGCCCAGGGAGCAGGAGGCTCCCAGGGGGGCAATTCCAAAGCAGAGGGCAGGAGCAGCATGACAGTGGGTTTAGAGGCAACTGAAGTGCCAGCGCTTTAAGCTTCCCAGCTAAACCGGTCAGAATCACCTGTCAGAGGCTCCAAGATCTACTGCTAGATCCCAATCTACTGGCTGGTGAGCACTGGTCTAAAGCTTCTTCAGAGTTCTGTATTCTCTTAGGGTGGGAGAGGAAGTTTCAAAATCCAGCTGAAGACAAAGGCTGATTGCTATCCCTTGCTTAAACAGATGTTCTGACTGGGCGGGAATCTTTTGTTTTGCATCTCCCCACACCCTTGGTAAATTACCAGGTCCAAGATGGAATTCAGTACCAGGTGGCATAGTCACATGTCTTTCTAGGACAAACCACAGTCTGGCCTTGTTTATCCTTTGACCCTAATTAGCACATTTAGAACAATAAACAGATCAACACTTCATATTTCTAACTTCACATACAAGAATGATACATGCACAAAACCAGGATATGCATATTCAGCAGATTGTAACTATAACATTGATATGTTAAGTGACCTGTTTGTCTAAATTCTCCAAATTATGCATATTCATAAGCCAATTCTCACAAAGCATGGGGTGGGGTGTCAGCCTATGCCTTGTAAGGGCATACCATGTATGTCTAGACTACGGGTTTTTTCTGGGATACCTCTGGTATCCCGGAAAAACTTCACTGTGTCCAGGGAACACACGTCTGCTCTTCCGCTTTTTTTGCGGAAGAGCAGACGTGCTCTTTCGGAAGCCCTGCCTTCCTCCTTCCACAAGGAAGAAGGGCTCTTCCAAAAGGGGAGGATTTTCTGAAATTTGGCTCAGTGTAGATGGCGCCCAACAAAACTATCGGAAAGAGGAACGCAAATTGCAGGGTGCAATTTGCATATCTTTTCCGGATTAGTCTAGACATAGCCATAGTGTGTTAGACTGACCACAATTGACCTCAGAAAGAATGTAGCAGAAACAGGAGAAGCAGATTTGGATACAACTAATGAGAATAATTAGAGGAATAGCAAAACTTTCATTCTATGATGGTAGAAATATTTAAAAAGAGAATAGGGACATATCCTCAATTGATGTAAATCAATATATCTACATTAGCGTCCACTGAAACCTGCCAAGAATCTAGTAATCCTTGATACTTTAACAGAAAGAAAAGATTCACAGTAGCATTAATAAAAACAAATATAAACCAGATATAGGATAAAAAAATCTAGAAGAAGCTAATTCCTCTTAGAATTCCATCACTGGAACTTTTCCACTTTCTTCTGAAAATTGCACTGGTCATTCTCAGACTGGATACTGGGTTAGATGGATGATTGCTTTGAACTAGTACTGTGGTAACTGGATCTTATCACTGGGCAGAACCTCAATAAAGCCTGATATGAATTACAACCCCACCCACCCCCACACATACTTTGTAAAAGGAGAATAAAAGAAACTAAAAAATGGTGCTTTTTAAAATCTTCTGGCTACGTCTATATTGGCAAGATTTTGTACAAATACTTTTAATGTAAGAGTTTTTGCATTAAAGTATATGTGCAAGAGAGCGTCTACACTGGCATGTGCTTTTGTGCAAAAGCATCCGTGCCAGTGTAGACGCTCTCTTGTGCAAGAAAGCTCCAATGGCCATTTTAGCCATCGGGCTTTCTTGCGCAAGAAATTCATGTTGCTTGTCTAAACTGGCCTCTTGCGCAAGAACACTTGTGCAAGAGGGCTTATTCCTGAGCAGGAGCATCATAATTCTTGCGCAAGAAGAACTGATTTCACACATTAGAATGTCAGTGTTCTTGCGCAAGAACTCCCTGCCAGTGTAGACAGGCAGCATGTTTTTGTGCAAAAGCCAATGTAGACACAGCTGCAGCGTGTTCCTCCTCCCTGACTAGAACATTATAGCTGAAGGATGGAGGTTAGTAGGAAAGGAAATATTTGTAGACTTTTTCCTGATTTTTTTTCCCCTTCTATAACTTCTTTTGGAGACTAATGGACCTGGTGTGACAGATTCAGCATCTGTGAGTTTCCCAAACTATGACACCTGGCATCAGACATGTATAAAACCATGTTTCAATAGCACAGATGCATCACTTAAGTCAGTCATGAGTGGGATGAGGTGTGGGGGACAAAGAGAAGGTTTTACAGAAACTTCGGACTTAGGGAAAATATTGGACATGGAAAAAGACTCATGATGGACTGCATTTCTCTAGCTGTCGAATATGGCTTTGAAGCTGCTATGGCTTGGAAGTAAACCAGGATGTCTAGAAAAAGCAGTTTTTCATATCCTAGTATTAACTTTTTTTTCTGATGAATTTAAGTCTTTTGAACCTCCTCTGTACAAGAAAGAGTTATTTGAAAAACTGCTTTTTATAAACAAAGTTATGTTTCTTACCAACCCAGGGTAACAGTAAAATTGGCACCAGCACCAAGGGAGTTGGACAGTTAGGGAAAGTGAAATACTAGATAAGAGAAACTCCTATAAACAATATTTTCATAGTTGGGTTTTGAAAATTATTATTTGAAAATCTGTATTACAATAGATTCTGGAGGCCCTCACCAATAGCAGGGTCCTATTTTACTAGGTGGGACATGAGATACTAGATAGTCTATCCAATAAGGATTTTACACTCCAAAGAGGTAAGACAGGTGGGTGGAAGAAAACATTACAACATTCAAGCCGAAGTTCGGAAGCTGAGTTTCAGAGAAATTAAGTGGCTTCCTTAAAATCACCAAGAAAGTCTGAGATGGGAGCTGAATGCAAAACACCTGAATCCCAGTGTATTGATCGCAGGAGCAGGTTTCCTTCCAAAAACCAAGAGTGCCTAAAACTTGGTGCCTACTTCCACATGAATCTACATAAGTGCATTTTCAATAATATTTTCCACATGGACTGAGCCCCCATTTCTCATTGACTAAATCAGAATTGAAATACACAGCCAGACATTTATCCAGGTGCCTTCATAAGAACGCAAATGCCTCATTCTAGGTACTATACCTCTCTCTGAAAAGCCTTCCTTATAGTTTCTGTCTCTGAATAGTTCCTTTGCTGTTGATAGCTCCTTTGCAATTTCCTCATCTCCCACCTCTGTCTCTTCTCTCTGACATTACACAAAGTTTAATTTCATTCTTAAGTTCTGTAGGGCAATGATCCTGTCTTCTATTTAGGGAGATACTTAGCACACCATTAGATACTCATAGAATTAATTAACAATGGATGTTAGGCCAACAGCACCTACAACTGTCTAACTCAAAGGAGAAAAATTCACTACCCGGACTGTGGAGAGGGCTAGTGAATATGGGGGTGACTTGGATCTAGTGGATGATGAAATGGCTGAAGCATGGAACCTTTTCAGCTATAGAATCCGATTCCTCAAGAAACCAGAGTAAGCCTAGCTTTTACCCCCTGTCAAGGGGCTGAATCCCTCGACAGTCAGGATGCCCCAAAGTCAGGGTCAATATCCTTTTTTTGCAGGGTAAATATGGCCCTACGGGCCTACTCCCAAAGTACAGTTTCCTCTAACCAGGGTAAATACAGCCCTGTGGGCCTAGTCCCAAACACACTCCTTTCTCTCAGAGTTACTCAAGCCTAGAGGCCCAGTCCACGGGTAAGGCTCCCCAAGTTGTCAGGGAGCAGGGTACCAGGGAGGGAGAAGAGGGAGAAGTAGGGGGACTCAGGCCCTCCCGCTTCACCGGGTCCCTTCTTGTGCAAGAAAAACCCTCTTGCGCAATGCCGCTACGCTGATTATTTTCAGGAATAATGGCATTGCGCAAGAGGGTTTTTCTTGCACAAGAAGGGGCAGTGTAGACAACTCCTAGTGCAAGAGCCTCTTCCACAAAATGGCGGCTCATTAGGTATGCAAACGAGGCTCGGCGATATTCCACGCTTAGCCTCATTTGCATACTTCTGGCACAACAACCCGCTAGGGTAGACATAGCTTGAGTGTTTGTTGAGGACTTTTAAAAGCTAAGTCAACATGTTCCCAAAATAATGCTAATACTTCTTAGTTGAAAACATTTTCCCACGCTTTTGCTTAAATGTTAAGTTATGTTAATACCTGTAGTTATTGTCATGCTTGACAAAATAGTTTCTCTGTAGTTCATTCTATAGTACTTAACAGATATTTTGGGTAATCTAGACTTAAGAAATATGGAAGCAGGTCTATTGCCATCGACAGACTCACACAGAGTACAACAGAATTATGGAAAAACGTCTTTAACTGTTTATCAGTCAATACATTTAAAGTAATTGTTGCTTGCTTGTCTTGTTGCTTCTTCATAGGTTGCAGAATTGCTGTTTTAGGTAGCTTTCTAATCTGATGCTATTTTGTGAAATGACTGGTAATTTTTTTAGACTTTACTCCTGCTTAAAACCCCAGTTGGTGCTTGTGGCCGGGCCATCAAAATTTAAAAAGAGGCACCCCATCAAATGCTACATACTGAGGTTCAGAGATAATTTACCTTCTCTGTCCTACATTTACACTAGGTACAGTGAGGAATGCAAGGGGTACCAGAACACCAAGGAGGTAGCAACCAGTTTTTTTGGCATTTCAGCCATTAGTATCAATTACTTAGTGATTAGGCATGTTCCACTTCTCTTTGTGCTGCTTGCTCACTCTCTATCTCTTCATTTGATTACCAGCATTATTTGAGCGCTATTCTCAGATACATGAATTTTGACTAGGTCTGTAGGCTTTTCATAGTAAAAGGAACCATTGTTTCAACTTCTTGGTGCATGCAAGCCAACTGTTTTAGTCCTGGGGCTCTAGCCAGCACCAGTCCTATTCCCAGTCTAGGGCCAGGCACATAAAACAACCATCTGTGGTCCTCTTTAAGCCCAGGCAATTCATGCAGGGCAGGGCAGGGCAGGCAAACAAACTCAACCTGTAGTGATTAGGTGAGCCCAGGCCCTAGTGCAGGGCAGATAGTCCAAATGCAGTTTGTAGTTCAAAGGGGAGACTGACACCCAGGGACTGGGATGGCAGGAGGGACACAGGCCCTCCCTACTCCACTGCATCCTGGCCCAGGGCCCTGGCAGTGGCAGAGTTGACTGTTTCTGGGGTCAGTGGGGATCTGGCCCTCAACACGCTGACTCACCAGAGCCTGATCAAGTCAGTGTGCCAGTGAGTGCATGCATTTTAAAGAGGAGCTTTTAAACAGAACTCGAATTGGCAATATGGCTGTGAGGGCAGATGTATTTAAAACTTCAGAAGACAGTTGGCCTCATTGGTAGAACCGTGGGCTGATGGCCAGGAGGCCCAGGTTTAATTTACAGTTAAGTCATCTGTGTTTATTTCTCACAAAATACATATTTAAAAATTTCTGAAATTAAAACATCATGGTTAAAACACTCTACAGTAAACAGAGGTCTTAAAGGAAGAATGGCTGCCAGCTTTGCTTTTTGTTAAAGCTGTAACAGATTTAAAGTTTATTTTATACTGAAGACACACAACTGTGCCTGAGCCTATTCTGCAAAAGGAGCTGCACGCCTGTGCAAAGTTTGGTCTAGGCTTAGCATTTTAGATAACAAAAATGTGTGTACAGTGTAGCTAAGGTGACGTACAGGCTGCCGGCACGTATCAGTAGCTTGAGTGCAGCATAATGCCTCTCAAAAACATTCAGGCTGGAGGGGGAAAATGGCAAGTACTAAATTCTCAGGATATTCTATTAAAGTTGTACTTTCCAAACTAGGAACCAACACTACCTGTATGGTTATGCTGCAATCAGAGGTGTGACTGGAGCATCTGTACCTGCACCTAAAGCTTGCTTCAGTCTCTTTAACTTTAATAACAATAATAGTGAAGCTGTGGCAGCAAGGCCTGTTGCAGCCCCCCTTGGATATGTACTCAAGTTCTTAGCTCAACCAGTGCGGTTGCAGCTTCACTGCTATTGTTATCTGAGTAATTAGCCAAAGCTAGCTTGAGTATGTCTACACGTATTGCAGTCACACATTTGATTGCATATGAGACCAATATGTAAATTTCTTGTATGTGATCTGGGTGTGAGGGTAAGGAAATCTGCAAAGCAGAGCAAGCATCACTTGAGAGAACATTTTAGTTTTTGTAGTAATTTAAGAAATTAACTTCTTTGTTGTGGATGGGCAAGGAAATATAAGGCTCCGTCTACACTGGCATGATTTTCCGAAAATGCTTTTAACGGAAACGTTTTCCGTTAAAAGCATTTTTGGAAAAGCATGTCTAGATTGGCAGGATGCTTTTCTGCAAAAGCACTTTTTGAGGAAAAGTGTCTGTGGCCAATCTAGACGTGGTTTTCCACAAAAAAGCCCCGATCGCCATTTTCGCGATGGGGGCTTTTTTGCGGAAAACACTACTGTGCTGTCTACACTGGCCCTTTTGTGCAAAAGTCTTTTGAAAAAAGACTTTTGCCTGAATGGGAGCAGCACAGTATTTCAGAAAAGCACTGACAATCTTACATGAGATCGTCAGTGCTTTTCCGGAAATTCAAGCGGCCAGTGTAGACAGCTGGCAAGTTTTTCCGCAAAATCAGATGATTTTGTGGAAAAACTTGCCAGTCTAGACACAGTCTAAGAGTTTAATATTCTAAGGCACCACTACAAGGCATGCTTAAGATAGTTTAGGTGCCTATGTTAAGAAGTGAAAATTTGACTTTGCATTTGTTAGGTTTCTATCTTTTTTTCTAACTCAAAATTTCTCAAAAGCCAACTTGCACTAAAAATTGCTTGTATCTTAACTTCACCAGAGAGAGGTACATGTGAGTGTGTGTGTTTGGGGTGGGAATTTCCTTTTTTCTTGTTAATGTAATTAGGACTAATTAACCCTGTAATTAATCCTGTTCCTCCCCATCCTAGGAACTCCAGAAGCAGAGAGGTCCAGGGCAGTGAGGAATATCCCTTTTTTTCTTTTGACCACATACTGTTCTAGCCACAGTCCTCACATACCATCCTGTGGATGAGAATCCCGATGCTGCAAGGGAATCCCACTCCTGCAAATCTCTGTAAGTCCTCGGGATCTGAGCTCCTCTCCTGTAAAACCTGGGAGGGATGTGGGAGTGTGATTCCCTTCCTGTTGACTGCCTAATGTCTGAAGAGCTGGGGCTATCTTCCTATGTCTTATAAGAAAGGGAGGAAGGTGGCTGATAAACACAGCTGGGAGGGAAGACTCTACTCTTCCTACTGCTCACCAGCCCAACAGAGGAGATTAAGGGGTACAATAATAACCACCTTGCTGTTGCTCTTGCAGCTTCTTGTTGTTCCCTAGATGCCTTGAAGGGATGTCTACTGAGTGAAGAATCTCCTCCCTTCTCCCTCATTCCTTTGAATCTGCTTGTAAGCCTTCAATCTCCAATATGAAGTTTGTCAGAGTCTGCTCTAGCTCACCCCACACACATAACCCACACTCAGCAATCCATAGAGGATCAACAGCTCCTTCTCATGAGCCTCAGAGGGGAGTGGGCCTCTTCACCCTCCTGGAGCTTGGATGTGGATGCTCATCAGTGCCCCAGCAAACCTTAGGAGGTACCCGTGGAATTGCCTCACAACCTTTGAATGCTCATCAGACTCCTGATAACTGAAGAGCATCCCTGGCAATTCAAAAGAATCCAACAGACTCATGATGATAAAAAGCTCTCTAGTCAGCTTCTGCTAAGCCAAAACTGGTTCATGTAGATCTAGCCTGCTGTCTAAATCTCATGAGGGTTGAGAAGGCTCCCGATGGGGCTCCTAAATCTCAGAGGCTGAGGTAAGTGTCAAATGAGCCAAAGGAATGGAACAGTGTGATCCACCTCAGAGTAAGGCTCCCAGGGTTCAGAGGAATGTAAATATCCTACAATGTGTGGCCTAACACTTACCATCTCATCAAGCTTTTTAAAGCTCACCAGGGGTTCTCTCCTTCTGAAGAACTTAATGGTCCCTCAGGAAGTAGAGAGGATGCTTTCTTGCTCTCTCCTGAAAGCCCTCTTCTCTCTCAACACTCCTCCCTGCAGATCTCATGTGGTTGGCAGTGGCAGGACAATTGGGTGCCAGCAGAGACTTCATGGGAGCTATGAAACCAAGGCGGTATACCAGCCCTTCCTGTAACCCTCATTCACTCCTTCTTAGGGAGCTGATTTGATTCCCTACTGGATCCTATCTGGGCTATAGGAAACAGAAAATATTTTGGAGGGAAAAAAAATCTCTCATTCATTGACCTGCCTTTCTAGTCACAGAGATATATTTTTTGACTAATGTCTTTAGGAAATGGGGTTTTGAGTTGTTTTCCCCTCCTTTTCTGTTAGATGAAAGCTTAGGTCACCAGCAGTAATTCAATGTGCTATTGCAAAGGACAGCAGAGCAGATGTTCCATAGGGAGACTCTATAAACAAATATTAATAACTTTAGAAACAAGACTGTGATCAATTAATTTTTGGTCCTGGGCTCTAGAATCCAGCAAAGGGAATCTAATAAATTAAGTTTTATCTCACCTGTTCTTTCTGTGTTTTTGCTACAACATGGAAATATAATCAGGCTTCTTGAGCTCCAGGGACCACTTCAGTTTTTAGTGTTTCTAAGTCACTTCAACCTTTGTAGAAAAATATAGGTTAGCTTCAGCTCTGCCCTACCAGATTTGAAGCCTATAGGACTTTTCAGGGTGTTCTGAGGATATGATCCATTAAAGACTGTGAGGTGGGCATATACTACAGTGACGGGGTCCATAGAAATACTTAGAGAGATTGATAATGAAACCTCAATCACAAATTTAATTATAGAGCAAAACCTATAGTGCTATAATATAAGGACAGAAATAATTGATGGATAAAGCATGTTCCATTGATTCATGTGCTGCTAGCACCATCATTCACATCCGTGGTGTCCAACCAGTTATGAAGCAGTAGCCACAATAGTGCTGGACCACGGATTTTGCCAGACCAGAGAGTCCTGGATTTGGGAGGTCCAACCTGTATAAATATATTCCTCTGTAATAGCCTTGAAGTTATCAAAGGATTTTGCCATGCATTTGCTTTGTAAGGAAATTCACTGTGGACCTAGGAAAAAAAAAAGAAAACAGTTTGAAATGCACAAAAAAGCTTATTACTTGATACAAATAGTTTTCCCAAGTCAAAAGCTTAACAAAAATTATAAAGGGATATAATTCTTTTCACTGAAAGTTGGCTCTCCTGTCTCTTTGAGAGTGAGTTCTCAACCAATAACTTTAATTAATGGACAAGCCAGATGCTGAGAACAGAGGGCAACAACAAGGTCAGGTACTTGTAGAAGAGCCACACTTCTATTATTCATGAGTGCTAAAAGCAGTGAAGGACCCAGTCTTGCACATGCTAGTGTCAAAACTCCAATTTTCTTTAATAATACAGGATCAGTCCCCAAACTTGATACTTTTAGAAGTTCCATTCTGCACCCTTAATCACACTGAGGCTATGTCTACACTATGAGTTTTTTCCGGGATACCAGAGGTATCTCGGGAAAAATTCCGCCACATCAAGGGATTTTCCTTACAAAAGTCTGCTCTTCTGCTTTTTTTTGTGGAAGAGCAGTCACGCTCTTTTGGAAGCCCTATCTTCTTCCTTCCATGAGGAAGAAGGGCTCTTCTGAAAGAGGAGGCTTTTCTGAAATTTGGCCAAGTGTAGACGGGCCAAATTTTGGAAAAGCATCTTCCGACAAAACTATCGGAAAAAGGTATGCAATTTGCAATCCCTTTGGGGTTAACTGTAGAATAAGGTGCTATTCAGCATGAGAATGGGCAGCAGTACTGGTCTCTTTGGCAGTGCCTTATTGTTTTGTGAGCAAGGCCTCCATGATTCGTGAGAACCACTTATACTGCTAAATGCACTTTCTTGTGCATTTTCTGTGAGGAGTCCTTGGTTCTGAAGCCTCCTTCCCCATTTGTCTGCTAGAGCCCAGATTTAGTCATCTCCCAGGCACTCTGCAAAGCCCATCTTTCCACTCTTTGGGTATGTCTACTCTACAGCGTTATTTTGAACTATCTTATTTCAAAATAATGTGTCTAGACACAAAATGCATTTCGAAATAGCGCGTCCACACGGATAGGATGCTGATCACATTTAAGACCAGCCAGAACTGGTTCTGGCAGGGCATCAGGTCAGGTCTGGATCTGGGTCTGCCCCTGGTTAAGAGCTGCCACCTGTGGCCCTGGCATACACCTGATGCAGCTCCTTTATTTTCATGCAAACCTTGTGTGGCTGCTGCCTGAGGCTATCTGAGACCTGTGCTTAGAGGGACCCCCTCCCCGGATAGCCGGTTCTAAGGTTTCCCTGCTTGCTTGCCTACCTTGCTGAGGGACAACAAAGCATTTTTTTTCTCTGCGTGTTCTGGTTGCCCTCACTCAGGACACACAGCACTCTGCAGCATGAAGCCGGAGCTGCCTCTGGGCACTCCGGTGCTTCTCCTGGACGTGTTGCTGTGAGCCTGGCAGCACATTCTGCAGGTAGTAACAGTCTCCCTGGTGTGCCCCACTGGGAGCTTGTGCTTCATTCCTCCCTCAAGTCCTTCCACTTACCCCTCCCTAACACCCCTTCCTGCTGTACAATAAAAGACACGTGTTCATTACAACAAAGCCTCTTTATTGAACAAAACTTGGGTGGGGGAGAATGAAACTGAGGTGAAACTGGGGAAAGAAGGTGGGAGAGGGGAGCAGTGAGGGTGGGAGAGGAGAGGGGGAAACCTGGGAGGAGGGAGCTGGCAGGGGGAGGCAAGGTGAGGAAGGGGGAGGAGAAGCTCAGGGCTCAGGATTGGGAGTCTCGCCAGCCCAACTGTCTCCCAGCACCATGGAATGAGGTTTACCAATTTCAAAATAAGCCCTCCGCTATTTCAATTTAATTTCAAAATAGCAGTTTGGCTGTGTAGACGCTGGTAAAGTTATTTCAAAATAATGGCTGTTATTTCAAAATAACTTTGCTGTGTAGACATATCCCTTGTTAAGAGTGTTGATGGGGGTGAGTGCTGAGCTGGATATATGTATGTGTAGCCCATTGGTTATTAGCTGATTTTTAATTTATGGGATTGGCACCCATAAAATAGAGATAGGTACCTAGAGTTGCAGTTTATAAATTTGAATAAATACAAATGTAATAAGCAGTGTTCCCGCTAAGATTTTTCATCCATGAGCGGAGTGAGTTTTGACTTGTGCGCCAACAATGAGGTCATTTGTGCTTGTTCAGATGTGTGCTACTGTGGCACCCACCAGTGGGGCTGCTCTGCAACAGATGTCCCAGCTAGTGCCACCCCACCTCATCGGGAGAAGGTGAGACGTGTGCCGTTCATCCCCCTCCCGACAAGGCAACCTGGGCAATCTGTGTGCAGGGCAGGGACTTCCCCAGGCTGCTATTTACAGGGCTGGTTGTGAGTCCCCACCTGGGGCAGAGGGAAGCTGTGGACACCACCCAGAGTTTGCAGGGAGTGAGGTGCTGGGAGTGGGGCACTGACATGAGTTTGAATTCTGCGGCCCGTTATTTTGGAATAACAGGCTTGGGAGTATGGATGCATCACTTACAAAATCGACCAGGGTGAGGGGGGTTATTTCGGACTAAGGTCTATTAGACTAGAGCTAATAGAAGCTAAGGAGTGACTTGATCACAGTCTGTGAGTATCTACATAAGGAAGTGAAATGTGTGTAGCATTCATGTTGGCAATAGCCTCGAGGCTTCAATGACAGCCACAGAGTGAGGTCCCAGGCTCTTCTGTAACTCCCTTTCGTGTACCCCATTTACTGAGGATCTCCAGTATACGACCCTTTTACCTATGAGGTGTTCTTCACTGCCTCCCACCAAACAGTTACAGAGTGTTTGTACCTTCTCCACTAGATGTCCTCCTCTATGTACATAACGTTACTTTCCTGTAATGAAGCTCCTGTAACTTTATCAAATCATTGATGCTCTTATCATTTGTACAGTCCCCAAACCTCTCTTTCCACAGGAGGAATACTGTCCATTTATCCCAAGAACACTTCCTGCTAGTTGAAGGGAACTGATTTATTGGGAATCAGTAATTCTTAACTTCCTTGCTTGACATTTTCTTTATCTCTGCTAAGTATCGTAGTGAAAACTCTACAGACATCACACAGCTTGATGCTACAATGTTTCATCAGGTAAAGAATCATATGCCACAATAATCTCCTATTTCTGAACACAGGCAATAAGATGGCATGATAACGGTAAGCAAATGCTCACTTTTTAGATGGACACTACTGTAGTCATATAATTTAATACAAAAATATAAAGCCTCTAGAAATGAGGTATTTGCAAAGTAATTAAGTGCTTACCTGCTGAGCCTTTGTTGTTAGTAGCTCTCCTGGTGTTAGTAATGGTTAGAATTAAAACACTAGATTAACCGCTTTTAGAAACAATGCCCTCATACAACCTGCACTGCTGTACTCTAGTGTCTTTGGCAATGGGTTACCTAACATTTTGAATTGATTTTCGTTGGGGGTTGGGTGAGACCCTTCCCTCTAATGTTAGAATGTTTGTTTGAACATTCTGCTTATTACAGTAATTCCTCACTTAACATGTGCCTGCTTAGCACGTTTTCGTGATAGCACGATTTTTTTTTTAGGGAACATTTTTCAAACAACATGACCCCGTCCCCGCAATAACATGATTTCCCCTAGGGTCGGCTGGTGGCGGGCAGCTGCGCGAGGCTTCCTCTGCCTCCCTGCAAAGCAGCCGAGGTTTGCCGCTCGCAGCACCATTCCCTGGGCACAAGACATCTGGCCAGAGTGGGTCAATGGGGAACTGCATGGTGAGCAGCAAACCTCGGCCGCTTTGTAAGGAGGCAGAGGAAGCCTCTCGCAGTTGCCGGTGACCGGCCAGCTGGGGAAACCCAGCCGCTGGCTGCAAGCCCCCTCCCCTGTCCTTCCCTTCCCTTCTCCAGAGCCAAACACCTCCCCTCCCTGCTATAACCCAGTCCCCTTTCTCCCCCAACCTTATGTCCCGATCCCAGCTGCTAACAAGTGCAGGTTGGAGCTGTGAGTGCACGTGCGCTTGAAACACAATCCCCACCTTTTCCATTGTTTTCAATGGGAAAATTGACCCTGCATAACACGTTTTCACTTAGCACGATCATTTTCTGAAATGTATCTACCATGTCAAATGAGGAATTACTGTATTTCTAGAGTCAAATTTCAGAACAATTTTCCATTTGCCAACTTTGAGGGATTAATATAAAATGGAACCTAGATTCAAGCCTCACCAGCTTTTCTTTTGTAAAACAGAACCATCTTTAAATTTGATAAGCTCTGTTTGAAATTTAGAACCATTTTCATTTCTTGTCCCTTCCTCCCACCATTACTCTGAGGAGTTGGACAAAATGGGACCTAGAATCAAACCAATGTTGCTGTTTGGATTTGCAAATCCCAAACCCAAAGAATGATCTTGTGAAAATCCAAAACCACACTTGGTTTTGCCCATCTATCAGAAATATATTTTCAGGACAACTCAAAGCAACATATGTTGATATTTAGCATGAAAAACCCACTATCTTTAAATAGGATGGAAGTGGTAAATTATATTCCAACCTTAAAATAAAGCAGGGCCTAGGACTGAGGTCTGGAGTTTACTTCACAGAGGGCCAAAAATTTTTCAGAAGGGAGATCATTGGTTTCACTGTCCATGTAGTAATCCATAAAGGTTTAAGCTATGAAAGAAGTGTTTTGGATGGTCCTTTGCCAGTGCCATTCTTCGGATTTGTCGAGTCCTATGGAGTACTATTAAACTGAAGCCACTATGCCTGATGGCAGCCCGGGGGAAGGTGGGGATGGGAGGGGATGATGATTTTTTAGAGATGCAATTTTATAATCATCAGCAACACACCAATGAAATATTTTTAAAGCAAATTTTGAAACTAAGTCCCGTAGACTAACACAATACATTCAGAAAGTAACAATATATACCTCGAGTTGGCAAATGCTCATTAAATGGCTTCATTACCGCTCAAATGGTTCTTTCACACTTGCATTGTCTGTTAATAAGTCTGTCAAGCTTTTTCACTTTTAAGCTATCTAGATCCTCTCTGGAGGAAACAGAGGTTAGCCAGAGAACAGGGTTAGCCAGAGGCAGGTGGGTGGACATTGAGACCTAGTGGTGCCCCAAATGTTCAGGTGCCTTATGCAACTGCGTATTCTGCGTATGGGTAAGGATGGCTCTGTCCTTTGCATCCAAGGAAGAGCTATTACTTTCCCAATGTGTTTACTAATTGATACTCTCTAATGAAGAATAGGCTGACCAGGGATTCCTTGGCGGGAATTAGGCTCTTTGGATAGAATCTCATATGTTGATTTACCAGTAGTTTCTGTGTGCACAGGTTTTTCTCAGCCAGCTATTGCAGATGTTTCTTCTTTTTCATGGTTCAGCTCATATGAACTAGCATTGGTCATACAAAACCAAACTTGAACTCCACTATCAAAATGGCTTCCTGGTAAATAGGTATGTCTTATAAAGTGTACTATCTATAGTGTTCAAGAAATATTTCTGTTCTGCATTAGGGAAAAAGCTAGCGGGTGCATTCATAGCAAATGAGGATAAACTTTCCATTCCAGTAGTAACTAAAGAGGACCTTAACAGCAACTACTGAAGTTAGCCATTTTTTAATCAGCAGCTTGGGACAGGAGCGACTGGTGAGGAAAGACATGGTAGGACACTGGCCACATGACTATCCCACCAGTAACTCCTCCCCATGCTACCCTTAACCCAGGGAAGGGCTGGGACAGCACCCCCTTCACTCCAGGTCCCACCCATGCCCTGCTGTATTTCTGTTACTTTGTTATTTAATCTCTTATTTACTATTTTGGCAGCATCTGGCAGCCCCAGGGTTGGGGTGTCTTTGTGCTAACTGCTGAACAACTATATGCAAAGGCACAATCCTCGTGCTGAAGAGTTGATGTTGTAAGAAGACAAGTGACATTGAAAAGATAGGGCAGAAGAAGGGGGATTAAATATATACAAATATGCATTTGCAGTTAAATAAATAGAAAATATATGTGCCAACTAAGCCCATTTGCTCATCAAGTGATCATTAATTAGCTGATAGGTATCAGAGTAGTGTTGAAGCAAAAAAACGCTCCTCTCTGTTTAGGCAGCTAACAAACAGCATGAGCCAAATGTGGTCCCAGCAGAGCCGGGCCCAGTAAGGCTGCTAATACAATCAATCCTAGTATCTTTATACCCTTAGCCAAACAGTCTGACGTCAGGGCATCCAATTACAGAAATCCTCAATTAAACTTGGAAAAACAAAGCCTTATTAACAAGATGGCGGACAGGTACGAGGGAGTATATCTCCTGTCCCAACCAGCCCAATTAACACATACCAATAGCCCATCCTGTAGGCCTCTTCTCACGGGGTGACAGAAAGTTTACTCTGGTCTACGTGCTTGAAAGAAAAGCTGAAATGGTTTCTGATATACAAGATGGCTTCTAGCTAAATATGAAAATGGTTTCTACAGCTTCTACAGTAGAGCTTGGTCCTAAGGAGAGACTGAAGTAGAAAACCTAGGGGTATATCTATATTTGTGCACTGGCTACCTTGAATCCAGTTATTATAGATAACAATAGCAGTGAAGACAACACATTGTAGGCTTCAGTGTAGGTAGTATAAACCTGGGCATGCAATCAGCTCACTGGCTCACTCTGAAACCTGACTCGCCTGCCCATTCTGAAGCCCATGATGTGCTAACTTTATTGCTCTTGTTACTAGCACTAGCTGGATTTAGGCTAGTCTGTGCATAGTTTCTACTATGGAGACATATCATTGACCAGAGAGTGTTCCTTTGGAACACTTTAAAACCACTCTAAACTGTTTTCTATTTTCAGGAAACCACACAGTTTTTAGTTAACTTGACACTTATAAAAGGGAAAAATTTGCCCAAAAAGCTAAAAATACAAACCATCTTGACTGGCCACTTCACTTTGAGTAGATCCAAGCCTGTCCATAAAGAAGACCAAGTGAATGAAGGCACTAGTGGAGTGCCTGGTTCTAGCTTGGCTATTAATCCTGGGAATCTGACAGAACCAAGACAGTAACAATATTTTGGTATGATTTTCCAAATATATCATTTCATATATTTATTTTTTTCTATATGTATATAGTCACCTTCAGTATCTTGGCATGGCTTCTGGCCGCTAGAGCCAAGATAGACTTTTTTTTTTTACTTGGCTCTATCCTCCAACTTTCTGGCATGCCTACTTCTACCAGGAAAGTTGGCTAGCAGAGGAACATGTTAGTCTCAGTTTGTATGCAACTGTCTGCTTTCTACAGTTAGTAGAACTGAGGAAGTCCATTTAAAATAAGCTGATAAAAAGAATAAAAATGAACACATAGAAAGTTGAACAGAACTCAGGGGATATAGTACCAAGTAATATGTGGAGCCTACAAAAACAGCACCATAAAAACCATTTTATTTAAAGTTCTTTAAAAGGTGCAGATATTAGAATGATGTCCTCAGATAACATTTGCTTGAGTAATAAATCTTGAATAGTTTAGAATAGGAATGTGGCAATTCCACTACTTTTGTCGCTGGAGATGAAATAACAGCTCCAAGAGCATCTAAATAGTGGGTAAGATTCAATATGCAACAATATCTTGATTTTTGCGGCATCTCAAAAAGCAGAGATCATAAGATATTCTTCCACCAACAGTGGAGATACCATAGCAGAACAGACTGTGCCATTATAGTGCAAGGACCAAATGTTGAAAAGAGGAGATGTAAGAGAGGCTCATATCATGGACTTCAGGTCTTCAATGCTGGTCCACAGGATCTTAAGACCTAGGCAGTCTCAGTCTGGCACCAATGATCTTCTAAGAGCGCTCAGAATAGCAGCTGAACTCTAACAAAGGACTCCAGCCTTGGGCTCTGATTAGAAGAACCCCAGAAGGGTTCCCAGCCTCTATTTAATCCAAGCACAGGAATAGGAAGTTGTCAATGTGGCTAGGTTCTCTCTGCTCAGGAATGCTTCCTCTGCAATATCTGCATCTGCTGCTGATCTGCTGGTAACTTTACTCTGCCTGCATCCTGACACCTGGCTCCCAGTTTACCCTCTGTCCTGTCCTGGACTCTGACCTCTTGGTAGTTCTGACCACTAGGTCAGGCTCCCCATATCCTGCTTGTGACACTGACACTGTGATCCATATTCATCACGGGGGTATGATGATAGGATTATGACATTATTATGCATTTTGAATAAGTTGTGCTTTTGAGATGTCATTGGAAAAGTTATGATTTGCTGAATATGATTATCCTATTTGTGTGCATGTATCATTTTGTATCTGAAGTTATGAATATTGACCCTATATATGTGATAGAAATGTAGCCGTGTTAGTCTGGTGTAGCTGAAACAAAATACAGGACTATGTAGCACTTTAAAGACTATGTAGCACTTTAAAGACTAGTCTTTAAAGTGCTACATAGTCCTGTATTTTGTTTCGACCCTATATATGTATTTCAAATGTTTTATTTTGGGTAACACTCACAACTAACCTTTCAGGTACAACAATGAAGAAACTAGACAGTGCTGGCAGCACTGAACAATGAACAATGACAATGAACCACGGATGAATTTAGCCTTCCAGTGAATGTCTCAGCTAGCTTATGAGTAATGGCTGCTATCACTCAGCATGGCATCCAAGAGCCTGTGACCAAACCACATGACACTAACTTCCATTTTGGTTCCTGTATTTTTCCACAAACTCTGCTGGGAACTTAGTTTGAAACAACGGGTTCCTGCCATAAAGAGATAATATATAAGGTGAGGAGTAACACCATGATTTGTCTTCACTCCCCCACCACTCAGTACTTGAAGGAAGCTCTGAAGGACAAAGGGGCAAGGGCAACCCAGGCAATTGCAGACTGTGCCTTAAGAATCTGCTTGTATCATCAGTCAGAATGAGAAATTGCTAACTCAAATCCTATTTATCTAGTATAGTAAGCTTAGTTTGTGGAGTTTGTTTATTTCCTAGGTAATCTGCTTTAATTGGTTTGCTGCCACTTAAAATCACTTAAAATTGATCTTTCTATAGTTAATAAACATTTATCTTAACCAGTGTGTCATTAAGTGAAGCATCTAGGAAAAATCTCATCTTGGTTAACACGGGCTTGTTGTACTTATCTTTTCCACATTGAGGGGAAAGCAAACTATATTAATGAGCTTGCATTGTGCAGATCTCTGTGCAGTGAGTATAATAATGGGTTTAAACTCCAGCAAGGACACAAGCCTGTAACGCTGGGAAATTGACAGGTGCTCTGTTGTAGATCTATAAGTGGCTGAGGTGGAGCACTCAGGTTGCTCAGTTGGGTGTGTGACTATGCTGTCTAGTTGGGACATAGCATGGCCTGGAGAGACTGCTGAATCACAAGCAGAGCAGTGTGATAAGAGCCAGCCCAACAAGATGCTTAGAGTGCACAGGGGTTCCATCTACCAGACTGCCCATGCACAGGGCCAGGTAGGAAGACAGAGCTTCAGAATCTCAATGCAAGGAGGAGACGATGGTTTAGAGAGGAGAGGGGTTTAGATTTATTAGGAACTGGGGAAATTTTTGGGATGGGGGAACCTATACAGGAAGGATGGGCTCCACCTAAACCAAAATGGAACCAGACTGCTGGCACTTAACATTAAAAAGGTTGAAGAGCAGTTTTTAAACTAAGGTCTGGGGGAAAGTCAATAGATGCGGAGGAGCACATGGATCAGACAGAGACATCTGTTAGGGGAGGTTCTATTAATAGAGATGCTCTATGTTCCAGTCAGGAGAAGAGGATGGAAGTATGGGTCAGATCAGATGAAACACAATCAAATGAAAAAAAGCCTAACACATCAGGAAATGGCAGACAGATAAATAGTGACAAATTATTAAAGTGCTTATACACAAATGCTAGAAGTCTAAATAGTAAAATGGGTGAACTGGAGTGCCTTGTTTTAAAGGAGGATATTGATATAATAGGCATCACGGAAACTTGGTGGAATAAGGACAATCAATGGGACAGAGTACAATATATATCAGAAGGACAGAACAGGTCATGCTGGTGGGGGAGTGGCACTGTACGTGAAGGATAATGTAGAATCAAATGAAATAAAAATCTTAATTGAGCCAAAATGTTCCATAGAATCTCTATGGATAGTCATTCCATGCTCCAATAATATGAATATAGCTGAATGGATATATTATTGACCACCTGATCAGGACAGTGGACTATTAAATGCTAAGGCAGATTAGAGAGACTATAAAATTAAAAAACTCAATAATAGTGGGGGATTTCAACTATCCCCATATTGACTGGGTACACATCACCTCAGGATGGGATGCAGAGCTAAAATTTCTTGATACATCTTGGAGCAACTGGTTCTGGAACCCACAAGGGGAGAGGCTATTCTTGATTTCGTCCTAAGTGGAGCATAGATGTAAATATCACTGGACCACTTGGAAATAGTGACCATAATATAATAAATGTTTTTCCCCTGTGGTGGGAAAAACACCTCAGCAGCCCAACACTGTGGCATTTAATTTCAGAAAGGGGAACGATGCATAAATGCGGAAGCTAGTTAAACAGAAATTAAAAGGTACGGTGACAAAAGTAAAATATCTGAAAAATGTCTTGGAAACTTTTCAAAGACACCATAATAGAGGCCCAAATTAAATGTATATCCCAAATTAAAAAACACAGTAAGAGACCCCAAAAAAATGCCACTGTGGCTTAACAACTGGGTAAAAGAAGCAGTGACAGATAAAAAGATATATTTTTAAAAGTGGAAGTCAAATCCTAGCGAGGAAAATAGAAAAGAGCATAAACTTTGTCAAATTAAGTGTAAAAATATAATAAGAAAAGCCAAAAAGGAGTCTGAAGAATAGCTAGCCAAAAATTCAAAAAGTACTAGTAAAATATTTTTAAGTACATCAGAAGCAGGAAGCCGGCTAAACAACCAGTGGGGCTCTTGGATGATAAAGTCATAATGGAGAAGCTAAATGAATTCTTTGCTTCGGTCCCAAACCTGAGCCATTCTTTTTGGGTGACAAATCTGAGGAATTGTCCCAGATTGAGGTGTCATTAGAAGAGGTTTTGGAACAAACTGATAAACTTAAAACAGTAACAAGTCACCAGGACTGGATGGCATTGACTCAGATAACAGGAGAGTTTGGATAGGGAGTTCTCCAGGTAAAAGAGGAGTAAAAACGGGACCCTTGTGGAGCTTCTAAAAGGTTTGAAACCTAGAAGCCTCTGTTAATTGGCTGAGCCTCAGTCAGGGGGAGGGGCTACCAGAGCTATATAAGCCGGTGACTCAGCGACCAGGGAGCTTGCAAACAGGAACAGCTAACAGGAGAGTTTGGAGAGGGAGTTTAGAGGGGGAGGTTAGAGGGCACTACTGACTTCGGACCTTTTTAAAAACATAACTCTTAAAATCTATATTCCAGAGGTTTAAAGAGAATCCCAGTTTACACTTAAACTTATTCATTAGAAAAATGGAGACAGAAGCCCAGCAGCAGAGTGGGGGCTATCCTGTTTATTGCATCGAGTGTAACATGTATGATTACCTGCCCTGTGGGCGGGTGGCGTATGTGTGCACTCGTTGCAAGGAGCTCCTGACCCTCAGAGACCGAGTTTGGGCTTTGGAGGCCAGGGTGGCTGAACTGGAGGAGCTAAGAGAGGCAGAGAGCTATGTTGATGAGACTTTCCGGGACACTGTAGTACTGTCCCACCTCCAGTCTGAGAGCCCCAGTGCTCTTAAGGAGGATGAAAGTCTCAAGGGAACAGAGCATTCAATGGGAGCAGAGGGAAATAATCCCGTAGTTGGGACCCTCCTCCCAGAGGATGTTGCGGTATCCTCTCGCACTGAAGATACCTCTGAGGGGGAGGGAGTGTTGTACCAAATAAAAGCAAGCAGGATCTTATGAGGGGGATAAGGCAAAAAGCCACATTTATTGTAAAGATAATAAAAAAATAAAAGAAAAGATAGAAGCAAACAATGTTGTTTAACTACTTATTCCTAACACTACTTAACCCTTATACACTTATATATATATATATATATATATATATATAACCATTCATTCATACATCCATTTATTCAAGTTCTGTGTATAGTTACCAGCCTGGAAGTTGCTTGTGACAGAATACTGGCCAGGTACTCTGTACACAAGTGATGGTAGTGGGGAGCGAAGTCCTGATCAGATGCGCATCTGAAGCTCCTGGTAGGCTGGCAGCAGAACCTTGGACTCTGATTCCATAGTTTTTTAGTCCAGTTTTTATAGGAATTTTTTCCTATGCCAGTTTATGGAAATTGCTGTATCATGCTGATGTTTCCAGGGTGGCTGCCAGGTGCTCATCAGTGATCTCATCGGGTGGACCTCCAGTTTCTCCACTTGACACCTTTTGGTTGCACTGGCACCTGACGCCTTCTTCAGCCCTTTGTTGCTGTATTCTCAGGCTGGCACCTCTTAGAACCATTCACTCATCATTCAAGCACTCTCTCTCTCTTACATACATTCCTTAATGTTTCCCATACAATGTTTTTGTATAATAATAACTTTACATATATCAGAGTTGTAGTTACAAAAAGTTTCTGGGTGGTATTGCTTAAAACATTCTCTGAGTGCTGAATAAAGTTAACAATGCCCTTAGTCAATTACAGGGCTTGGCTCCCATAGCAGAGTTAGTGGCTTGACAATGCATTGTTACAATGTATCTTTGCAATGTTAATTTCAAGCAGCCCCTTGCACAAACTTGAGCATGCCCTGGAGCACGGGGGGGGGGGGGGGGGGGGGGAGGGCTGTTTCTGGTTACATAGGATTATATTTTTAACAGTTCTAAGTTACATGACCTAATACATTATATTCTAAAGGGACAATAATAATCATAAATCTAAACATTTAACAATCTTAACAAATAATAATAATAATAAGAAGAATCCTAATAAATCTAAACACTTTAAGTTGTGGGGAACAAATTATGGGGAGTCACTTCCATTTGGAGGAATCATTTTCAATACATTAATGTTATCCCTACAGGAGTGCCAGTTAGGAAGAGGCAGGTGTTAGTAGTGGGTGATTTGATTGTTAGAAACATAGATAGTTGGGTTTGTGATGACCGGGAGAACCGTATGGTCACTTGCCTGCCTGGTGCGAAGGTTGCGGATCTCTCGAGGCATCTAGATAGACTTATGTGTAGTGCTGGGGAGGAGCCGGTGGTTGTGGTACATGTTGGTACCAATGACATAGGGAAGGGTAGGAGAGATGTCCTGGAGGCTAAATTTAGGCTGCTAGGAAAGAGACTGAAATCCAGGACCTCTATGGTGGCATTCTCGGAAATGCTTCCAGTTCCACGCGCAGGGCCAGGTAGGCAGGCAGAGCTTCAGAGTCTCAATGCATGGATGAGACGATGGTGTAGGGAAGAGGGATTTAGATTTATTAGGAACTGGGGACACTTCTGGGAGAGGGGGAGCCTATACAGGAAGGATGGGCTCCACCTAAACCAGGGTGGAACCAGACTGCTGGCACTAAACATTAAAAAGGCCGTAGAGCAGTTTTTAAACTAAGAGATGGGGGAAAGCCGATTGGTGAGGAGATGCACGTAAATCGGAGGGAGACTTCTCTTAGAGGAGAATCCATTGATAGAGATTCTCTAAGCTGTAGTCAGAAAGAGAGGAGGGGAAAGGACAAACCATGGGCCAGAGCAGACAAACAACTGCATTCTGAGGAATCCAATGCATCAGGGAAGGGCAGACAAATAAGCAGTGGCAAATTTTTAAAGTGCTTCTACACATGCTAGGAGTCTGACTAATAAGATGGGTGAACTGGAGTACCTCGTATTAAATGAGGAGATTGACATAATAGGCATCACTGAAACCTGGTGGAATGAGGAAAATCTGTGGGACACAATCATACCGGAATATAAAATATATAGAGAGGATAGAGCAGGCCGGGTGGGTGGCAGAGTGGCACTGTATGTGAAAGATAATGTAGAATCAAATGAAATAAAAATATTAAATGAATCAACACGTTCCATAGAATCGCTATGGATAGTAATTCCATGCTCCAATAATAAGAAATTAGCAGTAGGAATATATTACCGACCACCTGACCAGGACAGCGATACTGACATTGAAATGCTGAGGGAGATTAGAGAGGCTACCAAAATAGAGAACTCTATAATAATGGGGGATTTTAATTACCCCCATATTGACTGGATACATGTCACCTCAGGAAGAGAAGCGGAGATAACATTTCTCAATGGCTTAAAGACTGCTTCTTGGAGCAGCTGGTACAGGAATCCACAAGGGGAGAGGCAATTCTCGATTTAGTCCTGAGTGGAGTGCAGGATCAGGTCCAGGAAATAACCATTATAGGACTGCTTGGGAATAGTGACCATAATATAATAACATTCAACATTCCTGTGGTGGGAAGAACACCTCAGCAGTCCAGCACCCTGGCATTTAATTTCAAAAAGGGGAATTACACGAAAATGAGGAGGTTAGTTAAACAGAAATTAACAGGCACAGTGACTAGAGCCAAATCCCTGAAAGCTGCATGAAAACTTTTTAAAGACACCATAATAGAGGCCCAACTTAAATGTATACCCCAAATTAAAAAACATAGCAAGAGACCTTAAACAGTGTCACCGTGGCTCAACCGCCATGTAAAAGAAGCAGTGAGGGACAAAAAGGTATCTTTTAAGAATTGGAAATCCAATCCTAGTGAGATAAATAGAAAGGAACATAAACACTGTCAAATCAAGTGTAAACATGTAATAAGAAAAGCAAAAAAAGATTTTGAGGAACAGCTAGCCAAAAACTCAAAAAGAAATAACAAAATGTTTTTAAGTACATTAGAAGCAGGAAGCCTGCTAAAAAACCTGTGGGTCCCCTAGATGATCGAGCTATAAAAGGAGCAATCAAGGACGATAAAGCCATTGCGGAGAAACTAAATGATTTCTTTGCTTCAGTCTTCACGGCTGAGGACGTTGAGGAGATTCCCGAATCTGCACCGTCCTTTGTGGGTGATGAATCTGAGGAACTGTCCCGGATTGAAGTGTCATTAGAGGAGGTTTTGGAACAAATAGAAAAACTTAATGTTAACAAATCTCCGGGACTGGATGGCATTCATCCAAGGGTTCTAAAAGAACTCAAATGGGAAATTGCTGAGCTATTATCTGTGGTTTGTAACCTATCCTTTAAATCGGCTTCCGTACCTAATGACTGGAAGGTAGCCAACGTGACACCAATATTTAAAAAGGGCTCTAGAGGCGATCCTGGCAATTACAGACCGGTAAGTCTAACTTCAGTACCGGGCAAATTAGTCAAAACAATAGTAAAGAATAAAATTGTGAAGCATGTAGAAGAACATAATTTGTTGGACAAAAGTCAACATGGTTTCTGTAAAGGGAAATCCTCTCTTACTAATCTATTAAAGTTCTTTGAAGGGGTTAACAAGCATGCGGAAAAGGGGGATCCAGTAGATATAGTATACTTGGATTTTCAGAAAGCCTTTGACAAGGTCCCTCACCAAAGGCTCTTGTGTAAATTACATGGCCATGGGATAAGAGGAAAGGTCCTTTCTTGGATTGAGAACTGGTTAAAAGACAGGAAACAAAGGGTAGGAGTAAATGGTAAATTTTCAGATTGGAGAGGGGTAACTAGTGGTGTCCCCCAAGGGTCAGTCCTGGGACCAATCCTTTTCAACTTATTCATAAATGATCTGGAGAAAGGGGTAAGCAGTGAGATAGTAAAGTTTGCAGATGATACCAAACTGTTTAGGATAGTCAAGACAGAAGCAGACTGTGAGGGACTCCAAGAAGATCTCACCAAACTCAGTGATTGGGCAGCAAAATGGCAAATGAAATTTAATGTGGATAAGTGTAAAGTAATGCACATTGGGAAAAATAACCCCAACTATATGTACAGTATGATGGGGGCTAATTTGGCTACGACAAATCAGGAAAGGGATCTTGGAGTTATCATGGACAGTTCTCTGAAAACTTCCACACAGTGTGCAGCGGCGGTCAAAAAGGCAAATAGGTTGCTAGGAATTATTAGGAAAGGGATAGAAAATAAGACACAGAATATCTTACTGCCCCTGTATAAAACTATGGTACGCCCACATCTTGAATACTGTGTACAGACGTGGTCTCCTTACCTCAAAAAAGATATTTTGACCTTGGAAAGGGTTCAGAAAAGGGCAACTAAAATGATTAGGGGTTTGGAGCGGGTCCCATATGAGGAGAGGTTAAAGTGACTGGGACTTTTCAGTTTAGAAAAGAGGAGACTGAGGGGGGATATGATAGAGGTATATAAAATCATGAGTGGTGTGGAGAGGGCCGATAAAGAAAAGTTATTTATTAGTTCCCTAAATAGAAGAACTAGAGGACACCAAATGAAATTAATGGGTAGCAGGTTTAAAACGAATAAAAGAAAGTTCTTCTTCACACAGCGTGTAGTCAACCTGTGGAACTCCTTGCCAGAGGAGGCTGTGAAGGCTAGGACTATAATAGAGTTTAAAGAGAAGCTAGATAATTTCATGGAGGTTAGGTCCATAAAAGGCTATTAGCCAGGGGATAAAATGATGTCCTTGGCCTCTGTTTTTCAGAGGCTGGAGAGAGATGGCAGGAGACAAATCGCTTGATCATTGTTTTCGGTCCACCCTCTCTGGGACACCTGGTGTTGGCCACTGTCGGTAGACAGGATACTGGGCTAGAAGGACCTTTGGTCTGACCCAGTACGGCCGTTCTTACGTTCTTATGTTCTTATGTTCTAAGAGTTCTGAAAGAACTCAAATGGGAAATTGCAGAACTATTAATTGTGGTTTGTAGCCTATCCTTTAAATCAGCTTCCGTACCTAATGATTGGAAGATAGCTAACGTGACACCAATATTTAAAAGGGGCTAGAGGTGATTCTGGCAATTATAGACCGGTAAGTCTAACGTCAGTACTGGGCAAATTAGTTGAAACTATAGTAAAGAATAAAATTGTCAGGCACATGGATGAATATAATTTGTTGAAGGAAGGTCAACATGGTTTCTGTAAAGGGCAATCATGCCTTACTAATCTGCTAGAGTTCTTTGAGGGAGTCAACAAATATGTAGACAAGGGGGATCCAGTGGATATAGTATACTTAGATTTCCAGAAAGCCTTTGACAAGGTCTCTCACCAAAGGCTTTTAAATAAAGTAAGGTGTCATGGGATAAGAGGGAAGGTCATTTTTTGGATTGATAACTGGTTAAAAGACAGGAAACAAAGGGTAGGAATAAATGGTAAGTTTTCAGAATGGAGAGAGGTAACTAGTGGGGTCCCCCAAGGGTCTCTCCTGATACCCATTCTATTCAACTTATTTATAAATGATCTAGAGAAAGGGGTAAACAGTGAGGTGGAAAAATTTGCAGATGATACCAAACTGCTCAAGATAGTTAAGACCAAAGCAGACTGTGAAGAGCTTCAAAAAGATCTCACCAAACTAAGTGATCGGGCAAAAAAATGGCAAATGAAATTTAATGTTGATATATGTAAAGTAATGCACATTGGAAAACATAATCCCAACTATATATACAATATGAAGGGGACTAATTTGGCTACAACTACTTAAAGGAGAGATCTTGGAGTCATTGTGGATAGTTATCTGAAAACATCTATCTACTCAGTGTGCAGCGGCAGTGAAAGAAGCAAATAGAATGTTAGGAACCATTAAAAAAGGGATAGAGAATAAGACAGAAAATATCTTATTGCCTCTATATAAAACCATAGTGTGCCCACATCTTGAATACTGCGTATAGATGTGGTCGCCTCATCTCAAAATTGATATATTGGCATTGGAAAAGGTTCAGAAAAGGGCAACAAAATGATTAGGGGTTTGGAACAGGTCCCATATGAAGAAAGATTAAAAAGACGTGGACTTTTCAGCTTAGAAAAGAGGAGACTAAGGGGGGATATGATAGAGGGGGGATAAAATCATGACTGGTATGGAAAAGGTGAATAAAGAAAAGTTATGTACTTATTCCCACAATATAAGAATTATGGGTCACCAAATGAAATTAATAGGCAGCAGGTTTAAAACAAACAAAAGGAAGTTTTTCTTCACTCAGCACATAGTCAACCTGTGGAATTCCTTGCCAGAGGATGCAGTGAAGGCTAGAAGTTTAACAGGGTTAATAAAAGAGCTAGATAGATTCATGGAGGTTAGGTCCATCAATGGCTATTGGCCAGGATGAGTAGGAATAGTGTCCTTAGCCTCTGTTTCTCTGGAGGTGGGTGACAGGGGAGGGATCACATAAAGATTACCTGTTGTGATCTCTCCCTCTGGGGCATCTGGCATTGGCCACTGTTGGCAGACAGGATACTGGGCTAGATGGACCTTTGGTCTGACCCAGTATGGCCATTCTTATGTTCTATGTTCTAAGGGTGACAATGTGCCACAGACACCTCAACTCCCAAGAGCACATGACTAAAAGAGATTATGGAAAGTGGAAAGACAGAGGAAAATGCCAGGAAGCTTTTCTCTCTTTGATGGTATATTAGAGTGGTATCAACAAATCAATCTCTTTCAGGAAAAAACGACTTTTAAAGATTCCATGGAGGATGAAACACTTGATTCCTCAGAGCAAGAATCAATGAGCTAGGCAATGAAAGAAAAATCACTCAGTCCGCATCCATTGACAGGCTGGGGTGCTGAGCTCAATGAGCTGAACACCTGTACCATGTCATTTGAGACCTGCAAGTTCAGGAATGCTTATGCATGGCTATCTCACAGGAATAAATGTCCAAGCAAACTCTGTCTTTATTCTTATTATTTCATGTATTAATGTTGCAGTAACATTAACAGAACGGTCAGGATTGGAATACCATTGTGCTAGGTGTAGTGCAAGCACATTGGGATGGTTCCTAACCTGAAAAAACATTACAGTTTAAGACAATGTGCAACATTTGGTTATAATAAACAAATGTAGGGAATGAAGGAGAGAGGATGATGCTGGGAACTCATCATTCCATAAACTATCATGTGCACAGAGTACTTTAAACATTTTAAAATTAAGCTATGTAGAGTATGGGACAAGTGATCATTCACCCTAAAAAGGCCCATTTCCTTTCATGTAGCGGAAGGACTGACTGTCAGCTGAACAGAACACTGGCAGTCTCTCTTGTGGATGGTATCTACAGAACAAAAGTTTATAGTACAGTTATAGGTCCATAAACCATTTCAAGGCCTTCTCTGTGAAGCTATGGGTATTATCCAATTCATATGGGGGGGCACTGTGTTATGTATTCAATGGTTTGGATGTTCTTACTGCAGATGTACAAAGAGGAGCCTTTGATTTTTCCCCTTATGCATCAAGTAGCTACATTTCCCATGGGTTGTTGGGATGTGGTTCAAAGTTTGCATAGACACAGTGTGTTGTTCAGAATTAGTGCTGCTAATTGCATGGAACCTGATTAAATCTTTCCACCTCTGAAATAGAATAACTCCTGCTCACAGTGGGTTCTACTATACTGTTTAGCTATTATGCATATTTTTGCTGATACACTTCTCTTGAATTGCAGTTAAATAACTATTTGACTCAATGCCTGCCAGAATTAAGAAATACGTGTTTTGAAACACGTGTTTGCAGCACATTTTCTGAAAGGGTTGCCATGATGGTTGGTGAGTTGGCTATGCTATATTGTTATTTTATATTGCTATATTATTATTATGGATAATGGCTGACAGTGAGAATTCTTATGATATAGGGCAACTGCAGATTATACACAGTAGTAAGCCAGGGAGTCATTTTGCATAAAATTCTAACTCTGAGTGTAAATTTTATGAAATTGAGAATCATGATTTTAAGGAGTAATTATAGACCACTGAGACCAGAAAATTATACCTCAAGATGAAACAAACTTTTTCTGAGGTTCAAAAGATATGGATCATTTTGTAAGAAATACAGTTTCCATTTGTATGTGTCCCTTCCCTTTTTGGTTTCAGTTGAGAACAAATTGGAAATAACAAAATACCACAAGAAATATTGTTCTTGTGGTGCTTCCAGCCCTAGCCCAAGCAGGAAATATTATGAAGCTTCCAATAAATTGTGTTTTCATGAGTTTCCAGCCCAGTGTTGCAAGCTCAAGAAATTTGGATAATAAACCCAACCGCACATGTTCATCTGAATCAAACTTCTGAAGCTCTTGAGGCTCACCTTCAATATTCCTGAGTCTCCTTATATCTTTAGAAGCTTTCAGCTGCCTATTATGATTGTATTACTTTGAAACAAACATTTTTATAGTTAGATATAGATTAATATACATGTAAGAGGAATTATTAATGTAGTTGTTGCTATGGGCCATAAAAGATTTGCTAATATAGTTATAAATGTCCATATAAGATCCTGTGTTTCAGGAACTTGGTATTTGGCCATATTCAGTATCTTTTGATAAACCAGATACAGTAAAACCTGTGTTATCCAGGACACCCAGGGATTAGATCATGCTGTTTTTTCTAAAAATTCCGGGTATCTGGGGGAGAGGAGAGAGGGGGCAGAGCTGTGTGGGGCTTATGCGAGGGGGTGGGGGGAGAGGGATGTGACCTGCTAGGGGGAGCCATGAGCCACGGGGGTGCCGGGCTGCTGGGAGCTGTGGGGGGCTAACCTGCTGGGGAGACGGCCAGGAGGCATGGGGGGATGGGGGGAGGGTGCTGGGCTGTCAGTTTTTTCCCGGCTCAGAAATTTGCTGGTTTCTAAAGTTTTCAGGCTAGTTAAGTGCCGGAAAGCAAAGGTTTTACTGTACTCATTTGTCAATTGTGCACATAACGTAATTGTCAGGATGCACTGTTTGGGATTGTGTCTGCTCCAATATAGAGACATCTGGGGAAACATCTACAGATATTATACGTGACCATAAGAATGACCATACTGGGTCAGACCAAGGGTACATCTAGACTACAGGCTTCTGTCGACAAAGAGCGTCTAGACTACATCCAGTTCTGTCGACAAAGCGGTTTGCTTTGTCGACATGAGAGTGTAGACGCAAAGGACAGTGTAGATGCAATAACGCCTTCTGTTGACAGAACTCTGTCGACAAAAGGCGTTATTCCTCGTAGAATGAGGTTTACCGCTGTCGACAAAACTGCCGAGTTCTGTCAACATTATGTTGACAGAACTCGGCAGTAGTGTAGACACTGGTATAGTTATGTCGACAAAAGTCCACTTTTGTCGACAAAATCCTGTAGTCTAGACACACCCCAAAGGTCCATGTAGCCCAGTATCCTGTCTTCTGACAGGAGCCAGTGTCAGGTGCCCCAGAGGAAATGAACAGAATAGTTAAGTCATCAGATGATCCATTCCCTTTCACCTTTCCTAGCTTCTGGCAAATACAGACTAGGGACACTATCCCTGACCATCCTGGCTAATAGCTATTTATAGACTTATTCTGCATGAACTTACCTAGTTCTTTTTTGAACCCTGTTATAGTTTTGGCCTTCACAACAGCCCCTGACAAGGAGTTCCACAAGCTTACTATGCATTTTGTGAAGAAATATTTCCTTTTGTTTGTTGTAAACCCACTGTCTGTTAATTGTATTTGGTGACTTCTAGCTCTTGTGTCATCAGAGTAAATAACACTTCCTTATTGGGATTATCTGTAAACTTTATATTATGCTGGTTTACATATGACATTGTATGATCACATCTGATCATTCATTATATAGGAAACCCTCCGAAACCAACAATTAAAGGTCTAGAAAACATGATCTTCAGGTTGGACCTCCCTGGTCTGGCCAGGGCTGGCCTTACCATGAGGCAAACTGAGGTGGCTGCCTCAGGTGCCAGACTGTGTGTGTGTGTGTGGTGGGGTGCCACTAGGACCCAGAGTGTAGAAAATTGTGTCTGCTGCTGGTGCATATGTATTCTCTCTGCTCTAGATGCACAGTACCATGAGAAGAGTAGAACAGGAAGAAAGCAGAATTGAGACTTTTCAAAGTTTTGGCTAAAGCGAGGGGTTATGGGGGCGTCATTTGAGCTCCCCACCTCAGGTGCCAAAATGTTGTGGGCTGGCCCTGGGTCTGGCACCCTCGGGACCTGAGTGATCCCAGATGAGGAAATTAGCTGGACCAGGGAAGTTCCCCTGCCTCCGGGGGATGAGGAGATGAGGAGACCACATCTGTACACAGTATTCAAGATGTGGGCGTACCGTGGATTTATATAAGAGCAATAAGATATTCTCCTTCTTATTCTCTATCCCTTTTTTAATGATTCCTAACATCCTGTTTGCTTTTTTGACTGCCGCTGCACACTCCGTGGATGTCTTCAGAGAACTATCCACGATGACTCCAAGATCTCTTTCCTGATTAATTGTCGTTAAATTAGTCCCCATTATATTATATGTATAGTTGGGGTTATTTTTTCCAATGTGCATTACTTTACATTTATCTATATTCAATTTAATTTGCCATTTTATTGACCAATTACTTAGTTTTGTGAGATCTTTTCGAAGTTCTTCACAGTCTGCTTTGGACTTAACTACCTTGAGCAGTTTAATTTAGTCTACAAACTTTGCCACCTCACTGTTTACCCCTTTCTCCAGATCATGTTGCCAGATGAGAGAGTCTTGGTTTAGGGAGATGCAACCTATATGAACAAAGATTGAAAAAACTGGGTTTGTTTAGTTTGGAGAAGTGACTGTGGGGGAACACAATAGTTTTCAAGTACAGAAAAGATTGTTACTAGGAGAAGGGTAAAAGATTGTTCTCCTTAAGCTCTGATGATGGGACAAGAAGCAGTGGCCTTAAATTCTACCAAGGGAGATTTAGATTGGACAATAGGAAAAACTTCCTGACTGTCAGGGTAGTTAGTCACTAAAACAAATTGCCCCGGGAGGTTGTGGAATGCCCATCATTGTCCCACCTGTTTTTAAAAATCTCCAAACACCTGTCAGGAATGGTCTAGTTATTACTTAGTCCTATCTTGTGTCCAAGGCACTGGACTAAATGATCTACTGCTATGCATAGGAGTCCTACACTTCTATGATTCTATGATTAACAAGAGGAGGAAACCTGTTTCTGCTTATTATTGTTGTATTTTTTAGGTACACAGTGTCTGTATAATGCATGATCAGGTAAATTAGCTTTTGCCGGAACTACTTGTCAGTTTTTGTATATTGAAGGTATTAAGTCCTATATGTTTACTAGGGATGAGCAGATGACCAACACAAAAAAATTTATTCAGTTATTTATATCTCTTTTGTTTTGGCAAACATCATACCTATTCTGCTGGCAATGCTGTGAAATTTAGATTATAAGAGCCAGTGAATGAAATGAGGACGGAACCTTGATTTTTGGAAGGTTTTTCCAAACATGGAAGAAGATATCAGCAAGAGAGGTGATGAAAGGGACTCTGAGAATGAAAACTTTGCTATTCCAGGGATTGTGTTGAGATATTAATTTAGATAGAATAAAGGGGCTCAGAGAATTAAAGGTGTTAACATGGCAATGAAACTGTCTAGCATTCAACAGTTTTAAACTAAATTTGGTGTTTTGTGTACAGAGATCACAACTGCTTAGTACCACGGCAAACACAACATGAAAAATCCCTTTAATCTTTTACTAGGCAAACTGAAAAGAAGCTAAAAGTTAAAGCACTTGAAAGGTAAGGTATTAAGTTAAGCATTCATTTTAACAACATCTCTTTTTTCCTTTCCCTTTAGCTGGAGAGTGCTTTTAAAAGGAAAAAAAAACCTCATTTGACAGTCTTTTAGATGATATTAAATATTGTAATAATGTTCCTTTTAGGGGAGAAAAGAGAAAAAGTTAGTTGAGATGACCTGGAACTGTTATTGCTGTTGCTGCTAAAGCCTGATCCTATTTCCTAGAAGACAAATGAAGACAAATACAGAGCAAAGAAAGGAAATGCAGCTTCTGACCCTAGTATTTACTTTCACTTGAACTTTACTGCTGGAAAAATACAGATACAATTTGTGGTCTTTTCAGACTTTCTGAGACCTGGCAAACTTGTTACCTGTATTATGGTGTTTAGGGTATTGCATTTAGCTGTTTCTTTCTGGTCGCAGGCTTGCAGCAGTTTTGCAAAATATACAGTTTTAGTTAGCTAATCCAGACTCTTATTAGAGGGAAGAAAAAAGAAGACAGGAAAGAGAAGAAATAAGTTAGGAAAGAAAAAGAATTTACTGTGTGTATGTGTATATCTCTCAAATCCCAATCCTCACCTGGGATGTAACTGGAACCAGAGGAGGTGATAGTCATAAGGGTCCCTCCCTATAGTCTGGTCTGGTCAGAATATCCTTCAGGATTAGGATGCAGAAAATCTGGAGTCCTATGAGAAGGTGGAGATAGCAGCCATTACAGTGAAACTTGCTCTTTCCCCTTTTCTTGCCTTTCAGTCAGACAGTCTCATCATTGCCTTTCCTTTCTCCCTGAAGTATCTTTTTGAGATCCCTAAAATGGGAGTGGTACATGGAATAGCCCATCATATTACTATTTTGTCCATGAATTAATCCTAACATCTAAAACACCAATCTTAATTTCTAGTCCCACACTTTTCTTGTTTACCAGGCATAATTTTAACACAGTCTTTGAATTATTTCATTAGGTTTTTTTGTTTGGACAAATTCAGCCATTCTGTCTTGCTTTTGCACCTTTTCCTAACAACAGTTGTTATAGGTTATTGCAACATTTTATGAACTTTCACACACTTTTTGCAGCTAAACTCACAAGCAGGGTACATTTGTTGGTTCAATTATTGTAACAGTGGTAGTGGGGGAACACAAAAGGAGAATAGGTCAGAATTAAAGGAAGAGGGATGGGAGGCATAATGTGAAGCTTTCAGAGAAAGGAAAAATATTTATATATTATACTCAAGACATGGAGAATCCAGTGAAAAAACTCCATGATGGAACTGACATGGTCATAAAAATAGGCATTAAAAATAATTTTGGTAGCAGCATTTTGGATAGATTGTAGTGGGCAAGATTAGTATCAGAAAGATTTGAGAACAGGAGATGACAGTGGATGAGCAGGGCTTAGACCAGTGCTTTGGTTGTGAGAGAGGAGAGGAAGGGTTCAATTTCTGAGATACTGTAAGAAAGAAGCTTTAGGACTTGATTATGGACTGAATGTCGTGTGGTGAAGTGGAAAATGGCCTTGAGATTGTAGAGGCTGGATGACAGGGAGCATGCAGGAGCAGTTACGGTGAAGATGGGGTTTAGGAGAAAAGATCAGAAGTTCAGTTTTGGCCATGTTAATCGTGAGATGACAGCAGGCCATCAAATGTCAGGAGGCATAAGGGATCTGTCGAAAAAGGCTTTCTTTCTCGACAGATCCCCTTTAGACTGCCGCTTTTTGCTGACAAAGTGCTGAGTTGGCAAAACGTGGTGACCATTTTTATGCAAATTAGGTGCGGGATATTTAAATCCCTGCCTCATTTGCAATGTTGACCTGCCTAATCTGCATCCCTCTGCTGACAGAGGGATGCAGTCTAGACATACCCACTAAGGCACCCAAGCAACCCATTTACAAACTGTCTTGGTAATAGCAACTTGCAGTGCAGTGTGCGGGTCTTGCTTTCAAAGTTCTTTTTGGAATTGTCTTATGTCCATTAGTTCCATTTATGTCACCTAAATGCCACAGTGATCGGCGCCTGACAAATACCTAGGTAGATAGATCTGGATTCTCTGCATCAAAATACTGTATATATACATTAGCAGTACAGGCAGTCCCCGGGTTACATGGATCCGACTTACATCGGATCCCTACTTACAAACGGGGTGAGGCAACCCCACACTAGCTGCTTCCCCCCAGCAGACCAGGGAGAAGCGAAGCTAGCACCCCTCCCCCCCCAGCAGACCAGGGAGATGTGGAGTGGCTTTTCTCAGCAGACACCTCAGCTTGAGAATAAAGGACTGAGGGAAGTGAGGTGTGGGAGAATAAAACTGAGCTCTGGAGAAATGTTTGGCTAGAGTTTCCCCTACAATATGTACCAGTTCCGACTTACATACAAATTCAACTTAAGAACAAACCTACAGTCCCTATCTTGTACGTAACCCGGGGACTGCCTGTATCAGCAAATGAATTCTGGATTGCATGTTGTAGTCCTTGTGTATGTCTTTTGTGAATACTATAATTGCTTTGAATTCAAACATGAAAATATCACCAATAAATATACAGATACATAGTAAAAAACTTGTAGTAATTTGAAATAATTATTTTAAAGATACAATTAAAATTATTTTCAAATATGATTTTTAAGAGACTGATACCATTCTGTAACTTTCACTAAAGCCACTGTGTCAACTGCATCACATGGCTGAAAGTTAGACTGATTTTCAGCCATGTGATGCCATTTTATCACCCCCAGGACAAAGGTTAAGCCCTCCCTTTCTTTTTTCTATTAGTCACGTTAGTTTGTTCTGGTCCTTTTAGTTTGATATAGCTAAAATTCCTGATGATCATAGTGTTAAGGGTTTTTATAATCCAGTAGACCCTTCTGTGATGAACTCTGCTATTGTGCTGTGTATAACAGAAATACCTTCACACAATGAAACAATCATTCTTTCCAGGCAGGGCCTTAATATCTTGATTTTCACCCCACAGCAGGTTTGGCAGGGAACAAATTCCCTAGTTTGTAGAGGGCAGTGGCCAGCATAATCTTTTTCCATTTAAAAACATTCTTTACCATTAGGAGAAAGGGTTTCTACACCCAAATGGTAACTTTAGCTGACAGAGGGGTTTAGAGAATATGTGATCTGCAGACTGTCAAAATTCCCCTGTTAACTTTCTTGAATATAGTTACTGGTCAAATATTTTACCTCCCAGTTTATTTATAATGGTACAAATATATTTTATCTTGTTTTCTAATATGCATATTGTGTGCCAGTTGATTTTGAATCTGTAGTGTATTTTTAAAAAGAGCAAATACATGTGTTCATAATTGTGTAGAACAAATTGAGATAGCAAGCCTTATTTTTTTTATGCATCTTTTATCCAGATTCTGGATTGAATAGCCAGAATAAATGCAAGTGCAAAGAAAATTATTTGCTGGTAATTATTGCTGAGGCCATATAGAGCCAGATTCTGATGTAAATGAGCATAGAATGGAGTTATGCAAGTTACAACAGGTGGGATTCTGGTCAGTAGGTATCCAACTAACCACTTGGTTCATGATTACAGATACATAATTAAATGTCTATTTGCCTTCATTTACACCTGAAAACAATTGCTCTTGCAAAATGAAGGTACAAAAAAGGAAGACAGGCTTTACATTTTAGTCTTAAAAGAGCATTGGGGAAAATAACATTATAGTTAAGCACATACAAATAAAAGACTATTACATTTTAAATTTTGTCAGAGTTATATTAATGTATGGTGCCCCAAAGTGGGCTGATGGTCTACCAGTGCAAATAGGGCACAGATGATTAAACCAATTGACGGTGACTTCCATAAGCTGCATTAATTTACACCAGCCAAGGATTTGACCTATGGTATCTGCTATGAAGAGCTTACACTCTTTTTATATCTCTAGCACAAGTAAAAGGGAAACAAAACAAGAGGGAAGAGAAACATGAGGGAAGACAAGGGTGACAGAAATAAGATAATGCAATTATTTAACAAAGGCTAGTGCACAGCCTGGCAGGGTAAAACATGTTTTTAAAATCAGGATAAAGCTATAAGGTTTGATTCCCCCCATTCAAGTACACAAATGTTAGCCAGCATAACTCCTGCTGCATGGATCCTCAGCTGATGTAAACTGGATTGTGCTGATTTGCCAGGTGAGGATCTGTCCTACTGATTTCAGTGGAATGACTCTGCATTTAGAGCTATGTAACTCAGAACAAAATCAAGCTCAGAGTAGCTCAGGTATGCAATTCCAAACTGAAAAACAGTTTTGGAAGTGTAAAAAGCTATTGGTGACAATTTCACACTGAATTTTAGCTGTTACTAAGAGGGTTGTTTTTTAAATGCCCGTTGTTTAAACTATTATTTAGAACTGGTTTGCAGTGCACTGTACAAGATCATTGATATTTTTCCTGACAATGCATGTCTTAAATACAAGACAGAAGGGAGACTTAATGTTATGTGAAAGGATTTTCCTAGGGTAACTGTATTCATTCTTTTCTCAAACTGAGCAAATAACTTTGATCTGTCAACTGTGAAAAGTAAACTGGGTGTGACCTTCCGTCATCGGCTAATCATCTCATTTAATGACATGTGTTAACTTTGTTCTGATATTAGATCACGGCCTTTCTTTGTACTGTCAAGATTTTTCATCCAGGGTCTAATTATTTCACTTTATGTGTATAAAGATATCTTGGGAGTTAGTTGAGTTTAGTATGAAGTTCATCTTTTTGTGTATCAAATTTCTAAAACTGATTGCAGCGTTTCAGTGTATCTCATACACACAATGTGTTTTTTTACTACATAAATCAGCTTTAAAGTTCACTACTATACACACCTTGTCCTAGTGCCATGTTGATCTCTCTTCCACTCTATTTATCATATTTTCTTGCTCACACTGTATTTGTTTCTGCTTTTCATCGGAAATATTGGTTGGCTGGGGAAAATAGTTCTCACCCAGAGAGGATAAAATAGCTCAAAGCAGACATATGTGTTGACTAGCCCTGAACTGTAGTACAGTTCAGCCTAAAGGAGGAAGGAAAATACCCCTTTCTCTTCAAGCAATTCCTTACTCCCATTTTCATCTTTTAATAGTCGGAGAGGCTTCAACACAGGAGATTTATTGGGGACTAATGCCTAGTTGTGTTTAATGTTTTGAATGTCACTGGCTCTCAGCTCTTCCCAGACAGCCCTTAATCTCTCAGGGGTTGCTTGATTACTACTGCTTATAACAATTGTTCTTATAGTAAGTCAAATTGCATAGGTTTATTGTAGGATGTTCATGTCCTTACCTTTAAGGCCTTCTTTAATTCAGCTGCATCTTAAATATGTGGTCTTGTCTCATCACTCTAAAATCAGTGGGAATTTTTTTTAATAGTATTTCTGTCTTTTGGATCCCAATCCTGCAATTTGTTTCATGTAGAGTCCCATGTAATAACCCTAATTTGTACAGGATTTAGCTCCCTCAGGTATTATCTAAGTGAAAGTTTCTCCTAGAGCAATATTGTTGGGCCTATTTCCTTCTTCTCTTATGCCTGTGCAACATCAGTGGAGTTGGTGAGATTACACAGGTAAGACTGAGGAGAGAGTTGGTCCTGATTATGTTTTTGAAGCTGTATAATGATATACATGAATGAAAAATTTGATACATGGTCTTATCTTACAGTAGTATAAGTATTCCACAGAAAGCCTGCATCTGCCTCTCATACTTTTTAGTCTGTGATATCATCCATCAAGGTCAGAACTTAAACTAGTCAAGTGGTCTAAGCATTTTGGGAAATCTGTATATAAACTGTCCAAGAACAAAGGCATTGTGCTGTCAAACCAGCATTCCTTTGTAATACTAGCTTTTGCTGAACAAAAATTCATTTGAGAATATGTAAATTCTCATTCATTCCATGCCAGATTAGTTAAGAGGAAAATGCTTGACCAACTGAATCTCAGAAGGAACTGAGTAAAGGACCAATAAACCTGTACAGTATGTTTGAACAGGTAAGTCCCAAAGTCTTCAGGAACTTATCCTTGAGGTGATTCAATTATCATCAGGGACCACCACAAGAAACACAGAAGAGTACTGTTAAGTCCCTGCCAGCAGTGGATTGTTTTCTCCATTACATTTCCTAGTGTAGTTTTCAATCTAGGTTTTAATATTCCATGTGATGCAGCCTCCACCATTTTCCTTAGGAGATTGTTCCATATCCCAGCATTCTATGAAGAAAGTTTTTTTGTTTGTTTGTTTATATTCACCTTAAATTTCAATGGGTGTTTTATCTACATCTATTGTATGATCAGGTTCTAGGTCAATGTTTCTCGAAGTGTTCTGTGGGCCCGCGCTGGGAAAGAGCGAGCAGGCCTGCCCCACTTTGTTTACTGAAAGGGTCCATAGCCATGGAGCATCGTGTTACCCATTGGCTCTGGTTTGCCATTTCCAGCTAAGAGGAGCTGAGGGAAGCAGAACACTTTGAGAAACATTGTTCTAGATAATAAGTGGCTAAGGAAAAATTAAGAGAAAACAGTAAAACTGCAGTTTCTGAAGATTTCAAATGGAATGACAATGTAAAACAAATAATTCAGTCTAGCTAGAGCCCACTCAGTTTAATAAAATACCATCCATTCTGGGAGGTGATTGAAGCAAAGAAGAAATGACTATTACATTTAACATGTTTGTTTGTTTGAAGCAATTTAATACTTTTCTATAATATCTGATCTCTCTGAGCAGTTTGTGGTACCTAGTTTCTGCAGTTTTGGCATGCATTCTTTTGCAATGCAATAGATGTACATCCTGTAGTTTCCCTGTGTTTTATTAGTATTTATTATCACAATTACTAGATCTTAGAAGTGGGCTATGCCCATGAAAGCTCATGATACCATCTACATGTTTTGTTAGTCTATAAAGTGCTACCAGACAATTTGTTGTTTTTTAGATCTTTTTGGTTAATTAAAAGCTTGTGAATTACCTGAAAGAGGTTAAATAATGTTTTTAGCTTATTAGAGATGTCAATTTGTAAATTTCAGGCTTTTTTTTTGTACTTAATGGAATTTTTGAATACAATGCTTACAAATTACTATCTTCTGTAAATCAAGTCTATACATCAGGGGTGGAAAACCCTTTTTTTGGGTTAGGGGCCACTGACCCACAGAAAAATCACTTGAGGGCTGCACACAAGTGAGAAGTCTCTGCCTGAGGGGAAGAAAGTCACTCCCCACATTCCCCTTGCACACCAGGGCCCAGGCTAGTAGATTTTGTGTGCTCCATCCTGTGGGTGGGTAGCAGGGGAGCCAGAACACCAGTGTAGGCTTCCTTAATGCTGAGCTTTTGGGGGCAGATCCAGGCCAGCTGGGGGCTGTATCTGGCCCCTGGGCATGAGGGTCCCCACCCACTATACATTCTCAGTTACATTAAAAAAAACCTCCTGTTTTATTACAGATGCCATGAGCCACAGATCTCAAGCCCATGCCCATCTATAAAAAGGGAAATAAGAACAACCCAGGAAACTACAGACCAGTTAGTTTAACTTCTGTGCCAGGGAAGATAATGGAGCAAGTAATTAAGGAAATCATCTGCAAACACTTGGAATGTGGCCAGGTGATAGGGAATAGCCAGCATGGATTTGTAAAGAACAAATCATGTCAAACCAATCTGATAGCTTTCTTTGACAGGATAATGAGTCTTGTGGGTAAGGGAGAAGTGGTGGAGGTGGTATACCTAGACTTTAGTAAGGCATTTGATACAGTCTCTCATGATAGTCTTATCAATAAACTAGGCAAATACAACTTAGATGGGGCTACTATAAGGTGGGTGCATAACTGGCTGGATAACAGTAGTCAGAGAGTAGTTATTAATGGTTCTCAATCCTGCTGGAAAGGTATAACAAGTGGGTTTCCGCAGGGGTCTGTTTTGGGACTGGCTCTGTTCAATATCTTCATCAATGATTTAGATATTGGCATAGAAAGTACGCTTATTAAGTTTTCAGATGATACCAAGCTGGGAGGGGTTGCGACTAATCTGGAGGATAGGGTCATAATTCAAAATGATCTGGACAAATTGGAGAAATGGTCTGAGGTAAATAGGAAGAAGTTTAATAAGGACAAATGCAAAGTGCTCCACTTAGGAAGGAACAATCAGTTTCACACATACAGAATGGGAAACAACTGTCTAGGAAGGAGTACGGCAGAAAGGGATCTAGGGGTTATAGTGGACCACAAGCTAAATATGAGTCAAGAGTGTGATGCTGTTGCAAAAAAAGCAAACATGATTCTGGGATGCATTAACAGGTGTGTTGTGAGTAAGACAAAATAAGTCATTCTTCCGCTCTACTCTGTGCTGGTTAGGCCTCAGTTCGAGTATTGTGTCCCGTTCTGTGCACTGCATTTCAAGAAAGATGTGGAGAAATTGGAGAAGGTCCAGAGAAGAGCAACAAGAATGATTAAAGGTCTAGAGAACATGACCTATGAGGGAAGGCTGAAAGAAATGGGTTTGTTTAGTTTTGGAAAAGAGAAGATTGAGGGTGGACATGATAGCAGTTTTCAGGTATCTAAAAGGGTGTTATAAGGATGAGGGAGAAAACTTGTTCATCTTGGCCTCTGAGGATAGAACAAGAAGCAATGGGCTTAAACTGCAGCAAGGGAGGTTTAGATTGGACATTAGGAAAAAGTTCCTAACTGTCAGGGTAGTCAAACACTAGAATAAATTGCCCAGGGAGGTTGTGGAATCTCCATCTCTGGAGATATTTAAGAGTAGGTTAGATAAATGTCTATCAGAGATGGTCTAGACAGTACTTGGTCCTGCTATGAGGGCAGGGGACTGGACTCGATGACCTCTCGAGGTCCCTTCCAGACCTAGTATTCTATGATTCTAAGATTCTGTGGCAGAGCCTCACTCTGTGCACCTGGCAACATGCTAGTAGTAGCTTTCCTATAGGTGTCACCAAATGAAATGAACAGGTAGCAGGTTTAAAACATACAAAAGGAAGTTTTTCTTCAACAGTGCATGGTTGGCCTGTGGAACTCCTTGCCAGAGGTGGTTGTGAAGACCAGGACTTTAACAAGGTTCAAGAAAATTCACAGAGGTTAGATCCATTAATGGCTATTAGTCAGAGGCTAGGGACTCCATTCCTACCCATCCTATCAGAGGCTGGGAATGGGTGACGAGAGCGATTACTTGATGATTCCTTGTTCTTTTCACTCCCTCTGGGGCACCTGACATTGGCCACTGTCAGAAGACAGAAAACCGGGTTAGATGGACCTTTGGTCTGACCCAGTATGGCTGTTCTTAAAGTCTTACGTTATGTTCTTACTTGGGACACATGGAAACCAGTCCCAGTGTCAGACTCCACCCCTTAGATGCAATTGGCAGAGTCCCAGAGAAGCTGACTATCCCACTGTCCTTACTTAAGCCTGCAACAGGCACAGAGAGCTGTCTGAACAATTGGGTTCCAGCCTGCTCTGGACTACTTTGCATTCTCCTCGCCCTTCCCTCCCCCGTCCCCCCAACTTCTCCAGCTCCCCTGGCATTCCAGCCTGGCTTGATTCCTAGGCTACGTCTACACTGGTAGCTTCTTGCGCAAGAACTCTTTTGTGGAAGAGTTCTTATGCAAAAACTGTTTCACAAGCGAGCGTCTACACTGCCATGTGCTTTTGCGCAAGAGCATCCATGGCAGTGTAGATGCTCTCTTGTGCAAGAAAGCTCTGATGGCCATTTTAACCATAGGGACTTCTTGCGCAAGAAATTCATGTTGCCTGTCTACGCTGCCCTCTTCTGGAAGAGCTCTTGCACAAGAGGGCTTATTCCTCGTGGGGAGAGGAATAACTCTTCTGGAAGAAGCCCTGTTTTCCAACGCTGTACTGTAAATTTACTTCTGGAAGGACGCTCGTGCAGTGTAGACAGCCGACAAGTTTTTGCGGAAGAACAGCTGTTCTTGCACAAGAAGCTGTCAGTGTAGACATAGCTCCAGTGTCTGAGTTGTGGTTGCCAAACTTCAGTTTGTCTCCTGCCTCTGACTTGCTGATATCCTGACACAGACTGACTCTGGATCCTGACCCATTGCTCTGATCTCCATTTTGTTCCTTGCTTCTGAACTTGTGGTATGCTGACCCAGCCAACTGTAGAGTCCTGTTTTATGACTGTGGATTCTAGTTCTGATCACTAGATCTAGCCACTCATGGCCTTGCTATGACAACAGGTAAATAACTTTTCTGGTTTCATAAGGGCACTCTGGTGGCAAGTGCTATTCAGCTCTTGCATAACTGTGATGGCTTCCCAAATATGTAATTATTTAAAAATCACTGATCACTTCAAAGATTATTCTGAAATCTAATTTGTAGGCACTGTGTGATTCTTATGATTTCTTAATTAATTCCAGCAGCCATTCTTGACAACTAGGTAGCAAGTAAAGCCCCTAGCAGCATGCCAGTATAGTGGAGTAATGGCCATTAAATAGATTAGCTATGGGACTATTTGGAAACAAATGGTCATTTCACCAGTGAAGTAAAACAAACTGCAGTTTTACTCAATTTTCCTTCTTAGGCTCCCTGCCATATTTAGAGGTCAGCTCCAAAGAGTCAGCTCTAAGATTTTTTTGTAAATAAGCGTGATGAACTTTTCTCGTGGCAGGGTTTGACTGTGTTCTTACTTGCAGTCTGTTAGCAGGTACATATTTATCTGTTCTGTTAACAAAATCTTTTACTTTTCTTGTAAAATGAGATCTAATATAAAAGAAACATGTTGATTTACAGCATGTACCAACTTTTCCTGGAGGAATACATTAAAAGAGAAACATGGCTTGTAGTTTTATATTGCCTTTAAACATTTACCCAGATTGGGTTTTACCTGTTTATTTTGTATTGACTTGTGCATTGCACAAAGCCTATGGATTTCTACATTACTTCTTATTCGCCCCTTTTGGGGTATTACTTTCAGAGCAGTGCTTAAAATTTATTGTCTGACAGTACAGTTTTTTTAAAGCCTTGCTTTTGCCCAATACAATAAACTAGCAAGGTGTTAAAGTGTTGACATGAAAGAAACTAGAAGAAAAAACACTCAAAAATGTCCTATTAGCTGGACAGTCATAAGGGAGGTTTTTTCTTTGTTGAAAACATGCTGTGTAATGAATTACAAGTACATAATAAGGGGGAGGAGAAAGGTTGGACTTTAATGAATCTATAGAACCAGTTTGATTCCAGGTTGGGAGGTAGTGGGAACAGGAAGCAGGTGGTCCCTGTCTGCCTTTTGTATTGACTTTATACACCACACTTTGTGACTTTCATTTCTCTCTCTTTTTTGGTGACCTGTTCTACATTGCTGTTGCTTTTTTTTTAAAAAAAGTCTTGCTGTTCTCAATTACATAACTACTCCCTTTGGCCTATAAATATAAAGGTCAGTTTAAGGTCATGCTGTACCTTTCTAACAAGGCACTCAAATAAATGCAGCTGGGCCACAAAACACAGGCACCCTTGTTGTGAATCTTCTAGAACTCAGATATCTTCTTTCACTGGCAGATTCTGTGTGAGAAGGTGGTTGCTAGGAAGGAAAGTCAGACATGTTCTACTGCAGGAACTTTTCGCAAGCTGGACTTTTTAGAAATGTTCATTGAGCATCAGTAACACATATTACAAAATAAAATAATCCAAGAGAGGTTACAGTAAAGGTGAAATGTGCTGGAAGACTATACGCTTACTAGAAGAGTACATAATGTGATAAGATCTGATTCCATGGTTTCAGGAATCTATAAGCTATTCAATGTGCAGCCAGCACAATCAAGTAGGTTGTGCCTAATTCTGCTTTCACTTATTCCATATTTCATAGAATCATAGAATAATAGGACTGGAAGGGACCTCAAGAGGTCATCGAGTCCAGCCCCCCGCCCTCAAGGCAGGACCAAGCTCCACCTACACCATCCCTGACAGATGTCTATCTAACCTGTTCTTAAATATCTCCAGAGAGGGAGATTCCACCACCTCCCTTGGCAATTTATTCCAATATTTGACCACCCTGACAGTTAGGAATTTTTTCCTAATGTCCAATCTAAACCTCCCCTGCTGCACTTTAAGCCCATTACTCCTTGTCCTGTCCTCAGAAACCAAGAGGAACAAATTTTCTCCTTCCTCCTTGTGACACCCTTTTAGATATTTGAAAACCGCTATCATGTCCCCCCTTAATCTTCTTTTTTCCAAACTAAACAAGCCCAGTTCATGAAGCCTGGCTTCATAGGTCATGTTCTCTAGACCTTTAATCATTCTTGTCGCTCTTCTCTGTACCCTTTCCAATTTCTCCACATCTTTCTTGAAATGTGGCGCCCAGAACTGGACACAGTACTCCAGCTGAGGCCTAACTAGTGCAGAGTAGAGCGGCAGAATGACTTCACGAGTTTTGCTTACAACACACCTGTTGATACAACCTAGAATCATATTTGCTTTTTTGGCAACAGCATCACACTGTTGACTCATATTCAACTTGTGGTCCACTATGACCCCTAGATCCCTTTCTGCCATGCTCCTTCCTAGACAGTCGCTTCCCATCTTGTATGTATGGAACTGATTGTTCCTTCCTAAGTGGAGCACTTTGCATTTCTCTTTATTAAACCTCATCCTGTTTACCTCTGACCATTTCTCTAACTTGCTAAGGTCATTTTGAATTATGTCCCTATCCTCCAAAGAAGTCGCAACCCCACCCAGTTTGGTATCATCCGCAAACTTAATAAGCGTACTCTCTATCCCAATATCTACATCATTGATGAAGATATTGAACAGTACGGGTCCCAAAACAGACCCTTGCAGAACTCCACTTGTTATCCCTTTCCAGCAGGATTTAGAACCGTTAACAACAACTCTCTGACTACGGTTATCCAGCCAATTATGCACCCACCTTATCGTGGCCCTATCTAAGTTATATTTGCCTAGTTTATCAATAAGAATATCATGCGAGACCGTATCAAATGCCTTACTAAAGTCTAGGTATATGACATCCACCGCTTCTCCCTTATCCACAAGGCTCGTTATCTTATCAAAGAAAGCTATCAGATTAGTTTGGCATGACTTGTTCTTCACAAACCCATGCTGGCTATTCCCTATCACTTTATTACCTTCCAAGTGTTTGCATATGATTTCCTTAATTACCTGCTCCATTATCTTCCCTGGGACAGACGTTAAACTGACCGGTCTATAGTTTCCTGGGTTGTTCTTATTCCCCTTTTTATAGATGGGCACAATATTTGCCCTTTTCCAGTCTTCTGGAATCTCCCCTGTCTGCCATGATTTTTCAAAGATCATAGCTAAAGGCTCAGATACCTCCTCTATCAGCTCCTTGAGTATCCTGGGATGCATTTCATCAGGACCTGGTGACTTGCTGACATCTAACTTTCCTAAGTGACTTTTAACTTGTTCTTTGTGTATCCTATCTTCTAAAGTTACCCTCTCTCTGCTTGTATTCACTACGTTAGGCACACCTCCAGACTTCTCGGTGAAGACCGAAACAAAGAAGTCATTGAGCATCTCTGCCATTTCCAAGTTTCCTGTTACTGCTTCTCCCTCCTCACTAAGCAGTGGGCCTACCCTGTCCTTGGTCTTCCTCTTGCTTCTAATGTATTTATAAAAGGTCTTCTTGTTCCCCTTTATGCCTTTAGTTAGTTTGATCTCATTTTGTGCCTTTGCCTTTCTAATCTTGCCCCTGCATTCCCGTGTTGCTTGCCTATATTCATCCTTTGTTATTTGTCCTAGTTTCCATTTTTTTAATAGGACTCCTTTTTTATTTTGAGATCATGCAAGATCTCCTTGTTAAGCCAAGCTGGTCTTTTGCCATATTTTCTATCTTTCCTACACAGCGGAATTGTTTGCTTTTGGGCCCTTAACAACGTCCCTTTGAAATACTTCCAACTCTCCTCAGTTGTTTTTCCCTTCAGTCTTGCTTCCCATGGGACCTTACCTACAAGTTCTCTGAGCTTATCAAAATCTGCCTTCCTGAAATCCATTACCTCAATTGTGCTGGTCTCCCTTCTACCTTTCCTTAAGATCATGAACTCTATTATTTCGTGATCACTGTCCCCTATGCTGTCTTCCACTTTCAAGTTCTCAACTAGTTCCTCCCTATTTGTTAAAACCAAATCCAGAACAGCTTCTCCTCTGGTAGCTTTTTCAACCTTCTGAAACAGAAAGTTGTCTCCAATGCAGTCCAGAAACTTATTGGATAGCCTGTGCCTTGCTGTGTTAGTTTCCCAACAAATGTCTGGATAGTTGAAGTCCCCCATCACCACCAAATCTTGGGCTTTGGATAGTTTTGTTAATTGTTTAAAAAAGGCCTCATCCACCTCTTCCACCTGGCTAGGTGGCCTGTAGTAGACTCCTAGCATGATATCACCCTCGTTTTTTACCCCTTTTAGCTTAACCCAGAGACTCTCTACACAGCTATCTCCTACATTCATCTCCACTTCAGTCCAAGTGTGTACATTTTTAATATACAAGGCAACCCCTCCTCCCTTTTTTCCCTGTCTGTTCTTCCTGAGCAAGCTGTACCCCTCCATACCAACATTCCAATCATGCGTCCCATCCCACCAGGTTTCTGTAATACCAATGATATCATAGTTGTATTTATTGGTTAGCAATTCCAGTTCTTCCTGCTTATTACCCATACTTCTCGCATTTGTATATAGGCATCTAAGATACTGATTTGATCTTGCCTCCCTGTTGTGCCCTGACCCTCCTTTCTCCTTGCCATTATAGGCCGTAGTCCCCCCCATTTCCAACCCATCTCCCAGTCCCGCACATGCAGCACTTACCTGTGGGCTTTGCTCACCTGCCCCCAACAAACCTAGTTTAAAGCCCTCCTCACAAGGTTAGCCAGTCTGTGTCCAAACAAGGCCTTCCCGCTCCTAGAAAGGTGAACTCCATCTCCGCCAAGCAGTCCTTCCGTTCATGGCACCAGTTGAGTGCCATGAACGGAAGGACTGCTTGGCGGAGATGGAGTAACTCCATTCATGGCACCAGTTGAGTTGCACCAGTGTGAAACTGATATAGGAATGGAACCAAACCTATGAAGATAAAAGTAGATCTACAATAAAGGGTCATTAGAGCAAAGATACATCCAGTTCTCCTTGACTAAAGTGAAAGCAGATCATATGCATTTCTGACAGCCATATTTGTCTCTTTATGTATCTATATGTTAGATCCTTGGGAACTCAAACGTCTCACATACCTCCTGAAGTTTTCAAATTCTGAAAAGATTTTGTCTTGCTGAAAGTTCTTGGTCTTAAGTACTAATGCAATCTAGTAATAACTCTGAAATTGTATCCTTTACAAGGATTTTAAATCACTTTCAGATTTCTTCAGGGACATAAGTATAGGTCTTCTATGATAGCTTAAATAATAAATATTTTACCAGCCTTTGTAGTAATGACCCTGACTATGAGCATCAGGGGAAAATGAAAGACAAAATATTAGCAATGGCACTTCCTTTGGTCAAAATGAGTCCTCTTCCTTCATAATCTTCTTTTGCCAATGTTATGCTATACATTTAACTGTATGAAAAATACAGAGTTAATTTGCATTAACAAAACCACCCTTGAGAATTCTGTACAGAAAACTACAGTAAGAGAATGGTGGGATGACAATAAAACATCTGTAAATACAAAAGTTAAACTTGCATGCAACCAACTTTTTGGGTTTATTGCAGTTTTAACGACATGATCCCATGCTAGACTATTTCTGCAGAACCTCAGTCTCATTTAGTTCAGAGTTTTTTGTATGAAATATTGTACTTTGTAAGCATATTGTCTTGGGTGAATGAGACAAGTAGGATTTGATCCAAATATCACTGTGATACTGTAGTGGTGAGTGACCCTAGACAGATAGATACACACTATTTTTCTTTGTTGTGAAAGATTTGATATCATGTTCTGTGAACCTGGGGTTCCATGATTGGCTTTGACTTTCTGGGCTATTTGCCATCTGTGGCTGTACTGTGTCCAGGGAGCAACAAAACTACCACAATAATCCTGCACCTGCCAGCATGTTGGCAATAGCTTACCTGGTACCCATGAAAACCAGCCTCAGTATGAGGCTCTGCCCCTTAGCTCCAATTGGCAGAGTCCCAGAGAGGCTGACTGGCTTGCTGTCCCTACTTAAGCCTGCAACACACACAGAAAGGTATATGAACAACTGGGTTCCAGCCCACTCTGGACTGCTTTGTGTTTTTTTCCCCTTCTCCCACAAGCTTCTACAGCTCCCTTGGCATTTAAACCTGGCTCGACTCCTGACAGCTAATTTGTGGTTCCCAACCTTCATTTTGTTTTCTGCTTCTACTGGGCCACAATTTTAGCTGAATTTCAGATAAATTGGGACTTGGTGAAATCTGCCATTTACATAGTTGCATAAGTATTCTCAAACTGTGAGGGAGAAGATAAATTGTTCACCTCTCAGTCCCAGTTGTACTAAATTGTCTATTAAAGACAGAGAGTTTGAATAGATACACTTTTTCAGGTATAGAAGTCCCAGAGGGGTAGCTGTGTTAGACTGTAAGTTAAAAACAACAAATGGTCCTGCAGCACCTTAGAGAATAACAAAAAATGTAGATGGTATCATGAGCTTTCGTGGGCACAGCCCACTTCTTCAGATGAGCCATTCATCTCCACAGTTTGGGAATCCAATGGTGGCAAACCTGGCAAGTCCTAGGGATGGGGCTTCCACGGCCACCACCCCCAAAAGAAAACGACAGATGGTGGTGGTGGTGGTCGGGGAGTCCCTCCTAAGAGGGACTGAGCCATCCATCTGCTGTCCTGACCTGGAATCTCGAGAGGAGTGCTGCTTACCGGGAGCTCGCATTCAGGATGTGACTGAGAGACTTACCAAATTGATCAAACCTTCGGATCGCTACCCCTTCCTGCTTCTTCACGTGGGAACTAACGATACGGCCAAGAATGACCTTGAGCGGGTTACTGCAGATTATGTAGTACTGGGAAGAAGGATCCAAGAATTTGGAGCACAAGTGGTGTTCTCGTCCATCTTCCCTGTTGAAGGGAAAGGACTGGGCAAGGATTGTTGAATTGAGGATGTAAATGCGTGGTTGCGCAAGTGGTGTCACAGAGAGGGCTTTGGTTTCTTCGACCATGGGACTCTGTTCAGGGCACAAGGACTGTTAGGAAGAGATGGGATCCACCTAATGAAGAGAAGGAGCATCTTCGTGGGCAGGCTTGCAAACCTAGTGAGGAGGTCTTTAAACTAGGTTCGTCGGGGGACGGTGACCAAAACCCTGAGGGGAGTGGGAAAGTCAGATGCCGGGAAGAAATGCAGAGAAGAACGAGCAAGAAAGGAGGATCCCTGATTAGAATGGAGAAGATAGGGCAATCAACTGGTTACCTGAGGTGTTTGTACACTAATGCAAGAAGCCTGGGCAGCACTAGACGAATAGACAGACAGAAACCAGGGAGTTAGACAGGTTACCTAAGCGCTTGGGAGGAGAACCCTTCCCCTCCCCACCCACCCCTCTCCTTGTCAGGATATCCTCCTCCCCCGCATCAGTGAAGGAGTGGCCTCCGGGTGCCACTCCATCTCCCACTCCCTGTTGCCCTTGCCTGGCAGTCCCCCTTTCTCAACCGCCCCACTCAGAAGGGCCTGTCCCCCGACAGTGATTTACCTCCATCAAGGTGGCCCTGATGGTAGATCTCCCCGTGCCAAACTGATGCCCCATGGAGCAGTAGCTGTTGGGGGTGACCAGCTTCCACAGGGCGATTGTGACCCGCTTCTGCAGGGGGATGGCGGGCTGCAGATTGGTATCCTGGTGTTCCAGAGCAGGGGTGAGCCAGGCACACAGCTCCAGGAATGTGGCCTTCTGCATCTGGAAGTTGTGGAGCCAGTGGTCATTGTGCCAGAGCTGCATGACGAGCCGGTCCCACCAATCGAACTTGTCTCGTGCCTCCAAATCTGCCTGTCCCCAAAAAAGTTTGGGGGCAAGGGCAGAGCTCCTGCATCCTGGAGGAGGGTCTCCTTGGTGCGATCCGGGTTCATATGGGGCAGGAGATTCATGACCAAGTCATGCAGATGCAGCAGAAGCTGCAGTAGGGCAGCATGGGGCCATCGCCTGCCCAGGGGCAGTTCAGGTTCCATGGCCAAATAAAAGGTGAAAAGCAGAAAAAAAAACAGAAAATAAACTGCTGTGATGTCCGAGGAAGCAGGGGAACCGGAGCAAGCACTGCAGCAGCTTTGCTTTCTCTCTAGGAAGTAGGCAATCCAGGAGCAGAGCAACGGTTGTCCAGGGGGATCCCTTTAAGCATTCGTCTCTGCAAAGGGTGGGCAGTAGCACCTGGAAATAAAGGCTGCCCCCATGACCTACCAGAAGCACTTCCGGGTGCCTTTTGTCGACAGAGCGTCTGGCAGTCTGGACGCTCTTTTTTGAAAAAGCAGATCAATTTTTCAATCCGCATAATGTAATCTAGACGCTCTTTTTCGACAGAGGCTTTGTTGACAGATAGGCTGTATCTACATTGGCAAGATTTTGCGCGAAAGTGGCCAATTTTGTGCAAATCTTGCCGCCTGTCTACACTGGCTGTGAGTATTTGCGCAAGAACAGTGATGTTCTACTGTATGCAATTAGTGCTTCTTGCGCAAATTCTCTGACGCTCCCACTCAGGGATAAGTCCTCTTGTGCAAGTGTTCTTGTGCAAGAGGCCAGTGTAGACAGGTAACATCAATTTTTTGCGCAAGAAAGCCCGATGGCTAAAATGGCCATCAGAGCTTTCTTGCACAAGAGAGCATCTACACTGGCACGGATGCTTTTGCGCAAAAGCACATGCCAGTATAGATGCTGTCTTGCTCAAAAACTCTTAACAGAAAAACTCTTCCGTTAAAAGTATTTGCGCAAAATCATGCCAGTGTAGACATAGCCATACTGTTGATAAAGCCTCTGTCGAAAAAGGTGTGCAATCTAGATGTAGCCCCTGTGCTTTTATTTGGGCATTTCTTCTCCTGCTCCTTTCTGGCTTTTAAAAGTCCACTGAATTTAATGGGAGTGCATCCTTGCAGCTAAGGCCAGAATTTGTCACACGCTGCTCACTTCTGTCACTACCTAGTTTTAAAGTATCCTTCACTGATCTGTCTATTGTCACACTCATGGTTAATTATTACTATTGTGCGAGAAGCTTTATAACCAAGAAAGACAAGGTCCCTGAGAATCTTACAGTTCAATTAGGCAATGCCTATTTAAGGGATGGGATGCAAAAAAGTGTATAACCTCTTGCTCAGTCACATCCAAGTGTTTTGTGGATTCCTGGCTTCTGTGTGTGAGTTTTCTCATTCACCCTGACTGTTACTTCAAGGGTGTTAGGGATAGTAGAGAGGGGCAGAGACCTTGCAGAAGAAATGCTCTGAGGAGAGAGCTGAAGGAGGAGAGGGTGGAAATAGTGTGGCTAATAGGATTGGGAGGCAGTTTCAGATATAGGGGACCTTATGCAAGAAGATGCAGAGAAGAGAAAGGAACAAAAGAGAGGACATTGTGGTTTGTAAGGACTGAAGTGGGCAAAGGGGTGAGAAAAGATAATAAGGCTGAGCTAGATTATGCAGGGCTTTGTAGGCAAAGACAAAGAGTTTAAATGTGATGCTGCAGGTGAGGTCAATCTAGTGGAAAGATTTGAATGTGATCAGAGTTGTAGGCAAAACAGATGAATTTTGCTCTGCTGCAGTATCTGACCACATGCTTTTCTGTTCTATTATATTAGTGTCTTGTTGATCCTTGGTTTTGGCCTGGCTGTATAGTGGAAGGCCTTATACAGTTTCTGGTCCAGTTAAGACTAGGAGGTATGGATAACTTTTATGGGAGAAATTTGCTTTTGCAGATGTTCTAGGTTGATTGTTAGACCAAAGAGGCTGAGGTAAGTTTGGCAGAATAAGCCTCCTATCTAGAGACTCATTGAAAATGAATCCCCAAACTATGTGAGTTTTACCCATTACTCAGTCAGATTTCATGATATAAGATTGCAAAACCACCAGTGGTACAGAGCATATGACTTAACAACATATGCGTTCCTTAGATCCCCAAACAACCTTTTGTTTGGGTTCCTTAGTAACCGAAAAGTTGCTTGTATCTACATCACTTACAAATGTACTGTAAGAGAGGAAAGGTGTGTGAGGTATTTTTTTTTATTGGATCAGCTTCTGTTGGGGGGAGAAACAAGCTTTTGAGCTCCTATGGAGCTTTTCTTCAGGTTTGGGAAACTAACTCGGACTATCACTGTTAAACACAACATAGAATACAGTGTTTATTCCAATGGGCAATTCAAGGTGAAGAAGTCTGTTACTGTACTTCAAGTTATAGGGAGGAAAGGAAGGGGAGGAGCGGGCAGGTGAGGAGGGTTGTAAATGAGTTATAGATTGTAATAAGCCATAAATCCTCATTGAGACAAATCCTAAAAGAAATCTTTCCTGCCCCCCTCTTCTGGCCTTCAAACAACCCCTTACCTCTCCAAGTTCATCATTGGAAGCAACTCCATACAAACCAAACACACTACTGTGATGCTCTCTACCCCAAAGCAACATCCTGGCACTCTTATATTAACCACTGTCATATAATTATGATATGTTTTGTGTAAAGTATGCCTTGTCAGGTATCTTCCTAAAAGACTTCATTTGTTGAACTAGCCTGTTGGATTCTATGTGCAGCTTTGCTATGTGTGTGTTCTGAAATATGTTGCAAAGTTGGAAACTCTCACAACTAGCCTTACAAGTACAACAGCAAAGAAGCTAGACCAGTGGTGGGCAACCTGTGGTCTAAAGGCCACATGTGGCCCATTGGGCTTCTGCATGCGGCCCGTGAGAAATTTTGTTTATCATTGCTCATGAGCTAGGCTGCTAGATTCTGTTAGTTGACTTACATGTAGTTTTCTTCCTACCAGTATTACTAAAGTGACACACACCTAGTGCAAGGGCATTTGAAGTGCAGTGTGTGTGGATTGTACATAACATTAATGGTAAGAGCTGTGCACTTCCTCTTCATCCAATCAAAACGTTGCTATGGTTCAGTCAGCACAGCCTGCAAATTCTAGGTCAGTTAGCAAAACTACACTATCTCTTGGGAGACTGTTTTGGTTAGGAAAATCTTGTGGCCCACTAAGTTAATGGAGGACCACTAACGTGGCTGACTCAATAGCCTAGGTTGCCCATCACTGAGCTAGGCTGTGTGAATGGGCCCATTAAACAAAATACACATGCCCAGGGACTATCTCAGGACTCGTTTACAATGGAGGCTTCCCAAAAGGCACATGTAGCAAATGGAGGATGCAGATCCCCAACTCTTAACAAAGATCTTTCCAGCAAGCAAGAAGAAGCTATAAAAGAAGGGAAGTGACATCATCACTTGATCTCACTCTCTACAGCTCAGCCACTGGACATACCTTAGGAACAAAGACTGAACTGGGGAAGGGGGTCCCAGGCAGGACAGAAAAATTCCATCCTGTGTAGGCAAAAGCTGTGACCTGCTTTTACTAGCTAAGGGTATGTCTACACTACCCCACTAGTTCGAACTAGCGGGGTAATGTAGGCATACCGCACTTGCAAATGAAGCCCGGGATTTGAATTTCCCGGGCTTCATTTGCATAAGCCGGCCGGCGCCATTTTTAAATGCTGGCTTGTTCGAACCCCGTGCCTCGCGGCTACACGTGGGATGGGCTAGATAGTTCGAACTAGCAAGCCATTCTGAACTATCTGTACAAGCCATTCCGAACTATCTGTGGAACGAGGTGTACAGATAGTTCGGAATGGCTTGCTAGTTCGAACTATCTAGCCCGTGCCGCGTGTAGCCGCGCGGCATGGGGTTCGAACAAGCCGGCATTTAAAAATGGCGCTGGCCAGCTTATGCAAATGAAGCCCGGGAAATTCAAATCCCGGGCTTCATTTGCAAGTGCAGTATGCCTACATTACCACCCTAGTTCGAACTAGGGTGGTAGTGTAGACATACCCTAACAGATGAGACACTGATTCAAATCCCATCTAATTTAAAAAGCCTAGATGGTGTTTTTCATTTTATTTCTTAGGTAATCTGCTTTGATCTGTACATTTACTATTTATAATCACTTAAAATCAATCTTTCTGTAGTTTATACATTTGTTTCTTTACCTAAACTAGTATATTTGCTTCAAGTGCCTGGGGAATCTGTTTGGGACCAAAAACTGGTGGATGGTCCTCTTCACATTGAGGGAGGGGTGGACTGGGTAATAAGCTTATAGTGGTCAGTCTTTTTACCAGGGCAAGATGGTACAACCGTGGGGTCTTAGGTTGTGGAGCTGTGAGAGGATCTGGCTGGAGCCCCTCTATTATTAGTTCATGAGTGGCTGAGAAGAATTCATATACGTGCAGCTGGGTGTGTCTCTGCTTCTGTGAATGCAGAACAGGAGTGATTTGTAGCTTGTCACAGCCTCACTGTGTGAGAGGGGGGCCCCAGATTAGTATGTCAGAAGGCTTAGCAGTACCCCAGCTCTAGGCTGTACCCCTGGGAAGCCAGTCACCACTATCTCAAAGCAGCACCAGACCCTTCCTGAGAACAGATGCAAAACCAGCAGACATAGATAGCTTCACTGCTACAGATCCACATCTCCCACAACACACTTTTCAAGATCTAAGAATGCTACACATGTGAAAAATCCATCCCCATGAGTAACATAGTTGTAACAACCAAAGCCCCATATAGGCAACACAGTGATGGTAGGAACACTTCTAACATTCACATACTTATTGCCTCTCAAGGAGATGAACTAACTACACAGGTGGGGAAGCTCTCCTGATAGCATAGTATCATCTTCACTAAAGCACTACAGTGGCCCAGCTGCACTGTACATGAAGACAAGTCCTGAGTGACATGCATCTGACAAAGTGGGTCTTTTCCCACAAAATCTTATGCTACAATATATCTGTTAATCTATAAGGTGCCACAGGACTTCTCGTTAGCCCTGAGTTAGTTTCCCAGACCTAAGGAAGAGCTCTGAGTAAGCCCAACAGTTTGTCTCTGTCACCAACAGCACTTGGTCCAATAAAAGATATAACCTCATGCACCTTGCTTCTCTAATATCCTGGGCCCAACAGGGCTACAACAATGCTAGATACAAAAATGTTCTGTAAGGTAGTTTAATTTTTTTAGCTCCTCCGCCAAATGATAAACAACTTTAGAAATGAGCAACCTCAACCTGCAAAACATTTACTGTCTTTCAGTGAGTTCAACTCACCCAACTATAACTCAAAGTTTATTAATCTCAGAGCATTAAGTGTGACATGACCTCTAAGAATGTGCCAGATGGTTTGGAATTATTGTGTCCGCCATCCTCCACTTTTTTTTATTTCTACACAGAACAGATAATTGACTGTTGCTAACTTTTTGGCTCCATAACTATGGAATCTTCATATATCTTAATGGTTTAAATGACAAATCTAATCTCAGATTAGAGACTGATTTGGGAAGGTGCTGAGCACTCTTCCTTCCCTGTGGTTTCAATGTCAGTTGAGCCTGCCAAATACCTTACAGGATCAAGACCATGTAAGGTATTTTCTATAGATCTTAGCTAGTGCTTCGTTGTGCTTTATGCACAGAAACGCACTATTCTTTGGAGGGTGAGTGTAAGCCGCACTGCCACTGCTATGTAGGTGGTGAGTGGTTCAGGCTACTTTCAGAATCCCTTTTCTTTTCTACACTCCTTATTGCCTTATGCATGCTCATCTACTGTGGTGACTGCCGCGGTTTACCACCTAGATAGTAAAAAATTATTAAATAAAAAAAATTACAAAGTGTATTTTAAGCAGACTCTCTTAGCGTGCCTGATCAGGTGCTTCTCTGAGTTGACTTCCCTTCTGCATTTTCTCTTTCACTGCTTATGGTAGAACATGAGTATGTAAACAATGGGGATGATGCATAGGCATTTGTGCATGATGGGCTGAATGCTGTTCTGTGTTACAGCTGAAGCTTCGGCCAATCCCTTGCTCTCACAGACCTTGGGAGGCAGGCCACTCCTCATTTACAGACATCCCCCTAACCTGAAACACATAGTATGAGCTACACACACCACAACAGACACACTAACCCAGAAACCAATCCCTGCAACAAACTCCATTGCCAGCTCTGTCCACACATCTTCCCTGGTGACACCATAATAGGACCTGCCCACATCAGCCACACTATCAAAGGCACATGCACATGCACTACTAACGTAATATATACCATCATGTGCCAAGAATGTCCCTCTGCCATATACATTGGACAAATTGGACTATGTTTATACAACAAGAATAAATGGGCACAAATCAAACATCAAGAATGGTAACATATAATAATCAGAAGGTGAGCACTTCAGCTTCTCTGGATACACAGTTACAGACTTGAATATTGCCTTCCTCAAGCAAAAAAACTTCAAAACCAGGCTGCAATGTAAAACTGCTGAGCTGGAATTCCACCTTTATCCCAGTGAAACACAATAGAATATAGCCAGCTACCTCATGACTGATGCAAATTTGATGCCATCAGAATGGGTCTGAATAGAGATTGTGAAAGTTACGGTAAGTAACTTTCATTTTAGGTATTATCACCATCTTATTCACATCCACCCTGATTGAATTAGCTCGATGTGGCACTATTATCTCTGTATTCCTACAATCTATTTTTTTTCTTTCCTTTCCTGCATCTGATGAAGTGAATTGTAACTCATGAAAGCTTAGGCCATAATAAAATGGTTAGTCTTTAAGGGCATGTCTACAGAAGGAAATTATTTCAAAATAATAACTCCCACGCTATAGGAAAGCCTCAAAATTAGTCCAAGGCAGGCTCCCTTAATGTGGATGTGCTGCCTCTACTTAGCGCCCCAGGAAGTACTACGGAGTAATTACTTTGAATGACTCCGGGTGTGACGGGCCGCCAGCAACCTGCACAGAAGACGGCCGGGGCTGCCGGGCTGCGGAGAGCGGAGGCGCGGCCCAAGCCCCTCCCCCCGGCCTCAGCACGGGTGAGGAAGCCGGCAGGGATGCGCTCAGCCTCCGCATCTGTGCCAGCGGGGAACCACCGGCCCCTCCCCTGAGGCCGCGCCGGGCGGGGTCAGGGCGGAGCTAGACAGCTGGGTGGCTGCCGAGAACACCGGCACACTGCCGGAAGGGGAGGAGCCCGGTGTAGCATCCGGCACGGCGGGCCATTTCAAAAAGGCCCGCCACCAGAGAGGAAGGGGGCAGCCTCCTCACAGAGAGGGAGGAGAGTCCCTGAGTGCAGGAGGGACCCCGAGCAGCCCTGAGGCCGGCAGACGGCCTGGCCCCGACCCAGGGGTTCCCGGGACGGCCACCGCAGCTGGCAGTTGACCAGTCCCGGCTCCGACAGTGACCGGACCCCGCACCGCCGGCCCTGGAAGGAGCAACCCGGCAGAGAACGGACCCACGGGACATCGCCAGAGCGACACCGGATCCGGACTCCTGAACCGGGGTAGGCTGCAGGAATCGAGGTGGCGGCACGGCAGTATCTGGGTAGGGAGGAAGGAGCCCAGGGCGGGGCCCTTTCGGCACCCGTGGGTAGACGGGTTACGGCAGGAACGACCCCCATCTACTGCATCGGGGCGCGAGCGAGCACCAGCGCTTAGGGCCCCGGGCTGGGACCTGGAGAGAGGGTGGGACTGGGTCCCCCTCCCCCCAGCACCAGGAGTAATCAATCCCAGTCAGCACCGGCATGGGCGCGCAGCAGAGGAGGGTTATGGTCAGACAGGAGGGCCGGGCCAGATAGAGGTCCCGTGAAGGACCGGACTGGGGGCTCAAGCCCCACCCCGCAGAGACGGGTGACAGTTACAGGGTCTGCTGACCCCCCCCCCCGGGAGGGGGTGATTGCACCCAACCAACAGGGCTTATAACCAGGGGACCCTGGATGGGATACTGTTGGAAAGAGGGCACAGGGGGTTCGCTGAGCCCCCCTCCCTCCTGGAAGGGGGTGATCGCACCCCGAACCGCCCACACGGGGGAACAGTTACTTCAGCAGCAGTGGAGAGTCCAAACTACCATTACTTCAAAACAAATATTTTGAAATAAGCATTATTCCACATGACTAATACGTGTTATTTTGAAATAACCAGCATTTTATTTCAAAATAACAGGTTTGGTAGTGTGGATGCTCCACTAATTTCGAAATAGCCCTAATCCACACTAAGGAGTTAAGGTGCTACTGGACTCCTTGTTTTTTACTGAAATAGACTTAACATGGATACCTCTGAAATCTGTTGGTTTAAGATGTTATTGCACCTTTATCCCAGTGTAACACAGTAGAATATGGGCAGCTACCTCATGACTGATCAAATATGAATTGCAAAAGGATTGATTATATAGCAGATTAAACTAATATTTGATTTATGTAACTACAGTGCTACCACCTTCTAGGACTCAGTCACTCTCCCAAAACAACTCACTGGGAGTATTGCTATTGATTCAAATATGATCAGGGTCATTAACACTTATGGGACATATTATTCCATTCCTTTTCTGCCTCCTGAGTGGTGCAAAGGGTACATGATCTGACTGCAGATGGAAAGGATAAAAATTTCTCTGGGAAAGGGAATTCTCAAGTGACATGAAGTTGTAAAACTGACTCCCTTGGAGTTTTCAGGAAGGGAAGGGGCATGGTGGAGGTGGGAAATAGGGAGAGCAGAAGTTTACTAAGCAATTTATTTTCTCCCCTGTGCTTTCATTGTTGGCTCGCAGCAGGGCAAGGGACATATTCCATTCACAAGTTGATAATTATAAGGAAAACTGCCACCAATTGACTGGTTCTTAATTTTTCCTATATAATGATCATAACAGAGCCCTCCTCCCTTTCAGAAATATAGGAAGGTCAGGGAAGTTAGAATCCTTGGCTAAGAATCTCTGCTTACTCTTAGGGGAATTCTGCACCACTGAGCAAGCATAGAATTAATATCCCCTGCAGAATCTCCTCCATCTCCAGAATCATTGATTCAGACAGGGAGGCAAAGGGAAGTCAGGAGAGGGGTGATGATACCATTACAACTTTTGCCTGCCGATGGCTAATGTGACACCATAAGGGTGTGTCCACACAGTACCCTAAACTTTCTAATTGTATTGTAAATTTAAATGAATTACTACTCAAAGTTGTATATTAGTATGCCTAGTAAGAAATCTATTTGTCAAAAAACCATTTCCAGAATCTTTTTTTTTTTGTCGTCTGTAATGTTACAGATGTATTTTTCTGGCAACTATTTTAAAATAAATTACAAAAGTATTTGAAAATAGCATGATTACACTGTGTTATTTTGACAAAATATGCAAAATTTTAAAAATTTTTTTGCAAATTTTTAAAAAATTTTGGCACAGAATTCCCCCAGGAGTATCTGCTCTAATTCATTGTTACTTCTGAAGTCCCAATATGCCATGTCATCTCTGTGTCTCTTCTTAGATTGTAATAATTTTGGGGCGAGGACTTTCTTTACTTTTGTATATTGTACTTCATCAGTCACATTACAGCATGAAAAAAGAGTCATATTCATCTGTGCATTATAATCTAATCTTTTTTTGTATCTATTTAATCATGTTCCTAAATGATGTATTATGGATCAGTTCCACCCCATATAGTTTAAAATACCCTATGATAAGTTTAGAAGAGGGTAAGTTTAGAAGATAGGATACACAAAGAACAAGTTAAAAATCACTTAGGAAAGTTAGATGTCAGCAAGTCACCAGGTCCTGATGAAATGCATCCCAGGATACTCAAGGAGCTGATAGAGGAGGTATCTGAGCCTTTAGCTATGATCTTTGAAAAATCATGGCAGACAGGGGAGATTCCAGAAGACTGGAAAAGGGCAAATATTGTGCCCATTTATAAAAAGGGGAATAAGAACAACCCAGGAAACTACAGACCGGTCAGTTTAACGTCTGTCCCAGGGAAGATAATGGAGCAGGTAATTAAGGAAATCCTATGCAAACACTTGGAAGGTAATAAAGTGATAGGGAATAGCCAGCATGGGTTTGTGAAGAACAAGTCATGCCAAACTAATCTGATAGCTTTCTTTGATAAGATAACGAGCCTTGTGGATAAGGGAGAAGAGGTGGATGTCATATACCTAGACTTTAGTAAGGCATTTGATACGGTCTCGCATGATATTCTTATTGATAAACTAGGCAAATATAACTTAGATAGGGCCACGATAAGGTGGGTGCATAATTGGCTGGATAACCGTAGTCAGAGAGTTGTTGTTAATGGTTCTAAATCCTGCTGGAAAGGGATAACAAGTGGAGTTCCTCAAGGGTCTGTTTTGGGACCCGTACTGTTCAATATCTTCATCAATGATGTAGATATTGGGATAGAGAGTACGCTTATTAAGTTTGCAGATGATACCAAACTGGGTGGGGTTGCGACTTCTTTGGAGGATAGGGACATAATTCAAAATGACCGTAGCAAGTTAGAGAAATGGTCAGAGGTAAACAGGATGAGGTTTAATAAAGAGAAATGCAAAGTGCTCCACTTAGGAAGGAACAATCAGTTCCGTACATACAAGATGGGAAGCGACTGTCTAGGAAGGAGCATGGCGGAAAGAGATCTAGGGGTCATAGTGGACCACAAGTTGAATATGAGTCAACAGTGTGATGCTGTTGCAAAAAAAGCAAATATGATTCTAGGTTGTATCAACAGGTGTGTTGTAAGCAAAACTCATGAAGTCATTCTGCCGCTCTACTCTGCACTAGTTAGGCCTCAGCTGGAGTACTGTGTCCAGTTCTGGGCGCCACATTTCAAGAAAGATGTGGAGAAATTGGAAAGGGTACAGAGAAGAGCGACAAGAATGATTAAAGGTTTAGAGAACATGACCTATGAAGCCAGGCTTCATGAACTGGGCTTGTTTAGTTTGGAAAAAAGAAGATTAAGGGGGGACATGATAGCGGTTTTCAAATATCTAAAAGGGTGTCACAAGGAGGAAGGAGAAAATTTGTTCCTCTTGGTTTCTGAGGACAGGACAAGGAGTAATGGGCTTAAAGTGCAGCAGGGGAGGTTTAGATTGGACATTAGGAAAAAATTCCTAACTGTCAGGGTGGTCAAATATTGGAATAAATTGCCAAGGGAGGTGGTGGAATCTCCCTCTCTGGAGATATTTAAGAACAGGTTAGATAGACATCTGTCAGGGATGGTGTAGACGGAGCTTGGTCCTGCCTTGAGGGCGGGGGGCTGGACTCGATGACCTCTTGAGGTCCCTTCCAGTCCTATTATTCTATGATTCTATGATTACCAACCCAGAGATCTTGCTCTTATTTACTATTTTTGAAATAATTTAAATTATTTGAGTAGATGTACATTTTTGAGGTGACTTCAAAACTTTCCTTCCCAATGCTGATTACTCCTAGATATTGTAATCAAGTTTCTAGGTATTTGAATGTTACATTCCTTACCCTTTGGCTTTGTATGCCTTTTAGAATATTCTCATGGCAAAAGGGTAGTTTAAATACCTGAGAGTATGTCTACACTACAGTGTTATTTTGAAATATCTTATTTCGAAATAACACGTCTATACACAAAATACATTTCGAGAGAGCATTTTGCTATTTCGAAATAGCACGTCCACACTGAGTGGACTCTGAATTGCATTTAAGGCTGGACAGTACCAGTTCCAGCAGGGCACCAGGTCAGGACTTATGGTGTGGGACTGCTGCCTGAGGCTATCTGAGGTATGTGCTTAAAAGAACCCCCTCGGACAGCCAGTTCTCAGATTTCCCTGCTTGCTTGTCTACCTCGATGAGGGACAGCAAACATTTTGTCTCTGTGTGCTCTGGTTGCCGTCACTGAGGACACCACAGCACTCTGCAACATGGAGCCACTCTGGTGCTTCTCTTGGACACGTTGCTGCGAGCCTGGCTGCACTTGCTGCAGGCTGCCATCCGAGAGGTCCATTCGGGGGATTGTCAGTATCCAAGAGGCCCTGTGGGAGAGCTTCCACCCTGAGGAGCACTAAGAGCCTCCCTGGTCTGCCCTACTGGGGGGCTTGAGCCTCATTCCTCCCTCATGTCCTTCCACTTACCCCTCCCTAACCCCCCTTCCTGATGTCAAATAAAATACATGTATTTTCATGAACACAAACTCTCTTTATTTAACAAAATGGGGGGGGAGGGAGGAGGGAATGAAACTCTGATGAGACTGGGGAAAGGAGGCAGGAGAGGGGAGAAGAGAGAGAGGGGGAAACCTGGGCGGAGGGAGCTAGAAAGGAGAAGCAAGGGGAAGAAGGGGGAGGGGAAGCTCAGGGTTCAGGGTTGGGGGTCTCGCTGGACCAACTTGATTGTCATGCATACCTGCTCTTGGGTTCGCATGTGGCCTTTGGTGGCCAGGCTGGCAGCTATCCTGCCATAGATGGCCGTGTTCCTCCATCTAGTGAGGAGATCATGGACATTGGGGGCATCCCCCCCAAACCTGAATAAGGTCCATGATCTCCACCTTGGACCAGGAAGGTGCCCACCTTCTCCGGGCCCTGGCAGGCTCCTGGGAGCTGGCAGACTGCTCCTGGGGAGCGTTGGAGGGCTGGCTGCCAGTGGCTTGCTGTCTCATGTTTTGGGGCCACTGGGTCAGGGGCAGTGACTCCTGGCTCTGGGTTGGCAGGCTTGGAGCTGGCACAGGCACTGTGGCCAGAGTCTACCCCTTTAATGGCTCTAGGGAAGTGGGGAGGGAGATAAGTGTTCTTGGCTGAGGCTGGAGTGGCCACCAGGGCACCCTGAGAAGGCTGGAGGCCTCTATTTTGAAGTAAGTGTCTACACAGCACTTATTTTGAAATAGCTATTTCGAAATTGGCATTATTTACCAAATTCAAAATAAGCCCTCTGCTATTTTTGAATTTATTTCGAAATAGGGGTTTGGCTGTGTAGACACTAGGTAAGTTATTTCTAAATAAGGGCTGTTATTTCGAAATAATTTTGCTGTGTAGACATACCCTGACAGCTCAAGTCTTCAAATGTGCAAAAATAGCTAGTGAGAAACACATTTCAAAAGTCTACCAAGTATACGAAGTATGATGCCTACCTGCTCCTAATTTAAAAAAAAATGAAGGTAACACAATCCATTTTGCTCAGCATCTGTGAGAATTTTTGGCAGGGAGCCTAGTTCAGAGGTGGTTTTACGAGCATAACACTTAATATGCTGTTGTAACAATACATGCACAAAAACAACTAGTCCTTTATTGCCAGAAGACCAAACAAAATTGTCTCTCAAAACTACCCACTTCAGTCCTGTTTCTTCCACTTATGTGGAAGTTCCAGCCATTTTATTTCATTGCCTGCTTTCTTTCTGGAGAACTTGATTCTCTGGTTGGCTCCAGTCTTGTCTCCTCTTTCCCCTTGCACTGGTGCACATGGTAGAGAAGAGTAGCTGGGGTTAACACTCTTTTTGATGATGAGAAGGTAGCACTGTCTCCTTGCACACCTACCTTTGTGCTTCAGGAACAAACTGCAGACTTTTAGGACTATCCCTACCTAGATGCAAAATATGCAGCTATATAGGGCAATTTTGTGCCCCAAATTTCATGGTATCCTAAGCCATTAGTTACATAGCACTACCAGCTCTGGCAGCCAGCTCCATCCTCCCTCTACCCCCCCGCCTTGGGCTGTGTCCAGCATGGCTGTCCCTAAGGAGTACAGGGCCCAGGACAACGCCTCTGCTCCATACATGCTCCATCCCACCTTTTCCCACCCCTTCTCTGTCCCTGCCTTGTCCCTATTAACCCCTTCCTGCAAGCCCCCTCCTCCAAGCCCAGGGAATTAGTGAGGAGCCTGGTGTTGGCAGCTGGGGTCAGGCCCACTCCTGTTCTCTAGCAGCAGTGGGAATTAGAGTGAGCTGGCTCCCGCCCACTTTGCCAGCTTGCAGCCATGTCGCTTTGCTTCTTGCTGCCTGTGATGAGTGTGGGGGGTGATGTGGCTGAGGGTCAGGGTAACGGAACAGTCTGGGGAAGGGTCGCTCCACTTCCCATCGCCTCCTATCATGAATCAAGTGTGGGGGGCCTCCCTGCCCTGCTCCTGTATCCTGCCCCCATGGCCCTGCAAACCCTTGAGCACAGCCCTATCCCCTGTGGAGGGGCCAACCCCCTGCAGGGCAGCTACCCCCAGGTGCTCAGGCTGTTTAGGGAACCAGGACTGCTAAGGACGGCCCTGCTGACCTGAATAGTTCCACTTTTCCACAAGATGTTTCATGCAGCAGATTCCAGGTTTTCATACATTTCTCCTGTGGTTATAAACATTTTACATCTGACAAAATGATGATGTGCAATCAGAATGCCATGGTTGTGTGCCCGGTGTGGCTCATTTTACTGGAGCAAAATACCATCTTACCTACCTCAGTGGCAGTGTGAATGATCTGAGCCTGTCAGTCTATGGGGGAGGATTCTGTCCTCACTAAGCCTCTGTAGGCCCCTTGAAAAAGGTCTGGTAATTTGGCCTCCACCAGAGGGTCCAGCATTTAACCTTCTCATGCCTTTGTTTACTCCTTTGAAAAATTAATATAATTGTACTCAGCTCCCAGAGGGAGGGCTAGCTTCATTTTCTTCATGTGTGCAAAGTATCTGAGATCTGTGAATGAAAGACATTAGTAACCAGATAGTAATTGACCCCTGGAGGGACTAAAGATGGCAGGGGTAAGGAGTTTGTCTCCTTTGATCTCCAGTCCAAAGGCTAGGTACAATTACATCCTCCAAAAGGGTGATGTAGCAAATGCACTCTCCAGAGTTTTTGGATGCTCTGTGCCTGCCTGAAGCTGGGACAACATGCCAGGACTTACAGCCACAATCAAGTCAGGAATAAGTGCGAAACTGCTTCCTCTCCTTCCTCCCCACCAGGAAAAGCCAATCTCTTCCCATGTCTAATCATTGCCACTCCCACCCATCAGTTTTCACCCCAAAACAAGGCAAGTATCTCTCCCATAAAAGCTTTGCAGGAGCCAGAAATGCAGTCAAGAAAAGGGCTGATGGAATGTACCAATATTCTCAGGAGCTTTGGAGGTTAAAAGAAATAGTTATTTTCAGTATTGGAATGGTCTGGTTAATAATTAATGAATGATAAAACAGTGCAATATCTTCAAGTATTTCTCATAGCTTCATAGCTTTCTTCTGGTTCTTTGGTTTAATTTTTCTCCTGATAGCAATCTCCATATATCTTTTATAGCATGGTGGAATCACTGAGTTGGAGGACTTTTTTTCATCTAGCTGCCAAACAGCTATAGACCAATTAATCTACAAGTATGCACAGTTGGGGATGATATTCTCCAGTGACTCAGCAATGTAACAGATGGCAAAATATTTAATATTTATTTCCATTCCATTTCTATATTGGATATGAACCCAGACGTTTCATTCTTTTGACAGTCAGACAACATCTGTTGAGAACACTGTCAGCTGAATTACAACCTCCCTGGCAGGTACTGGGGCAGACAGCATGGATTAATTTCAGCAATCCTGTTTGTGGTTAAATGTCACTGTCTACTACAGTACATTGTTTTCATTACAGATGCTGGATTTATGGATGCTGACTAGCTTTACGTTGATACCCCTAAGACTTTAAACGTATTCGTGTAAAGATTCAACCCATTGAAGAAGATGGTGTGCATTAAATTGCAATAACTGTGGATTTATTTTGACTCATTCTTTAACATTCACCAATTATGATTACAAAAATGATACACTGTAGGGGTCAGCCCAGCTGCCTCAGGCAATGCAGTGAACTTCCACATGAAGCACTCAAGTATGTGAGTGACTTTGAATGGGTGTAAACTGGATGTATCTCAAAGTATGGTAATTTAGATTGAGAGATTGCCAGATGCTCTGCTCCCAATGATAGCAGTGTCCTAGAGAATATAATAAACCAGGTGATTAAAAAAAATCACCTGTGTATTTATCTATCTATCATAAAAGAGAGTTACTCACTCCGTGCAGTAACATGGGGTTCTTTGAGAGGTGTGTCCCCGTGGGTACTCCACTCTGGGTGCTGGTGTGTCCTCGTATCATTAACTAAAGATTTTTCTAGCAGTGCACTGCCATGTGGTGTGTACACTGTAGCGCCTCCTCATGCCATTGGTGTACATTAGGTGCATGGCCCCTTCATTCTACCCTAGTTGTAAGCCAGCAAAGGGCTCCAAAGTAGGAGAAGGAAGAAGGATAGTGGAGCACCCATGCGGACACACATCTTGAAGAACCCCTGTTATCACACAGGATGAGTAACTCTCTTTTCTTTTTTGAAGAAAGTGCTCCACTCTGGGTGACTATAGAGCAGTTTCCTCATCACAGAGGTGGGTTTAGAGCCCTGCCCTTGAGATTGAGAATAGTACCACTGACATTGATGGAACAATTGCAGGAATGAGGGTGCACTGTTTGGCAAATGTATGGTCAGATGACCAACTGATTGCCTTGCAAATGTCCTCTAAAGGTACATCTTTGAGGAAGGCTGTTGTGGAAGCAACCACTCTCATAGAATGAGCAGTGATGGTGTCTGGCAGTTGCTTGTTGTGAACAGTGTAACATATGAATACAAGAGTTTTGTATTCTTGGATATTCTCTGCGAGGAGATGGCTTGACCCTTGGATCACTCTCCAAACAAGAGGAAGAGTCTTGTTGACTTTCTCCATGGTTTTTTTCAGTCTATGTAGAAGGCGAGTGCCCTCCAAATGTCCAAGGTACGCAGTGGTATGTTGATGGATCGGTGTGTGGTTTCGGACAAAACGCAGATAAGTGTATGGGTTCATTGATATGGAAAGGGGGTGACAGCTTTGAGTAGGGAGTCCCTGGAAGGGGTAAAGACCAGAGAAAGCCACGCTTGTAAGCATGTCATGTGCAGTCTGACCAATCTTACCACATATGTGGTTGCTGCCATATGACCCAGAATTTTGAGGCATTCACGCACCATGGTAGTTAGAGATGTGTGGGTCATGGCTTTTAGGCCCTGTATGGCCTTAAATCTGTGTCTGGGTAGTGTTGCTGTGGCTACGGTAGTATTTATAGGAGCTTGCCTCAACTGTAGAGTTTGTGTAGGGTGGAGTGTGGATTTTTGGTAGTTTATGTGAAACCCGAGGTCAAGCAGCAGAGATATGGTTATGTTAACCATGCACTGGGTTTCCTGAAATGACCTGCCCTTTGAGCAGTCATCAAGATATGGGAATATTATTACACCCAAATAGCAGAGATGTGCAGTTACTACAGCCAGAGTTTTTTTAAAAAAAAAAACTCTTGGAGCTGTCAAAAGGCTGAATGGGAGGACGCAATATTGATTTATATTGATTGCTGACTATAAATTGTAAAAAGCGTCTGAACACCAGGTGGATTGTGATGTGGAAATACACATCTTATAGGTTGAGAGCCGAGAACCAAGCTCCATGATGCAATGAAGGTATAATTGCTAGTGTCACCATCTTGAACTTTCTCTAAGTTATGTACTTGTTGAGTTTTCTGAGGTCTAAAATGGGCCTCCGCCAGCTGTTTTTCTTCTATGTTAGGAAATACTTCAAGTAGTAGCCCCTTCTCTGGAAAGCTGCTGGCACTGGCTCTGTTGCTTGTATTTGTAGGATGTGTTGGACCCCCTGCTGGAGGAGAACTGCTTGAGAGGGGTCCCTGAAGAGGGATGGGGAGGGGAAATGGTTTGGAGGAATGGAAATGAACGGGATGGAGTACCCACTTTACTCTAATACCCCATCAGTCTGATGTTATTTGTGTTCATTGATGTAGAAAGAACCATAAGCGGTGGGTAAACTGAAGGATATGTAGATGGTGGTGTCCCAACAATGGGGATTTCTCTCTAGTTCTTGATCAAACCTTCATATTTATTGTTTGGAAGATGAAGGTTGGGTCATTGTGGTCTACTGCAGACATTGAGGCCTGTGTTTCTGCTGCCTTTGTTTCTGCCTGAAGTTGTAGAGAGGTGGCTGTCTGTATGACTCTCTTGGAATAGTTATATTTGAGCCTCTTATTAGGTGGCCTAAAGTCAGTAGTATAGTCCAGGAGTCTCATAGACTCATAGACTTTAAGGTCAGAAGGGACCATTATGATCATCTAGTCTGACCCCCTGCACAGTGCAGGCCACAGAATCTCACCCACCCCTCCTAGAATAATCCTCTCACCTATATCTCAGATATTGAAGCCTTCAAATACTTTGAAGACCCCAAGATGCAGAGATCCTCCAGCTATGATCTGTACCCCATGCTACAGAGGAAGGCGAAAAACCTCCAGGGCCTCTGCCAATCTACCCTGGAGGAAAATTCCTTCCCGACCCCAAATATGGCGATCAGCTAAACCCTGAGCATGTGGGCAAGACTCATCAGCCAGACACCCAGAAAGTTCTCTATAATAACTCCTATCATCCCTCCATTGACCTATTTCCCACTGATAATGAATGGTCAATTAGTTACCAAGATCATGTTATCTCATCAAACCATCCCCTTCATAAACCCATCTAGTTTAATCTTGAAACCAGATAGATCTTTTGCCCCCACTACTTCCCTTGGAAGGCTGTTCCAGAACTTCACTCCTCTAATGGTTAGAAACCTTCGTCTAATCTCAAGTCTAAACTTCCTACTAGCCAGCTTATATCCATTTGTTCTTGTGTCCACATTGGTATTAAGCTTAAATAATTCCTCTCCCTCCCTGGTATTTATCCCTCTAATATATTTAAAGAGTGCAATCATGTCCCCCCTCATCCTTCTTTTGGTTAAGGTAAACAAGCCAAGCTCCTTAAGTCTCCTTTCATAAGACAGGTTTTCCATTCCTTGGATCATCCTAGTAGCCCTTTTTTGTACCTGTTCCAGTTTGAATTCATCCTTCTTAAACATGGGAGACCAGAACTGCACACAGTATTCCAAATGGGGTCTCACCAATGCCTTTATAATGGCATTAACACCTCCTTATCTCTACTGGAAATACCTTGCCTAATACATCCCAAGATCATATTAGCCTTTTTCACAGCCATGTCACAATGGCGGCTCATAGTTATCCTATAATCAACCAGGACTCCAAGGTCCTTCTCCTCCTCCGTTACTTCCAACTGATGTGTCCCCAGCTTATAACTAAAATTCTTGTTATTAATCTCTAAATGCATAACCTTACACTTCTCACTATTAAATTTCATCCTATTGCTATCACTCCAATTTACAAGATTATCCAGATCTTCCTGTATGATATCCCGATCCTTTTCTGAATTGGCAATAGTTCCCAACTTTGTGTCATCCGCAAATTTTATCAGGACACTTCCACTTTTGGTGCCAAGGTCAGCGATAAAAAGATTAAATAAAATTGGCCCCAAAACTGATCCCTGAGGAACTCCGCTAGTAACCTTCCTCCAACCTGACAGTTCACCTTTCAATATGACCCGCTGTAGTCTCCCCTTCATACAGTGTAGGACTTCATCAGTCCAGGCTGTGAATAGATTGACCTTATCAAAGGGGAAGTCCTCCACCTTTTGTTGCAGCTCTCTCAGTATGCCCAATGCTCAGAGCAACAAATTTCTGCTCATGACGATAGCTGTTGAAGTGGTACAAGCCATGTCCATTGCCGACTACAGAGCGGTGCAGGCAATAGTGTGTCCTTCTTGAATAATACTGTGGAGCTATGGTCTTTTATGCTCTGGAAGGAACTGGGAAAGCTCTTGCAACTTGGAATAGTTGGTATGGTCATAGTTGGCAATCGTGGCAGAGTAGTTAGCCACCCTCAGCTGTAGCATTGCTAACAAATATACCTTTCTGCCCAGGATATCCAGGAACTTATGGTCCTTATCCTGGAGAGTGGATCTCATGTTAGGTTGTTTCGTTTTGGGATGGACAGAGTCGATGACAAGGGAGTTAGGTGGTGGGTGTGAAAACAAAAAGTCCAACTGTTTGGCAGGGACAAAATATTTGCAGTTGGCCCTTTTGTTGGTGGGCATGACCGATGCTGGAGTCTGCCAGATATTATTGGCAGAATCCAGAAGTGCAATCCTGGATGAGGTAGGAGGCTGCAGGGTATGAAAGAGTCTGTACTGTTCCTCTTATACCTCCTGCAGATCGCGTTCTTGTGCCAGAGCAGCCCTCTTAAACATTCCTGAAACTGTTTAGTGTCATCTGTCAAGGTTGGAGTGGTGGGAATGATAGCCTCATCAGGTGATGAATAGGATTTGTGGGGTGGGGAATCACTTCTCTCCTTTGGAGAGGGAGTCCTCCTCTGGTGACTGTAGGTGTTCCGGGGAGTTTGGTGCCATGTCCCTGGGTATAAGGGCGAGGAAACTGAGGTCTGTTGGCTGGTGTGGAAGAAGCAGTGCGGTGTCTCCTATAAGAGGACCAAATATCTTGAGGATGCCATTGGCCAGGGTAAGGAGGTGGTGGGTACAGCCAATGGTGAGGATGCCAGTGAGGTGACGGAGGAAGATGTTATCAACTTGTGGAGCATGGCTTCTACAGTGAATGTCACTGAGTGGGGCAGGAATGTTGCAATGAGAAGTGACTATGCTGACCACTGCCTGTGTCACTGAGAGAAGCGATAGAGCTGGTGATGTGGATGAGTGTATGGAGCACACTGATGAAGCTGGTGAGGATGGTGCTGAGGAAGCACAGGCTGTTGCTAACAGGCGTTTGTGCAACAGTGCCAAGCCAGGGTGTGTCACGGGCAGTGCTGATGGTGCAGAGGAAGGTGTTGGAGTTGATGCCAAAGGTGGAGGCATCTTAGTATGGGGTCTCTTTGGTGCCATATTTGCTGCCGTCTCCCGTGCCATCTTGTGCAGTGAACTTGTGATGTTTAGTTGGCATGGTGGAAGCCAGTGCTGTGGTGCTGATGACTTCTGCTTTGGCTCGGAAAGAGCTCTTTTGGGTGGCACTGAGTGCATAGGGGTGGTGCCATGCCTGATGTGCCGGGCTTGTTGCCAAGGCTCACCCTAGTTGAGTTCAGTTCCGGAGGCAGCAATTTCGACTGTGAAATTCGGGTTTTTGCCTTATCGGGCAAGGTAAAGGGATGACTTTTGTCCACACCTCTTGGCATGCCCACATCTTTAGTGTGGGGTGGTGAGTCTTCCCACAAAGGTTGGAGAGACTTCTCATATAGATAAGTCTTCATTCTATTAACCTGGTCTCAGCAAGCTGTTGCAATCAGGTTGGAGCCATGTGAGAATTTCTGCATCATGTGTGCTTCACCGAGGCACTTTATACAGGATGAATGGCCATCCAAAGCAGGTCTGGCTTCTCTGCACAAGTCAGAGCGCTTAAAGCCTGGGGAACCAGGCATGTCAATTTAAAAAAAAAATCTATGTGGGTTTTTTTATTATTTTTTTTATTTTTTTATGAGGAACGGGATGGGAAGAGTTCAAAAACTCAGAAGTGAAGAACTGAGGAGATTTATTAAATTAACTGCTTTGAGCAAACTGCTCATTTATGCAGAAAAATGGTCGTATGTTGGGAAGGAAGGGTGGAAGCTTTAACCTTCTGTGGCAGGAAGAGGGATATATATAAGGACTGTATAGGACAAAGGTAACCCAGTAACTGTCTGGCATTAAATAGCATTAAGGTTCGGTATTTGCTATATGGAGACCTCAGCCTGCTTTGTACCAGGGCAAAAACAGATTTAAATATCCTTTTAATTTGTATTAAAGATAAAGAAAAGACAGAAACAGTTTAAATATTTACCATGTATTAAATAAGGCTTTCATTTTAACAACATTCCTTTTTCCTTTCCCTTTTGCTGGAGAGCATTTTCTAGACATAGGTGTGGGAGCTAGAGCTGTGCGGGGTAGGAATTACATGGGGCCCAGTTGCCAGTCTCGTGTCCAGGGCTTTACTCCCCCGCTTGGGGCTCGGTTCCTGGTTGCTGGCCCTGTGCCCCACTCCTCAGTCTCTGCCCCATGCCTGGCCCTCCGCTCTGCACCTGGGGCCCAGCGCCTAGGATTCCACTCCCCGGCCCTGTGCCTGCTCCTAACTTTGGCTTCAGCCTTGACCCTCTTATCTTGGGCTGGGTCCCCCCTCATGATGACAGGCCCCTGCTCCAAGCCCCACCTCAGGGCAGGGCGAAGAGTGGCACAGACAGGGGTGAGTGGGCTGGCTTTCAGCCCTCCTCCCTTGATAGTGTGCCAACACCACTGTATTTAAAATAGCAGTTCTCGTTTGCTGGAGAGCATTCCCCTTGTCTGACAGTCTCTTAGGCTATGTCTACACAGCCACATTATTTCAGAATAACTGACATTATTCTGAAATAACAAAGAGTGGATCTACATTACAAGATTTTATTTTGAAATAATGTTGAGCTGGAGGACTTCTTACTCTGACTCATGGTAGCTCTCATTTCACAAGGAGTAAGGGAAGTTGAAGGAAGTGTTCTTCCTTCAACATCCTGCTATGTAGACAGCACCAAAAACCCGAGTTAAGCTACTTTGATTTCAGCTACGCAATTGATGTAGCTCACATTGTGTATCTTAATTTGACTATAGCCCTTCTGTGTTCATGCACCCTTAGATGATGTCAAATATTATGATAATTGTCCTTGATGGGGAAGGAGAAGTTAGTTGAGGTGACCTGAAGCTATTGTTAAAGTCTGATCTCATTTTACCCTGTGTAGCTGGGATTCAGCTGATGCCAGCAGGGGTGGTAGTGTTATCTGTGTCCCTCTGTCTGGCCCAGTTTAGTCAGGACATCTATCAGCATTAGGACAAAGGTCTGGGGTCTCACAAAATGGTGGCAGTGGCAGCCATTATGGTAAAGCTTGCTCCTGTGGCCTCCATCTGTTTCATCCCCTTCCCCGCAACCTCCTCCTCAAAGTCTCCTTCTTTAAGAATCCGAAAAAGGAGTGAAGAGTGGAATAGCCCAGCTCCTAGATATTGAACTTGGTCCTAACTGATGCTGGCTTTACCTGGTAGAAGGGTTACAGGACTGTAAAGGAACAAAACTTTCCTGAACCTAATATCTGTGGCAATGAGTAAGTTTGATCAGAACAATTATGAAAATTACGTGGATTTTGGTTTTAATCAGATATGAAAATTTAGCTTTAATTCAAAACTGGTTATGCAGTTCATTTTGGCACTTTTGTAACACAAAAAGTTTACTCATAAACTGAAACCTCACAGTATGCCAAGATTCAGATTGGAGCAGAGTTTTATGGCTAAGTTATAAACTCTGAAATAGGAGTTTATAATGGAAATGCTGACTGCCTCTTTACTATAACAAGGCTGGTGAATGTCGTCGTAATCTACTTTATAATTTATAGAAGGTGTAATTTATAGAAGTCACCTGTTAAGCCATCTGGGACAAAAAATTCCCAACTTCTAAAATGTTAATAACTTGATAAACCTTTTGAACCTTACTTTATAATTATATCAAATACAGCCTGTGTTAGTTAATCATATTGCTGGGCAGCTGATCCGTATGTATGTGTAAAAGTTAAAGATTTTTTAACATCAGAATTGTGGTGATTTAGGGCAAAGAGGAGATATGGGCTCTTTAGTGTGTGTATGTTAGAAAGAGAGAGAGAGAGAGATCACATGAGACTTGGGGAAAAGACAATCGATATGAAAAATGTTTTTTAAAAGGAAGAGGTTCTTAAAAAAATGTTTCAACTGCATTAGTCCAGAGAGGCTTTTGCAACCTTGCAGGGAAGGAAGATTGCAGAAAAACATTAAGTAATATCGTGTCTGTCTGCTAAATTTTTGGAATGTCATCTATCCAAGGACAGCTAGGAATAGGGAAGATTCCATGTGTTCCTTTACCTTTAATTTTTAAAAAACAATAAGTAGTCCTATGGCACCTTAAAGACTAACAAAAATATATAGCATCTTGAGCTTTCATGGGTAAAACCCACTGCCTCAGATATTATTAATCAAGAAGCCATGGGAAATGTATTTAATTAAATTTTGTTTTGTTCAAGTCTCTCCATAGTGTCCCTTTAAAGAAGGTACTAAAAGTCACTCCTGAATTTTAAATGTTTTCTTTGATCATGTTTTCATTTCTATGATATCACCTTTGCAAGTGTAAACTTGGATTCTTCTGGACAGTGGTGATTCAGGAGGTAGAAAAGGTGCACAACAAAGTTCCTGAACACCAGTGGCCATTTTTAAATCCCATTGCACCCTATTTAATATATGGCAAATGGCAGCACAGGAAGACTAAGGATATGTCTATAGTGCAGTTAAACACTTGTGACTGGCCCAGGCCAGCTGACTTGAGCTCATAGGGTTGAGGCTATGAGCCTGTTAAATTGTGGTGTGAACATTCAGACTTAGGCTGGAACCTCAACCCAGATGTTTACATTGCAGTTTTACATCCCCAAAGCCTCAGTCCACTCCCATGGGGCAGCTGTGTGTATAACCAAGGTGCAGATATACCCAGTGTGACTTGCCTAAGGCGTCACAGGAACTTTGCACAGATTAGAGAAATAAACCTTCTAGCTATCCTTTACCATACAAGCATACATATGCTACCAAGATGTCCCAGCGCATGGATGAGATCAGCTAACAGATCATTCAAATTAGCTTCTGTACCAGATGACTGGAGGATAGCTAATGTGATGCCAATTAAAAAAAAAGGCTCCAGAGGTAATCCTGGGAATTACAGTCCATTAAGCCTGACTTCAGTATTGGGCAAACTGGTTGAAACTACAGTAAAGAACAGAACCATCAGAAACACAGATGAACATGATTTGTTGGGAAAGAGTCAAAGTTGTTTTTGAAATGGGAAATCATGCCTCACCATTCTACTAGAGTTCTTTGAGTGGGCCAATAAGTATGTGGACACAGGGGATCCAGTGGATATAGTGTGCTTAGATTTTCAGAAAGCCTTTGACAAGGTCCCTCAGCAAAGGCTCTTAAGTGAAATAAGCTGTCCTGGAATAAAAGAGAAGGTCCTCTCATGGATCAGTAACTGATTACAAGGCAGGAAACAAAACAGGAGTGACTGTCGAGGCAGTGTTATGCATATAAAAAACACATGGGATTTTTTCAGGGGGAAAAGGCAGTACGCCATGTTTATTGCAAATACAGCATAGATATCGGTACGTGCATTCATTCACACACACACACACACACACAAATCCTGCTGCTGGTATCATGGTTACCATCTTACTGGTGCTCGTGCTGGCTTGGTTGCCCGTTAGGCTGAGTACAAGGAAGAAGCCAGGTTCTGTTGGTTGTGATCCAATGCTCTGAAGTTGTCACAGGATGAACCCAAAGCTCCAGGGAGACAAAACCCACTTTATAGTTGTAAGTCCTAACTTTAGTCTATGGGTTTTGCAGTGTCATGCTGGAGCCCAGGGGCAGCCCGTCCATATAGGCGAACTAGGCAGTCGCTTAGGGAGCCAAGTTAAATGGAACGCCAAATGGTGGCGCAATATCATTGCGGGGTTTGAAGGTGAGAGTGCCGATTGCATGGTTGGCCTAAGGCGCCAATTGCTGGCAGCTAGTCTAGGGCCACTCCTGCGAGCCATCTAATTGTTAATTGGTGCTTACCTCAAAGCTGCTTCCATGGTTGTGCTCCATCAGTACTTGGATGAATATCCTGGAAGTGACTGAAGCTGCTTTGTCTCATTCACAGAACTCATTCACAGCCCTGTGCCTTTGCTTTTCTTTAGGGGCATCAGTTCTGCCCCTCTTTAGCCATCCTGCATTTGACCAATGCCTGAGTTCACACCTCCTTGTTAACCATTCTGGACATCTGGTGCTGGCTTCTTCTGTCTCTTATCTTCACACATTCCTCAGTTACACACAGGACAGTTCACTTCAGAGAAAGCTATTTCTCTTTCAAAGGAGCAGGCAGACTTACAAAATTGAAAAACAATTTGTTCTATAAACAATTTCTTACTAACTTATAATACCTATTACACAATACATTTTAATGCCTAGCAGCTGCTATAAAACAAAACATATGAAACAAAATCTATATAACTACATAAAACAAAGCTATAAAATAAAACCTATATAACTACTATTATGGGTCCAGACTACAGAGGGACACGGGGGCACCAGCCATGTGACTATCTTCCCCCATGTGATTCCTCCTCACACCACCTCTAGCCCATGGGAGGGCTGGGAAAATCACCTTCTGCCCAGGCTCCAGCCTCTCCCCACCCTGCAGTACCCCCTCCCTGCCTCTTCCCTACTCCTGCTCCACCTTGCCCCTTCCCCCTAAATCCCTTTATTTGTGAAAATAAATAAATATGCTGGGGGGAGCCATTTTAAAAGCCAGTTCCCCCCAGCACTATCTCCATGGGGGGCGGGGTAGAGGGGCAGGGGAGCTGATTCTCAGCTCGCACTCAGAACAGGGACAGCTGATTCCCGGATTGTGCCTGTCCGAGATGCTGCGCCTCTGCTTTTTAAATGTATTAAGAGCCTGGCGACTCTTAATACCTTTAAAAGGCAGAGTCACAGTGGAGTTCGCTCCCAGGGCTGGGAGCTAAACCTGCTGCAGCCCTGCAGTGTCGCCCTGTTATTGACTAATCAAGTAGTCAAAGGAAATTCCATTGACTACTCGATAAATTGCATTTAATCAGCTAAACATTCCTACAACAGAGTAGCAGTCACTTCTTGTTTTCACAGATTGGTGCTATTGAAAGATCTGTGCTTCTCTTTATCGTTACATTTTTAAAGTATCCACAGCAGACTTCCTATCCATTTGGTCAGTCAGTCGAACTGCAAATGACATTGCATTTCTGATGCTTGCTGTAGTATGAGGTCAGATGAATTACTAACCCTGTATCACCTACTTCAGCAGCGTTTCTGAAAAGGGACCTGCATAAATAGACTTTAATTACTTATATCAAATTATAGTTAGATAAATGCAGTGCATAAAACTTGGCAAATATTTAAATATAGCAAAGATAAATGGCTGGACTAATTGAATCTATAATGTAGTTTAAGAGCTAATCAAGTACTTCAGGGTGTTACAGTGCCTAAAATGTGTGGCTGTTTTCAAAAAGTCTAACCCTTTCTCCCACCTCCTTCTAAAATATGAGCTCACTGCTATTCTTCCATTAAGCTTGCTTTTTATACCTAGTTAAACAGCTCTCTATTTGCCCAAAGTGCCTGTAACAGAGTTTAAAATGAGCCAAAAATGTATTGCTAGGGAAATTGATATTGGCTTATCTCTATTTCATATAAGAAAGGACAAAACCAGGGTGGTTTTGTTTGAACACAATCTGCTTGACCAAGATATTGTTTTGTACAAATGACATTAAAAAAGTGGTTCAAATTTAGTCATTTTAAATAATTTGAAATTTGGTTCCCAAAGGGACCTCTTTTCCCTCTAACTCAGCCTTTTTCTTTCTGAGCCTGTCCTCCCTCCTTATATTATAAAAACTCCATGGCCCAGCTGTGCCACAACTGTTTTTCTGCATGTAAAAGCCTTGGCCTTTGTTGGAGACTAGCAAGCAGGTTAGCTGCTTAAGGCTCCATGCCACAGGGGGCACTGTGAAGCTAAGTTGCTCAGGTTTTGGCTTCTGCCCCAGATAGTGGAGCTTGGTGAACAGTAGGACCAGGGACAGGAAGCTGAGTGGCTCTGATCTTTAAAGTGAAATTCCCTTGGTTTAAAAGAGAGTGGCCATCTGGCAAGGTTTTCTTTGACTGAAATTAACCTTCCAAATCTCAGTCCATCTGTTCCTGGGTTCATTAATCTCCCAAACATGTGCCAAGGTAATGTCATTTGCTGGATATTTGATAAGGAAATAGGAAGAGTTGAAAAATATCATGAATTAAAACCAGTGCTTATTGTATTAGGCATTGTATAAGCAAGTCAATTAATGAAAAGCATGGTATGTGGAGCAGAGCACGGGAAAATGGAAATAAACTTGCAAACATTTTCTCCAAGTCTCTGAATTTGAGGAGCTGGGATACACAGTTAGATTTGTGGCTCTTTTCTAATTATGTAATATACCATGCAAGAACTGATTATACAGCACATAGCAGAGTGTTTTGTTTTAAATTATGCACAAGAGCACAATGGAAATTGCTCAAAATCGATCTCTCCCCTTGAAAGGGAAGCTTTGCTGCATACGAATATTGCGCTGATAGCAGGAAATTTCATGCTTCTTGTTCTTTTTAGAAAATAATTAGTTTACAAATCAAATTCAATCATATTGATATCTATGTTAATAAAACATAGATTTGCAAACCAGAGAGATTTGTCACCAAAGACTCAGGCTTTAGGAAGCAGATTACACATGGAACATACTTTCTCTGATTTCTGTATTGTACTAGCAACAGCCAAGGTGCTCGTAAGTTTTGAGCAGAGCAGGCAGCATCATACAACATGGGTTAAATTGTGACCTTAGGCGCAGCCTGGAGCAAGAGTTGTTGAATTAGCTGCACCACTCTAGGTGTAGCCCTGGGAAACAGAGTGAGTCAGAGACACATTTGAATCACAATGACTCCTCTGCTTCTTTCTTGCTCTGGGGAGTAGTAAGTAATTTAGTGCTGGCCTATATTGGTAGTAAATTGAAACACACCCTGTACTAGCTTTGCTGTGCTGTGTGTGTGTGTGCACGCACACGTGTGTGGCCCCATATGCCCCTGCATGCCTGAATACCTGCAGAGAGATATAAAGGGAGTTCTTGCTCCCTTGCAGGGGAATGTAGTCCAAGTGTCCAAGTAACAATCTGGCCCAAAGTGGCTTGTGACTATTTTCACAAATAAAGGAGCAAGATCAGTCCCCTTTTATACGTATGCTCATATTCTTTAGTTTCAACTATTCAGACGGATGTTGGGTGTTTCATGAAAATGTTCATAAATGTAAAAATGTTAGCATTTATTCAACCCAACATTTGAACCATAACTGATCTCTTTTTGTTTATTTTTTCTCAATATTTTAGTTCAAATACTTTAATATTTAAAAAACCAAATCAACCTGTTCCTAATTAAACAACCAAAACTAAACAAACAGTCTACTCCAATTTCATATTACAAACCAATATCATAGAGGCCAAAGCATAATTGTTTAAAAAAAAAAAAAAAAAAAAAAAATCCAGATCATACCACTGATTTACCTAGTCCAGAATCTTGGCCAGTGTCAGTTGCATCAGAGGAAGGTGCAAGAAACCTAATCATAGGAAGTTTTAAAATATCCTATCCTTAGGGCAAGTATCTGAGGGTATGTCTACACTACCACCCTAGTTCGAACTAGGGTGGTTAATGTAGGCAATCGAAGTTGCAAATGAAGCCCGGGATTTAAATATCCCAGGCTTCATTTGCATCTTGCCGGGCGCCGCCATTTTTAAATCCCCGGTAGTTTGGACTCCGTGCCCGCGGCTACACGCGACTCAGAGTAGGTAGTTTGAATTAGGAACGAGGTGTAACGGTAGTTCGAATTAGCCTAATTCGAACTACCTACTCCGTGCCGCATGTAAGCGCGGGCGCGGAGTCCGAACTACCGGGGATTTAAAAATGGCGGCGCCCGGCAAGATGCAAATGAAGCCCGGGATATTTAAATCCCGGGCTTCATTTGCAACTTCGATTGACTACATTAATCACTCTAGTTCGAACTAGGGTGGTAGTGTAGACATACCCTTCCTTACCTCTAGTTGCTAGTGTTTAGTATATGTCCTGATACATGAGGGTTCATACTTCTCATTTATTTTACATTTGCATACCCAAACAAGTAGTAAAATGCTCACCCAGAAAGCAAACAGAAACAGTGCTGTGTGACCACGGTTGAGATTTTGAATACTCCATAATCCATTCAACAAGATTTTAATAGATTTTAAGGCTAGAAAGGGACCATTATGATGATCTAATGCAGCGTTTCTCAAAGTGGTCCGTGAAATTACTTTGAGAAACCTTCTAAGTGGCTGCGCCAGTGTATTTACTTACCAGCGTCACAGCCACGGAGACTCACGGCTCCTGTTGGCTAGTGTTCTCCATTTGCAGCCAAGGGGAGCCACAGGAAGCGGTGTAGACTGGGCCACCACTTCCTGCAACTCCCCTTGGATGCAAACAGCAAACCAGAACCATGAGGCTCCGTGGCCATGGCGCCAATAAGTCAACACACTGGTGCAGCCAGCCAATTTGCAGCTATCTCAAAGTGGTTTTTGCGAACCACTTTGAGAAACATTGATCTAATGTGATCACCTGCATAAGTCAGGTCATAGAATTTCACAAAAGATTTCTGAACAAAACCCATAACTTCTTGAAAGACATTCAATCTTGATTTAAAGATTACAGATGACACCGAATCTACCACATTCCTAGTATATTAAAGTTAATTAATTTCTGTGGCAAAGTGGGAAATATCTGTATTTATGAAGTGTGTGTGTTTATGATGGATTACTTGCTGTGGAATTTGATACAAAGAGAGCTGTTAGCGGAACCATGTAGGAAAGGCGACATCATGGTCTAATCAAAGATCATCTCCACAAATAGAACACAACAGCCAGTTTCATAGCTGTGAAGATGCACTTCCATCCCCTGCTCAACCCTGGTTACATAGCTGTTTTGCCAAGCCTAAGAATCTGGAGATAAACACATTGATCAATGAAAAGGTCCATTTGCAAACGTTGACTGGACAGCCAGAAACTGCAGGAAAAGACTGTAACTTGGTCATCAAGAAAATGTGTCTTAGGACTTGAGGGGAATGCCAGGCATAGGTAAGATAATATGCATATAGGTCTGTGATTGGTGTCCACCTCACACAGGACTGGAAGGGGTTAAGGTGGCCAAGCAAGCCTAATAATTCCACAGGTCACATCTAGAAAAAGAGACAGGGGCTGGGAATTGATTTCAAGCAAGCTCAGTTGGCTTGGAAGAAGTGGGTTCTGGGCAGAAAGAGGCAGGACTTATAAAGCCAGGAACAACAGAGGGAGTGGCAGCCACTTCCTGAGAGGAGTGACGAGGGTTTGGAGCTGGCAATCTCAGAATAAGGGGTAGGAGGGAGCCCAGAGTGGTAGGAAGCAGTGTTGGGAAGAAGCAGTGTAGGCTGGAAGCTCAGAACTGCTGGGATGAGAGCCCCTAGACGGGAATCTAAAGTAAAGGAGAGGCAGTGAAGGAGCCAATGCCTATCAGCCGGTGAAGGAGAGGCACCTGAGGCAGTGAATGGGAAGACTGCCTAGGACTGCTGAAGGAAAGACTTTGGTACAGCAGAAGGCGGTGAGTGCTGAGAGGCCTGGGTGGGGGGCTGAGTCATGAAGAGGATATTGTGGTTTCGAGAGTGAGAGTGAGAGTGAGAGTGAGAGTGAGAGTGAGAGTGAGAGTGAGAGAGAGAGAAAAGGAGCATTGGCTGCAGCTATGGGAAAGGGGTGGAGGGATCATTCCAAAAGGCAGACTGTGTTGGCTCTGCTGTTGCTCTTGGTTTCCAATTTAAATGAGTAACTTGAAGGAGTTGTGGACAGATGGTATGGGACAGAAGTGAGCTCTACAAGAGGCCCGACCAGACTTGTAAAGCGTTTTTTTCAGAGACGTGATGAAGACCAGCAGCAACAGAGCAGACACTAGAGAAGATTAGCAGCTGCAGCACTTGTGACTGAATCAACTCTGGATGGCTGAGTGTCTTTATGTGGCTTTGGAGTTGGAACAAGCTTAACCCTCAGTTGGGCTCTGCCCTAGAGTGGGACTAGGCTGAGCTGTAACAGGAGGAATGAAGACTTGTGAAAGTCATCCCTGAATAACCCAGGCTACAGCAAACTGACTCCTGCTGTGAGTGACATCAGATGGGAAGCCAAGGAGGAGCAGTACTAGCACTGATCACTGACCATGCCTGGGACAGGGGAATTAAATAGATTTGTTGACCATCAGTGTAGGCTTGTTTAATTTTACCTGAGTATAGGCAGTCCCCTAGTTACGTGGATCTGACTTATGTCGGATCCGCACTTACGAATGGGGCTTTTCTCACCCCGAAACTCACGGGCGGCGGGACCACCCAGATGCGCAGTGGTCCCGCCACCGCATCCTCCGGGGCGAGAAAAGCTGCTCCGGGTGTCCCTGGTCTGCTGGGGACCCCTCCCAGCAGACCAGGGACACCCCGAGCAAACCAGGGACACCCGGAGAAAAGCCTTGGAGGCGCAGGACCCCGCCGCCTCTGCGGCTTTGCTCGGGGTGTCCCTGATCTGCTGGGGACCCCTCCCAGCAGACCAGGGACACCCCGAGCAGACCAGGGACACCCAGAGCAAAGCCGCAGAGGCGGCGGGGTCCCGCGCCTCTGCAGTTTTGCTCCGGAGCAAAGCCTTGGAGGCGTGGGACCCCACCACCTCTGCGGCTTTGCTCCGGGTCTCCCTGGTCTGCTGGGGCGCGGCGCAGCTAGTGCGCTCCCCCCGCCCCCAGCAGACCAGGCTTTTGTTGTGGACGCCTGGGGTAGAGCAGCTGGGGTGCTGCCGGGCTGGTCCTGGGGGGACCAACCCGGCAGCGCCCAGCTGTTCTGTCACAGGCTCCAGATTCAGCCGCAGTTGAAACTGATCAGTTGCTGATTCCAGGAAGCTGGGGGCAGAGCAACTCTGCCTCGGGCTTCCTGTAGTCAGCCCCTGGTCAGTTTCAGCAGCAGCGGCTGAATCTGGAGCCAGTTCCGAGTTATGTACAAATTCAACTTAAGAACAAACCTATAGTCCCTATCTTGTATGTAACCCGGGGACTGCCTGTATATTATTTTGTATTTCCCATAGTCTCTTGTTTGTTCCCTTTCCCTTCCATACATTTGTGTTCCAGCGTGGTCAAGAATAGTTAGGAGTGGGGAAGACCTGACCGATTAGTGTAACCAGAGAGGGCTTGCGATGAAACGTTGACCCTACAATGGCCTGTAAGTGATAGAGCCCTAGGAAGGCTGCCAGTAAGAAAGGGGCTGTGAGGAACAGCCTATCTGGGAGCTGCAGGGAGAAATGTGAGCCCAGCAGGCTCAGATAAAAGGGAGTTACAGGGCAGAGTAGGGTCACTTGCTGCCGGGAGCCCCAGGGGTAAGGGCTGCATCCCTGAAGGACTTCGAGAACTGTAAGCGCCTGGGACAGAGCAGTGGCTGGCTCCTGGGACTGAGCAGCTGAGTGCCCTGGGGAGGAGGTGAAGAAGGTACCGGGGCCATGGGAAGTGGCCCAGGGAAACAGCAGCAGAGACAGAGGTCACAGAGCAGCAGCAGCTGGCGGCTGCTATTTACAGATTCCTAGTCTGGGGCCCAGAGTAGTGGGCAGCCCCCACCAACTTGTTACTGGGGAAGTGGCTGGACTGTTGGACAGAGATACTGCCCCCCCTGCCATGGGGGAAACACAAATGATGACCTAGCTGGAGAGCTAAGTGGCAAAGAGGATACTGCAGTTCTGGGAGCTGCGAGAGGAGCTGTAGGCTGGAGCAGAGATACAGTTCTGATGTGTGGATCATGGGTGTGGGTTTTGGCCTTGAGCGAATCTCCAGCATGACCAGTAGGAGGCACCGGTCTGGCATTCAAGGCTGCAATCCATGACAGGACTTCTTGTATTTTGCAGCGCAGGAATACCAGTGCAGGCTTGATCCAGTGTTGTTACAGTGGAGCTCTAGATTAGCAGTTCTCAACATATTTATCATTGTGGCCAGCATATCAACCTGGAAGGGCCTGGGTGGCAGGGCAGTGGCTACCCAGACTCTGGTTCTGGGTTCAGGAGCTTGTGGGGCAGGGTGGCAGCCCTCAGTGGGAGCCCTAGATCGCTATCATACAGCTGCCCTTGGACAGTGACTACACGGGGCCATCCAGCTCCCCCAGGCTCCTGGACACATGAGCTGAGTTGCCTGGCTGCCAACCCTGAACACCCCACTGCACAGGGCCAGCCAGCTGTCCTGGAGCTGGCACAAGTGGCAGCCTGAGATCACCCACCTTACAGCTGCCCTAGACCTCAACCATGTGGAACCAGCCACCTGCCAACCCAGGACTTCAGGCCACATGGAGCTAGTCAACTGTCTGCCAATCCCAGGCCTCTGTTTTATGGGACCAGCTGGCTGCACTGGAGCTGGCAGGGCTGGGCGGCACCCACAAGCCCACCACTCCATGGCACTGGCTGGGAGTCCCTGATTCTCAGCCCCACCAAATGGCTGTCCTGGATTCCTGGAGCTGGCTGGGCCGGGTGGCAGCCCCAGTCCCCCATTGGGCAGCAACTCTAGACCCTGGAGTTTGTGGGCTCAGATCTGGGACGGTGCACAGTTGCCCTGTATCTCTGGTGCTGAGCACCCTAGACCCTCCACCATGAGGGGCCCAATGGCAGCCCCACAGTTTGTGGGTTTGGCTGGTAGCTCCCCCCTTTGGGACTGGCCAGCAATCCTAGGCCCCCACCCCAGCAGCATGGCTCCCCTTGTCCATGGGAGCTCACTGGGCTGAGATGGCAGCTCCAGAGCTCACAGGATCAGCTGGGAACTCCGGACCCTGGAGCCCACTGGGCCTGGCAGCCTTAAGCACAAGTTGGGCTGCAGCTGTGTGCTTATCAGACTGCATGTGGACTGTGGTCTGAGAACTGCTGCCCTAGGTATTGGGGACCTGGCCCCTGTAGCTTCCAGCACTACCTGGCAGAAGTGTTACACACGGAAGCCTTGCTCTCTAGGGAGCCACCCCTACCTCACTGGAATTAACAAGCTCCACCTCCTGCCATGAGTCAGCAGGTGTCTGTCAGCACTATCCTTCAACATTCCAACACCTGCTACCCTGGTGGGGCAACAGCCAAGCTTGGACATGTGATACAGGAAGAAACTGGAGAGCAGAGATGGGGAAAAAGAAAAATAGACAAAGCAGAGAGAGGGAGCTGGAAAGGCACATAAACAAAGAAGTAAAGGAGAAGCCAATGGAATGGGAGAATGGAGTAAGAAGCAATGGAATGAAGGAAAGTCTACAAAAGAAACAATAAAAGATCAGAAAGGAAAAATTAAAAAAAAATCAGATCGTAATAACTGTATAAATCAGAATAAGGGGAAAACCCCAAAAAGAGGTAAACAAAGTAAGCCTTGAATGAGGTTTGGAGAAAGATGCAAGAAAGAAGCTCCACAAAACTAAAGAAAGTGGACAGAGACAACAAAACTAGTGAAAGAGAGTCTTGGGGGGAAGCCGTGTTAGTCTGTAACCTTAAAAAAACAACAAATAGTCTTTAGAGACTTGCCATATATATATATATATATAAATATATATATATATAAAAAAACTTCAGAGGGGTAGTTGAGTTAGTCTGTAACTGGAAAAACTTAAAAAACAACATCTAGTCTTGCAGCACCTTAAAGACTAACAAAACATGTAGATAGTATCATGAGCTTTCGTGGGCACATACTTCTTCAGATGAATGGAGTTATTAAAGGTCCAGTTTCTAAATAAATAGGAATGGGGGATGAGGCGAGAGAGAGAGTGGAAAAAAAGGGAATTTTCTTTCCCCCTTTTTTTCCTTCTCTCCCTCCCCCATCCCCTAATTAGAAACTAGACCATTATAAACTCCATTTATCTGAAGAAGTGGGTTGTGACCACAAAAGCTCATGATACTATATATATATATATATATATATATATATATATATATATATATATATATATATATATATATATATATACTATACACACACACACACACACACACACACACACACACACACACACACACGGCTCACCAAGCAGCAGAGAGACCTGCTCTCCAGCCGCGCGGGTCTGTGAGCTGTGCATGCTTGTCAGCTGTGCCAGCTTGTAATCTACTCACCTCGGGCGAGTAGATTACATGATTTGTTGAGCCCTGTGTGTGTATATATAGATAGATAGATATAGTGCTATAGGACTATTTGTTGTTTGTTATTCTTTGTTCCTCATGTGAGTGGAGAGAAAAACCCCCACTCATCTGAGGAAGTGATTTTTTCCCTACTGATATGAGGAAGTGTATAGTGCCCATGAAAGCTCATGATACTCTCTCTATAATATATATATAGTTAGTCTCTAAAGTGCTACAGCACTACTTGTTTGTATGATGAAAGGGAGAAATGCTTAAATAGATGATGGTGAGTGAACAGTATGGAAAAACAAACAAACAAGGTTAAACCAATGACTGGGTCAGTTGTCCCTGACAGGTCAATGGGGCTGCTCATAGAGTGGGAACTACAGCATCAGTTACAGCATCGGACATTGGCTCAACAGGAATAGCCATAGAAATAATGTGGTAGAACCGGGCCACGTTTTTCATTGCTCAAGCAAAAGTCTATTTACCTCAATGGTCAGTGAGTGAGCCAGGATCCAAGAGTCATTTTAAATTATAAAATGTTGATGTTATATACAGCTGTAAAATTGTGTAGTTTGCATTTATATAAACCCTGTTACTTCAGTCTGGAGTAAGAAAAGAGTGCATTGTGCCAAATGTGTTCACTCATCTAAACATGATGACATATTACCTCACTATTAATACTGTATGTACTACAAGCAACTTTAATTAGTTAAGTGTCTGAAGGTTAAGCACACATGGATTGTACAGTGTAATTTTTTGTGGGTAGGTGCATGTATGATTAATTGGTAACATTCAGGACTGAATGTTGCCTGGGGTCCCCAGTGAGGTGGAAACTGATCTTTGCTTTCTCCCCATAACATGGAGGAGCTCTGCCACAAGCTGAGGCATCAGTTAAATTGTGGCTATCCAGGAGCAGAATGTGCTGCTCGTGTTAGTAATGAGCCATATCCTGAAGCCCTCAGATGATTTTTACTCTGTCCTTAGTCAACAGAACTCCAGGGGGACCAATTCATATGAACACCCCTGATGCATTCCCTGAGACCATCCATCTTGTGCACTGAATGAGGCAGGGCCTATGGAGGGATATAGTATGTGATCATGTAACTAATGACTGTATCATAATGCATTCTGGTTAACCATGACTTCTGAGGATTGTCTTTGCAAACTTAACATTATTGTAATGCAATTTAACATTCATATTGCAGTGGTGCCTGTAGGCTCTAATAAGCAATCAGGAATGCTTGTGCTACACATTATATGAACTTGTAGAGGAAAAAAAGCAGAATCTGACTCAGACAGCTTAATAAGTGGTGTAGTTGTATAAAAGCTTAGCTCTAAATTGTTTGTTTTCTTCTGATTGTTTGCTGCTGCCTACCTACAAAATGTATTTCATAGGAACCCTCTCTGTTAGGTTATACTTTCTGCCTGAATTATATTTACTTCAAGTTTGAGTGTGACATCTTTATTTTTCTAGTATCAGAGGGTATGTCTAGACCACATGGCTCCGTCGATGGTTTCATTTACATCAAAATGGCTGTCGCGCTGTGCCGATCAGCTGTTTGGCGGCACAGTGCAGTAGTCTGGAAAGTGTGAGGACAATAATCATAGAATGAGGATTCCACAATCTCAACTATTTATAAGCAGTTTCTTGCCAGATGAAATGCGGTTAATTAAGTTTTCTTTACCCATTTTGAGATCTGTTTCTTTATCTGGTTCTAGTGGGGGCCATTAGGACAAGGCCGTCTTCTCACAGCCTACTGTGATGCTATTTTATTGCAATTTAGATGGAATGTGAGTATGTGACTCTATGCCTTACAGCTAATGGCTGCTGCTCTTCAGTCTGGCTGCAGAAGAAGGCTTTAGTTCAGGCCTACCAATATGGCTACAAGCCTTCCAACATGGTTACAGAAAAAACATATTTTTACACCACAGGACTTCTTGTTCTTTATTTTTCTAGTCAATTTCTTTCCAAAATACATGTCTAGCCACTTGTGTTGTAAGTATTTGTCTTTATCATATGTACATAATTGATAGCAGCTTTTTTGATTAATCTTGACTAGCTATATTCTAATACAGTCCAGCTCCCCCTCCATTCATGTTTTTACCCATTCAAAGGGACTATTTATGTACTTGAAGTTAAGCATTTGCTTAAGCGCTTTGCTGGATCAAATGCTCATAGCCTTGCAGGACTGAGCCTTAATATGAAGCCCAAACATTTGGCAAAAAGTACAACACCAAAGCTTTGTACTTCCTGTGAATTTTGTGTTACAGGTTGAACCTCTCTAATCTGGCACTTTCTGGTTCAGCCACACCGTGATCCAGCATGATGTTAGTTTGCTAGATATCTGCTTATCCTGGGTGTGGCCAAGTATTACACAGTCCCATAAAGTTTGTTTATAGCCACCAGTCTGGCTCTCAGTGTTCTGTGCTGTTATTTAGCTCTAATTTACCCCAGAATGTCTTCTAAAAGCTCAGTAAGCAGTGGAAGTCTTGATAATGTGCTAGACAATATTGACCTCACATGGTCTGGCAAATTTTCTGGGTCAGGGCTGGTCAGATTGGTGCTGGACTAGAGTGATTCAACCTGTACCAATATGACAAAATATTACTGTAAATAATCATTTTCTTTTAAATGGTCTCCTTTGAAAAGTGTCCTTTCACTTTTTCTCTTTCTAAGGACAGATGACTGTCACCTGGTGAATATATCTGGGACACTTCTCTGTTATTGCTATTAATCAATTTTGATGGGGGGAAAAAGGAGAACTTTTCTGTGCTGGGAACTTGCCATTGGGTTTGGTAGGACTTTGGGCTATGGTACAAATGAGTCACACCTAGCAAGGGACATAAAAAGCAATAAGAGGCTCTATGAATATGTGAAGAACAAGGTTAGTATGAAGAAAAGTGTAGGTCCACTACTTAGCAGGGAAGGAACTCTGCTAATAATGGACAACATCAAGAAGGTAGAGATGTTGAATGTCTATTTTGCTTCAGTCTTCATTAAAAGGTAAATTGTGCCCCGATGCTTAACTCAATTTATATTAGCAATAAGGGGGAAGGAATGCAAGCCAAAATAGGGAAATAATAGTATAAAATATGTAGATAAGTTAAATAGATTCATAAAAACAATGCAATGTATTACAGATGAAGGAAAAATTAAATTCACAACTATAAAATGGCAAATAATTGGTGTATTATTGAAAAGGATCTGAGATTATAGTGGATCAAAAATTAAATGAGTCAACAATATGATGCAGTTGCAAAAAAGGTGAGAATTATTCAGGCATGTTTTAACAGGCGTTTCAGATGTCAGACATAGGACATAATTCTCCCACTTTATGCTGCACTGGTAAGGCTTTAGCTGGAGTACTGTGTCCAGTGTTGGGTACCATACTTTAAGAAAGATGTGGACAAATTGGAGAGAGTACAGAAGAGAGCAGCAACTATGATAACCTGACGTAGAAGGAAAGTTAAACCGTGGCAAATTTAGTAATGAGGAAAGAAGACTCTGGAGAGGGTGGGAGACACCTAACAGCCATTAACATATTTGAACCAATTATAAAGAGGATGGTGATAAATTTGTTTTCCATGTCTACTCAAAGTAGGAAAAGAATAATGGGCTTAATCTGTAGCAAGCAAGATTTAGGTTAACTATTAGGAAGAACTTTGACTGTAATGATAGCTAAGCACTAGAATGAACTGCTAAGGGAGGTTGTAGATCCCCCAGCATTGGAGGTTTTTAAAAACATGTCAGACCAACACCTGTGTGGGAGGGGCTCAGCACAGGTGACTGGACTAGATGACCTCTCAGGGCTCCTTCCAGCCCTGCATTTCTATGGTTCAATGTAGAAAATTGTTTTTCGGAAGTAAGTTTCCTACAGAAGATTGTGTTTTATGGGTGTATTCTAGAAATGTTGCCAAGGTCAACTTAAAAAATGAAGTCATAATTTGCACATGATGCACAACGCTTTTCAAAGCTTCATACCCATTTAAAAGTTAAATGAAGGTTTGTGTTTGATTAGTTTAGCTTTGATTGACTTGAAGGTGTTTCTCTTTGTGGCTATTTTGGGTTGCAAACTTGGAAAAGAAGTGAGTGCTATGCATGTATTACATGGTGATATATATGTTTATTTGAAAAAAAAATAAAGCATTTAGGACTAAACCCAAAAGCAGTAAAAGACATCAGACATGGGGGAGATTCCATCACATCATCCCACTTTGGGTCATTTCCCCCCTAGGAGACCAGCTGCAGGACTAAGGCACAGATTCTGCAGATCTCTTGATCTATAGGAGATCAGGGCAATCCACTTAGTGAGCTAGTTGTAGTGTCAGAAAATGATCCAGTTGTTAGGGTGCTATCTTGGTACTTGGAAAAGCTGGGTTCAGTTCCTTGCAACACCGAAGACTTCTTGTTTGCTGTTGGACATACCACTGGGCCCAGCGCCACAAAGGTATTTGGGTTCCTAATTTTCATTAGTCTTATAAATATTTATGGGCATCTGGGCTATAATCTCTCTGTACCATAGTACTTCCCTACCTTACAGAGTGCTGTGAGGATAAACACATGGGCGAACTGTATGTAAGAGGTCAGAAAAGTGCAATAGTGGTGGCTGAGACCCCTTTTCCACATGTGGAGGGGACTCTCCATGCACAGATCTAGAAGAGAGGGGGCAAGATCCCTCCTGTTGCTTTTTAGGCCAACGTGCATGTCATTTATGATGGCTGATTTCAGGAAAGCTAAGTGTTGTATCAAAAATGCTGTTAATACCAAAATCAGCAATACATGGAGCCAACAACACGCAAAATTTTCTTCTTTTATACCATTGTAAGCTAATTTTTTAAAGCTAATGTTTTTAAAGCTAATGTTTGTAATCTTTCGAATACTGAGTTGGTAAAAAGAAAAAAGGAAAGGAGTGCACTTTCCACTTAATTTGTGGAAAACTACAGGTTCAACCATCAGAGTAACAAACACCACATTTTTACTGTGGTTTCAATTACAGTAAAATTGGACTGGCTGAGAGTCAGGAACATGTTTTAATATTTCCCAGATACGAATAACAAATGATCCAGCAGCCTGTGGTACTGAGGCTTTCAGGAAAAGCAACAAATGACTGTAGCCTCTTCTGATCCACATCAACAAGACCACAGACTGCTGATCTTCTGAAAACCGATGTATCCAGAAACCCTATTAGAGGGCCTTATGAAGGACTCATTATTTCTCAAAACAAAATGAATACAAAAACCAACCCTTTTGGCAAATAATTACATCTATAATGAAAAACACACCACTCCTTAAACTACTCTCTTAATCTTCCTCACTTATTTATCAGCTATTTTTGGAGCAGAGTCCTAGATTTATAGTCTGTCCCATGTCCCACAGAACTTTTATCCAGTAGAAAGGTCATCTGTAAATCTCAGCGGCAAGGGTAAGATTTTCCTACCATGACATCAAAAAAGAAAAAAGAAAAAGAAAAAGATGTGGCATTAAAACTTAAAAGCTTGCCGTTAAACCTATGAAAATACATTTGTTCAGCTGAGCTCACATTAAGATTGCATTGCTTCAGCTGGAGTCTGTTGAAGCTTGGTAATCTTGAGGTCGTGGTGTGAAATTTCAATGTAACATGTACTTGGTGTGCTGAAAGCTGCACTGCTCTAATTAAAAAATCCCCTGGTTTTATGGCACTATTCTGGAGGCTGTCTTGATTTGCTGATGAATGTTGACAGGACTATTAAAGCTGTGAAATAACATCACTTGAACATGGCACGAAATGAAAAGGGAAAACACTGCTATGTTGCTCTTGAGTGTTATTAACCTGATTAGAATTGGAGCCAAAGTGGAAAATCATCCCTGAGCTATGCATTTCATTACTTATTTGTTTGTTTGTTTTGACATCATGATAGCTGGTTGTTAGAACCCCTGAAGTACCACAATTAAGTGAAGGAGCACTTATTGATTCCTTTGACTGTGTCTGCAAACACAGAGAAGAATAATGCAGAGTAATGTATTCAAATATATATTGTAGGGGGAGCTGGTAATGATCCTTATACTGAGGTTGCCTAATACTGTCCATTTCAAAAGAATCTTGCAACTTTATTTTTAGAAGTTCTTAAAACCTCTGTTGTTTTTAACAGCCCTTTGAAATTCAGCAAGGAGAAAGCTCTCTAGTTAGAAGTGTTTTATTTTCCTTTGTCCCGTGGATTTCAGTTCAAGTTTAGCTGAGATCTGAACCGTTGAAAATCACCATTTCTCGGCACTTTGCATTGCTTAAGAAATTGTTGGTAACCTCCCAAGTAACCAGTGAACATGAACATTCTAAAGAGTAGAGCCCCAACCAGAGCATCAGCACTCTCTGCAACGATAATGCTTGTGAGAGGTTGGAACAGCTGCAATGGTGGTTTGAGGAGCCAAGCCAGGCTTCCTCGTAGGGTTGCCAATTTTGGTTGGACGTATTCCTGGAGATTTCATCACATGACATAATCTTTAATTAAAGATTAACCTTTAATTTCTGGAGACTCCAGGAAAATCCCTGTAGAGTTGGCAACCTGGAAATTCCTCCTGTCACACTCCCCAGATGTGGCACATGGCCTCAATTTCCCATTCCCAGAAGTTGGCACCCTTCTGGGAGCACCATATAAGGAATGTGCAACCCTCTTCCTGGATAGAGGGATGCTGGGCTGGGCTCCCATCCTAAATCCTTCCAATCCAACATGTGGTCCCAACAGCCCATGCCCCACTTGTAGCATAAGGCATACACACACACACTTTAATTACATGGTCACATTATTTCTGTCACAGGACCTCTGCCTCATTCAGTGTACGGGTTGGATGCAGAGGGAAATAGAGTCAAAGTTGCCTAAGTGACCATAAATCTGGCAAATGCTTGACCTTGCAGCCTAAATAATTTAATTTAATGTAGTTCTTAGTATATAATTGTGACATGTGCCAGGGTACGGTCTAAACTGTTGGATCATTATGCCCCTTTAATCCTCCAATCTGGTGTGCAATCTGGTGTGCACTATGAAGACCGTGTTGCTCAAGACCCCCTTGCTCGGAGTAAGCGCATTAATTAGTTGTGCCATCAAAGTGTATGAATAGGCACCAGCCTTTGTAACCTGAATAGAGGCCCCAAACTGCAATCAAAAGCAAATTGGCTTAGCTAAAACACTATGTTTATTAACTACAGAAAGATTATAAGTAATTGTAAGTGGCATACGCCTAGAGGATCAGAAAGGGTTACAAAATGGAATAAGAGAGAAAACTGTAAGCTATTTCCTCAACTTTACCAGACTAAGTCACATTTGAAATACTGAGATTTCTCCTACACAAAAATCTACAGCAGTCTGTGTTAACTGGTATTATGCTTTTAACAGGGCAAAGCTTTTCCAGTTAGGCTCACTCTCCCTGTTCAAATGTTTATTTGTCTTCCAAACATCTTGTTGCTTTCAGAGGAGGTAGGGAAAGGGAGATGGTCTGATGATGACATTATCCCTTATTTAATACTCTCCTCCAGATGCTGGAAAAGTCCTTGCTGTGTCATGGTGACAACACAGTCCTTCAAATGAATTGCAAATTCTTGCTTGCATCCTTCGTGTATATGAGGCTTGACATATGTTCACAATTCCTTCATTATTCCTAGGTAGCTTGTCTGTGGGCATTTCCCAGACTCAAACCTGTTTTAGTAACAAACATATAGCAAAATCTCATAACTTCCTATACACTGATGAGATGTACATTTCAACAGGACCGCAATGTTTCAATGATATCTCACCAGGTTTACAAAATAGATCATAGCCATCTATAAGTGGTGAAGATGGGGGATATAAGGTGTGATTTTTGAGGTATGGTGTCACACAAATTTATATTTACACACAAAGAACTTTCCAGTGGCCGAGGGCTTTATTCATAAGTACTGTGTTGGTAAAGGGGAAAGGATCCAGATCAGGGTAGGTAAAGAACATGTCAGAGATCTTCTTCTGACACATTGGAATGGATTCAGGTCAGCAGGGTTGGACTCAATTCACTTCAAAGTACTCAAGGAATTAATTGATAAAATCTTGGAGCCGATTGCATTAATATTTGCAAACTCATGGATGACAGAAGATACTCTGGAAGAAGGGCTAATCCATTTTAAAAAAGGGTGAAAAGGAGGAGCCAGGGAAATATCAGCCTGGCCTTAGAACCTAGGGTGAAAAGGAGGAGCCATGGAAATATCAGCCTGGCCTTGGAACCTAGGAAGCTGCAAGAGCAATGTATAGAACATTCAATTTGCAAATACTTGGAGGAGCCGGCCTGCAGTGTCAGGTCTCTCTTCCAGCCCCAGGAGGGTTGGGGAAACAGGCTGCCTAGGGATGGGGTGAAAGTCAGTGGAATGAGGTGGAGGTAGGAAGTTTGAGGCATCCTGACTGCTAGCCTCAGCTGGGTTGCAACTGTTGGGGAGACTTAAAACTCTCTCCCAGCCCCCGCCAGGGCTTGGGGGAGCTATATAAGGAGTGGGGTAAAGTGGAGGGGCAGGAGGAAGCAGGCCACATGGGTGTGTGGGGTGCCAAGATTTGGGCAGGTTTGTGGAGATGTGGCTATATGGGCAGGCCCACTTACAGGGAGGGGCAAAAAGGGTAATTGCCCCAGGATCCAGCAATTCAAAGGGGCCTGGGGCTCCCAGCTGCCATTACTGTGACAGAAGGAGCCCCAGGCCCATGAAAGCACTGCCAGAGTACCGCACCACATTCTCTGGGCGGCTCTGAGGAGTGGCTGTCCCCACCCCTGCCCCTTCCGTGAGTGTGGAGCTGCCCCCCTCCCACCTTGCCCAAGGGCCTGTGAAGGCTGTCGGCTTCCCGGTACATGGGAGGTGCTGGGAAACGCTGTTGTCTGATTAGTGCATTAGAGCGAGGCCAGTCCAAGCACATCTTCCCTTTTCTTGTTGCTGAGGTAACTAGGAGGCTGGGATGAGTAGGAGCTGATATTACTATCAATTAATTGTTGATACAATTACAATATCAGAAATATGCCAGGAATAATGTGATGGGGAAGGAGTAATCTGGCATCCCTGCTATTTTCCACTATTAGAATTATAGAGCAAACACAAAACAATGAATTCTCTGCAGTTCTAGACCAAAATGTTTTTTTCACCCAGTATCAGCAGGGAAAGATGAGGAGTTTATGTTTGGCCATGTTGAGTATCCGTTGACAGTTGGTGGACATCCGTCATGAAATGATAGAAAGACAGGGCTAAGATTTAGTTTGGAGGGAGACAGATCCTGAGCAGAGAGGTAAAGAAGGCTGAGGGTTTCTGCAGATCTTAATGCAGGATCTGAGTTGTATTGATTTTTTTTTTTTTACTGTGAAGCATTTAGGCTGCTTTTGTATATAAAGGTTAATAATCTGTCCTCTTCCTAGACTTCTGAGGAGTTTATATGAGTATTTTTAAAGCGTGCAGATTAGGTTTCAGTGAGGTCTTCATAAGTGCAGGATCAGGCTCTAAACTGCTGTCAAGTCCACACAGTGAACAATCTGAAAAAAACCCTTTAATATTTCTGCGGTAGTGATCTTATGGGGGAAAGTTCAGCAATCCACGTTTTTTTAAAAAAATCTGTGATTTTATATTGATCCGTGTCACTTTAAGAAGCTGCTTTTATGCTATTTGCTCTCTCATAGGCTAAGTCTACACTTAGGCTACTTCTAGACTGCAAGCTTCTTTCAAAAGATGGTTTTTTCAGAAGAGATCTTCTGAAAAAAAGTCTTTAGAAAAAGAGTGGCCACACACAAAAGCGCATCGAAAAAGGGAGCTGCTTTTTCAAAAGAGTGTCCAGACAGATGCTCTCTCACATAAAAGGCCACCGAGAACCACTTCAGCCAGGGCTTTAGGTCACCAGTTACTTCCAAGTGCTGGTGCCAGAGACTTGCAGAGACATGCACTTACAGGGACCCCCTCTCTCCCTGGACAGCCATTTCTCTGCTTCTGCTACATGCTTGCCTACCTCTTTGAGGGACAGCAAAGCTCTTGCAGTGCCTGCTGTGGTTGCTCTGCTTTTCTGGATGCCACAGCTTTTTTCTTGGTGCCATGGACCCGGAGCCTACCCCAGGGCATGTGATGGCCCCACAGGGCCATTCTGCAGTTTCTGCAGCACTTTGTGCCAGCTGCCTTCCGGGTTCTGACCGAGCTCAGCTCGGAGCTCATTCTGGGGATCCTCTTCCTAGGTGTGGGAGTTACACTCTGGCAACCGCATCCCACTATGGAGAGGCATTTTTGCAGGCTGGACTGGAGTTCTGACTGGTGGGACCAGCTGGTCATGGAGTGGTGGGATGACCAGCAGTGGCTCCAAAGCTTCCACATGCAGAAGGCCACCTTTTTGGAGCTGTGTGCCTGGCTTGTTCCTGCCCTCCGAAGACACAACACCCACCTGTGGCCCACCATCCCCATGGAGAAGCGTGTGGCAATCACCATCTGGAAGCTTGCCACCCCAGACAGCTACTGATTGGTGGACAACCAGTTTGGCATGGGAAAGTCCTCCGTTGGGGCCTTCCTCAGGGAGGTAAAGCACTCTGGAGCTGCAGTCCCTGCATGAGGGTGGGGAGTCCTGGAAAAGGGGGACCCTCGGCAGCTGGCTTGGGTGATGTGGCTTGTCCCTCAGTCCTGACTGGTCCAGCTGTGGAGAGGCGGCCATCGTCCATTCAGATACTGTCCCTGAGGCCAGGCCCTCCTCTGTAAGCAGAGACGAACAGTCCTCGGGGCAGAGGAGGGGGACGTCCTGGGAGCAAGGCCTTGTGTGGCCTCACAGCAGACTCTGCTTCCCAGGAGCCTTGAGGTGCCTAGGAGCCCATGCTGCCCGCTCCCCCCATGGACAAGCAGGGAAGGGAAGTGTCTGGCCATAGTGGGATCCCCTCATGGGTGGCAGAGGAGCCAGGAGCAGCCTGGCTCTCCCTGGAGTCTGCACACACAGCTGCTGCTTGCGGCACTGCCCATGGGAGCGGGTGGTGCCTCACACGTGTGGGCCTCATACCTGCGTGCTGTGTGTAGTACTCCTCAGGGTGTCTGGGGTCGTGCCTGTGCCCTTGAGGCTAGCCTGCTTCCAGACATGGCAGGTTTTGGGAGGGCCCCCCGTAGCTAGACATAGACTCATAGACTTTAAGGTCAGAAGGGACCATTATGATCATCTAGTCTGACCCCCTGCACAGTACAGGCCACAGAATTTCACCCACCCCCTCCTAGAATTATCCTCTCACCTATATCTCAGATATTGAAGCCTTCAAATAGTTTGAAGACCCCAAGATGCAGAGAATCCTCCAGCTGTGATCTCTACCCCAGGCTACACATGTGGCCTTCCCTGAGCCTGGCATCAGGATCCCACCTGTGCTCAGGGTCTGCCTGCTGAGTCCATGTGGTGCACATTAACACTACATGGGGTTCCATGTGCACAGACTGCAGCATGATGTCCAGCCCAAGTGACGCTCACCCTCTGCTCCCCATGCGCCCGCCTCCCCACCCTGTGTGTGTGACAAACTGAGAGCACTCACCTGAAGATCCCTCTCCAGCGTCAGACGAGGCCTGGGAGATGTCCTGGCTGACAGGCACTGGCTCCAGGGACAGGGTGTCGGTGTCTCTCCTCCTCCTCCTGCTGTCTGTGGTTCTCCTCCTCCTCTGCTGTGACCTCTGGCCAGGTGACGACGGGGGTCTTGAAGGCAGAGTCCATGATGACAGGTGGGGAAGACATTTCCCCACCCTCCAGAATCTGGTGCAGCTCCTGGTAGTAGGGACAAGTGTGGGGTCCTGCCCCTGAGTATGAGCTGCACTCTCTGGTCCTGACGGAGCTCTTTCCCTTTACTCTGGACCTGTTCCAAGGTCCGGGGTGGGAGTCTGCACTCTGCCAGGGACTTGGCCATGTGCTTGAAGATGTCCGCGTTGCAGTGCTCGGAGCAGAGATCCTGCAATGTCTCCTCCTCGCCCCATAACTCGAGGAGGGACAGGATCTCCACTCCAGACCAGGAAGGTGCTTGCCTCTTGGTCCCCCTGGGACCCGTGGGACTGCTCCCTGTGAGGGCCAGGAGGGTCTTGGGGGGTTTGAGGCTCCTCAATGGGTGGAAAGGTTTGTGGCAGGGAGAGCTGCGGGGTTAGGGTGCTGCTCTCAGGCCGGCTTCCTGTCACAAGGCTTGTCCAGGGTGCTGCAGCTGTAAGAGGGCCAGGAGACAGGAACTATAGAGTTGTGATTACTGTGCACAGAGTGTCCACCAGGACACCTGTGTTATTTTGTGGAGGCCTTTTCTTTCGAAGGAAAACCCTCGTTCCCATCCACATATGCCTTTTTCTGAAAGAGTTCTTTCAGAAAAAGGCTTCTTCTTTGTAGAAAGAGGATTACCAAGGCTGGAAATACCCCTCCGTTCTTTCGATTTCCTTTCAAAAGAACGTGATTGCAGTGTGGACGTAATTGAAGTTTTGTCTGAACAATGGCTGTTTTTCCAACAAAACTCTAGTGTAGACATACCCTTAAAATAATAGAATCATAGGATACTAGAACTGGAAGGGACCTTGAGAGGTCATCAAGTACAGTCCCCTACCTTCATGGCAGACCCAAGCACCATCTAGATAATCCCTGACATATGTTTGTCTAACCTGTTCTTAAATATATCCATTGATGGAGATTTCACAACCTCTGTAGGCAATTTATTCCAATGCTTAACCACCTTAACAGTTAGGAAATTTTTCCTAATGTTCAACCTAAACCTCCCTTGCTGAAATTTAAGCCCATTGTTTCTTGTCCTATCCTCAGAGGTCAAGAAGAAGGAAAAAAATTCTCCCTTCTCCTTGTAACACCCTTTTAGATTTTTGCTATTATGTCCCCTCTCAGTCTTCTGTTTTCTAAAGTAAACAAGCCCAATTCTTTCAGTCTTCCCTCATAGCTCATGTTTTCTAGGCCTTTAATAATTTTTGTTGGCTCTTCTCTGGACCCTCTCCAGTTTCTCCACATCTTTTCTAAAATGCGGTGCCCAGAACTGAACACAATACTCCAACTGAGGCCTAATGAGCAGAGTGATGATTTGCTCTGGGCACCTGAATTTTGCCATAATCTTCTATGCCCCCCCCCCCCCCCCCGATTGATTGTATCAAATGCTTTTGTGTCATCAAAGAAAGTTATATACAGGTTGGCATTTTGCTCCTGGCATTTCTTCTGAAGTTGACAAGTTGCAAACATCATATTTATGATCCTGTATTCTTTCCTGAAGCAACACTGACTCTCAGACAGGAGCCCTTGTTCAATATACTCCTGCCACTGACGGTGAGTGCAGGAGTGGGCCTGATCCCTGCTACTGGTGCCAGGCCTCCTGATCTCCTCTGGCTGCATCATTCTGGAGAAGGGGTTTGTGGAAAGGTTAGAATAGCAGTAGGGAGGGGGTGGAGCAGGGGTGGGAAGAATCAGGCTTAAGTGAAGGGGTGGAATGAGGGTGGGGGCAGACAAAGGGTGGGGCTTAAAGGACAGGATGGAGTGGGGCAGGGACAGCAAGAGATGGGGCAGGCGCAAGACCTGGGGCAGAGAGAGGGGTTGTCCTAGGCTTGTACCCCGCTGAGAATGGCCCTGGCTCCAAGGATGAATCAAGTTTGTGAAGTGAAGACAATTATTGTCTGGAGGCCCGTGCCTCATTTGTTGCAGCAGCTGAAAAGTTGGAGTGAATGGCTCAGGGATGCAGGTAAAGGATGGCCTCATAGTACAGGCAGCTGAATGCTGTGCTAAAGAACTGGGTGCTGTCCTTGCCTCTGCCAGAGTTCCTATGTGATGAGGATCATAAAACTTGAAAAGAAACTTTTCACAAATAGTCACTAATTGCATGCGCCTCATTTTCTGAGTATCTGACCTGAGACTTTGAGAGCTGGTCTACACTCATAGTGCCAACTGGAATCTATGGGAACTCTGCTTATAATATATTAAGTCTGGATAATACTACATGTGCTGAAAAATCAGGTCCTAGGCCTCTGAAATTGGGCACACAAAATCAATGGACACTTCTAACCTCAGTCTTCCTGTGTCTCAGCTCCCCATCAATAAAATGGTGATAATGCCAACCCCTCACTTTACAGAAATGATGTGAAGACTGACTGAAGTTTGTGCAGTACGCAGGTACCATAGTGATGGGCATAACAGAACAATTAATTTCCTAACAAGCTTTTCTATGTTCAAAGAAGGGGTTAATTAGTGTCTGTATCATACTGCAGACACAAAAGAGGCTGAATTAAAACTGCATAGGCAACCTTAACTCTGGAAATGTTCTGACTTTTGAGTGTTTTATTTTGAAGCCTCAGTGTTCTCTTAACATAGTTTTGTGTATGTGTGTAATATCTGGAAAATGTGGTCACTAGCCTTGGGATGCAACAAAAAGCAATAGAATATTAGGCTGAATGTCAGAAAAATTACAATGAGACGTATTAAGCTGTGGAATAGTCTCTCAAGGAAAAGGGTGAAAGCTCATCACTTGAGACTTTTAACACTGGACTGGACAACGCAGTATAAGATGCACTGCAAGGAACAATCCTGCATTGGCAATGAGTTGAACGATGATCTAATACAGTGGTCCCCAACCTTGTTGTGGCCAATAGCACATTCATGTTTTCAGAAGAGTGTGGCAGGCTCCAACAATTTTTCAAGGCTTATTTTGTATTTGTACATTAAAGAATATGAAAAACATCATATTTAATATTACATAATATATGAATCCATAAGATTAAAAAAGGTAATTTTACATGTAAAAGGTATTAATTAAATTATTTGGCAATTACTTTTTCACCTTACCTTGTGAATTTGCTCTTTTTTATCTACCTGTAAGAAAAATTAAGGAGTTTTTACAAAATAAATAGCATAAACAGTTTTTATTTTATTTATTTTAAAAAAGCAAAACATTCTTGAACTGCTGGTCCAAATGTATTTATTATTCTTACTTTAACATAGATAGCCAGTTATGGTTAATTATAAATATTCTTTGTATTGTTACCTCCACCAGCCCTTCTCTCCCCCCTGTGCCCACTCCTCCAGTAGCCCCACTCTTATCATGTGAGCTACACCTTCTCATCCCCTCTTCTAACACCTCTCTCTACACACCTGCCCTGCATCTCTCCTCTGGTGCTGGTCCCTCCCCTGCCAGTGTCTGCCCTTCTGCTTCACCCCAGAATCCCCTGGCACCTGCACCTTCCCTTACCCCTGAACCCTCCTGATGCCTCCCTCTTCCCTCACTGCCCCTGCCCTCTTTGCCCTCTTTTTTCCTGATGCTCACCCCCTCACCACCCTCTGCCCCTGTTCCCCTCATGGCCCTGTGCCCTCACATATGATTTGCTCCATCCCCACCTTCCTCATGCCCGCCCCTTCTTTCAAGTCTTCTCCCAGCACTTCCCCCTCCCCCCCTCTAGCCCTCAATGCCCTTATCCTCTCCTCTCCCAGCATCATCCTGTCCCCTCTGCCACTGACACCTCCCCTCCTGCCATTTTCCTCATTGTCTCCACTTGGCCCCCTGGCATTTGTCTCTCCTCCACGCTGTCCCTTGGTGCCTTTCTTCTCCTGACCTGCGCCCCTCCCCTCAGCACAAGCCCTTTCCTCTCCCACTCCTTTCCCCTATTTTTCCCGTACCCCCACCTTCTGCCTTCCAGTTTGATTCTGTGATCTGGCCTGGCCCCAGCTGCTTCCATGACCCCAGACAATGTGCCGAGCCTGGAGCTGGGCCGCATGGTTTTAAAATTTAAAGTCCCAGGCTGTGACGTCATGGCATGCTGGGCGTCTCCCCTCTCAGCTGTTGTGCAGGCATTTGAACACACCACACATGCGCTCCCTTAGGGTATGTCTACACTACAAAGTTAGTTCTAACTAACGGACGTTAGTTCGAACTAACTTTCATAGGCGCTACACTAGCGCTCCACTAGTTCGAATTTAAATCGAACTAGCGCAGCGCTTAGTTTGAACTAGGAAAACCTCATTTTACGAGGATTAAGCCTAGTTCAAACTAGCTAGTTCGAATTAAGGGGTGTGTAGACCCTTAATTCGAACTAGTGGGAGGCTAGCCCTCCCCAGGTTTCCCTGGTGGCCACTCTGGCCAACACCAGGGAAACTCTTCTGCCCCCCTCGCAGCCCCGGACCCCTTAAAGGGGCACGGGCTGGCTACGGTGCCCGTTCCAGGTGCAAGCCTGCCAGCACCCAGCCAGCAGACCCTGCACCTGGCACGGATCGAGCCACCCACCGGATGCCCCCCAGCCCTCCCCCTCTTCCCGGGACCAGGCTGGCGGCTCCCGGGAGCTTGCCCGGGACCGCAAGAGGCGGGCACCCGCCTGGGCTAGTGCGGACATCGTGGACCTCGTCCACGATCTCCGCACTAGGCACAGGAAAGTGGCCAGCTTGGGCAGGAGAGCTGCCAGCCTGGCCACCCAGGAGCAGGTGTGCATGAAAATCAAGGGGGTCCACTGAGACCCCCGACCCTGAGCCCTGAGCTTACAATGGCCGTCCTGGGTCAGACCAAAGGTCCATCTAGCCCAGTAGCCTGTCTGCCGACAGTGGCCAACCCTAGGGACCTTGGAGGGGATGGACCGAAGACAGTGACCAAGCCATTTGTCTCGTGCCATCCCTCTCCAGCCTTCCACAAACCTTGGGCAGGGACACCACTCCTACCCCCTGGCTAATAGCACTCCATGGACCCAGCCTCCATCACTTTATCTCACTTCTCTTTAAACTCTGTTCTAGTTCTAGCCTTCACAGCCTCCTGCAGCAAGGAGTTCCACAGGTTGACTCTTTGCTTTGTGAAGAAGAACTTTCTGTTACTAGTTTGAAGCCTGCTACCCATTCCTTTCCTTTGCTGTCCTCTAGTCCTTCTTTATGGGAACTAATGAAGAACTTTGCTTTATGCACCCTCTCCACCCAACTCCTGCTTTTAGAGACCTCTATCCTGTTCCCCCTCCGTCTCCTCTTTTCTAAGCTGAAAAGTCCCAGTCTCTTTAGCCTCTCTTCATATGGGACCTGTTCCCAAACCCTGATCATTTTAGTTGCACTCCCCTCTCCCAGCCTCTCTCTTCCCTTCTCTCACCTCCTTTTCCCAGTCTCTCCCAGTTTTGTTCAATAAAGACAGATTCCATTTTTGAACACAATTGTCCTTTATTTTGTACATCAAGAAGAGGGGCTAGCGAAGGATAAGAGGAAGGAGGTGAGGTGGGGGTCGAGACCCTTTAAGCACAGCCCTCGGCTAGCCTGAGACAGCATCTCCACGCTCTAAGTCCTCCTCTGATGCCCTGCCGGCACTGCTTCCGGCCATCCTTAAGCCTGGTTCAGGGTCCACTTAATGTGGACATGCTAGTTCGAATTAGCAAAACGCTAATTCGAACTAGTTTTTAGTTCTAGATGTGTTAGTTCGAATTGAATTAACTAATTCGAACTAAGTTAGTTCGAATTAGCGCTGTAGTGTAGACGTACCCTTGGATGTCTTGCGAACCCGGTGTCTCTACTCTCAGCTGTTGCGTGGAGGGGGTGCGTGAGATGATTGGAGGGAGCACATGTCACCGCACTACAGCTGAGAGGGGAGATGCCCGGTTTGCAAGACATCCAAGGGAGCACATGCATGGCATGTTCGCTGCTCACGTGCTCCCTCGGATGTTTTGTGAACCAGCGTCTCCCCTCTCAGATGTTGTGTGGTGGCACACGCTCCCTCCGATAGTCTTGTGCACCCCCTGGGTGTGCGCGCACCCCACTTTGGAGTCCATTGTTTTAAAACACCAGTGCGGGTGCACGTAAATGCCCTTGTGGGTGCCATGGTGCATGCGGGCACAGCGTTGGAGACCCCTGATCTAATAGGTGTTTTCTGTTTCTTGTACGCAGTTATGTAAGAGCTAAGAACTCTTTGGGTATGCCTTGGTTACTATCAGGGGCTTTAGGAGCTGCAGACCTGAGCTTTGTGGAGGACCCTGCAAGTCTATGGACCAGATGTGGCCCACTGCTTCTTTTCATCTGGCCTGTGGCAAGTCCATGCGCCATGCATAGGTGCTGACTTCTCATCTTGCCACAAGGTACTTAACTGTCTTCTCTGTTCCAGGCCCTGTCAGCACTCCTCCCTTTCCCCCAAGTCCCTGGCTTCACCCCATTCTTTCCTGCCCCTGCTCCTGCCCCACTTTCTCCCCTGAGCAAGTCCCCTCCCTGCTTCTCCCCTGCCATCCTAGAGTTGTTCTGGAAGCACTAGGAGGGAGGGGCAGAAGTTAGTAAGCATGGGGCTGCCAGTACAAGAGGGGCAGAAGGGTGAGCGTGGTGCTGGTGGGTGCTCTGCCTCTACCCAACTCCTGACCCCAGTCCAAACCCCCTTCCTGTACCCCAATTCTCTCCCAGATGCATCACCCCAAACTTCCTGCCATTCCCCATTCTCTATCCCTAACTCTGTGCCATTCCATTAAATTTCCCCATGGGTGCAGAATGGAGCTGCAAATACCAGCATGCCCCTGTAGTCGATAGGTACTGTTCCCGCCTCCACTGTCAGCTCTGCAGCTCCCATTGGCCAAGAACTGCAGCAAATGGGAGCTGCAAGGGGAAGCATCTGTGGTTACAGGCAGCATGCACTGTGAAGATCGGCATGGCCCCTCTGACTAGAGGCTGGACATGCCTGCCACCTTGGGGAGTAGAGCACTGCAGAGCCAGAGTAGGTAAGGATCCTGCCTTAGTTCCTCTGTGCTGCTGAGCAGGAGCTGCTTGAGATAAGAGCCTCCCCAACTGGAGCCTGCTCCTGCTCTCCCTTCTGTACTCAACCCCTACCCAAGCCCTGAACCGTCCTGCACCCAAATTCTCTCCCAGATCCTGCACCCTGAACTTCCTGCCATTCCCCAACCCCTGTGCCATCCCTGGCCCCACCCCAGAGCCCACTTCCCCAGCTGGAGTAGCACCCCCTCTCTCATGCGAATCCCCTGCCCTGACCCTGAACCTGAACCCCTCCCATGGTCCAAATCCCCAGGGACCCCACAAAACCTAATAGCCCCAGGCCCACAGGAGAATTAATCCAGCCCTAGTTATATGGGTTTTCTCATAGTGTACCTTCCAGAAACAAATTATCTTCAAGAAATGCCCTTCATTATGGGCAATCTAACTTACTAGAAGTGATCAGATTTTTTTGTTTGTGTCTTTTTCTGTGGAAAATTTTGACTTTCGGCAAAAACAAAACAAGCAAAAAAAATTAAAAATCTAAAATATTTCAGTCGACACCTGGAATACGTTGATTCAGAAATGCCTCCTGGGAGTTGTTATTTAGATACCTCATGCTGCCATTCTCCTCTACAGGCCAGGGGGCCCTGAACAAGCTACATTGCTCATGATACAGCACAGCAGCCCCTCTTGGTGAGGGAAAGCAATGCAGCCAAGTCCCATGACTGTGTTTTATGGGGGATAAAGTCTGGCAGAGGAATCTGGCCTATACATAAGAATGGGGACTAGAGGTAACTGAATTACAATTCCTTTGAGGTAGTGCAGCAGCATTTCTGAATGGCAATATTTTGTTTTTTTCAGGCAAAACCTTTTTGGGCATTCATTGGTTTGATGAAAAGATTAAGATTTCCGTAGAAAGGAGTCACTTTTCACAAAAAAAGTGTTTACTCAAAAATCCAATTTGCCAACCCAAAATCAGTTTTGATGACAGTTTTTTTTTAACTGGCCATATGCATTATTTCTTAGTCCAGAGAATGTCTGAAACAGAAACATAGCCCAAAGCAAAACCATCATCTCATACCAAAACAAACTGGAGAGGCTCTACCACAGGAAGAAACTTGGCTGCCTCCATAAGATTCAGTGAATCTAGTTTTAGACACAGTTTTAGACTGATTTGGAGTGACTAAAAATGGTTCTGAGGGTCTTTGATAGTGATATTTGATCATCATGGCTGCTTGTGAATAAAGAGGTGCTCTGATAATATGGTGATACGGGCCAGATAAGCACCTATATGGGCAATGATCACCAAAGTAAAACATCTTTCTAACAATATATAGACAGTGTTGTGCTATACCATGCATTGTTGAACTTACAGAAAGGCACAGCCAGAAAAGCACTCCACACCCAATTGTCAAAACAAAAAGGATATCCAGGATAGTAAAATAAATATTTAATTTTGTTGTCTTCCTCTAGCAATCCTGGATAGCTAGCCAGCTCTAATAATACTTCACATATATAAGTATTTTAAAATAATTTAAGTGTTTTGATACATTTTCATTTGTTAATTTTTCACTCCCTGCCTAGTGTTGGCTTTTCAACAAGTATAGTTTAGACAAACTACTGTGAGATGGAGTTTTGCATGTTGAAAATATATCAAGGACAAAGGGCAGGAGGTCTTTACATCGTCAAAGTGTTTTTTTACAAATATTCATCCGTGGTGTATGACACCAACTTTACTGTACACTAAGCCAGCTGCATTATTCCTATAGGTGCTTAAGCTACCTAAATTCCCAGTTGTGGATCTGTGAGAAGTAAAACGTCTAAACTACGGCTGAGTAACAATATACCCATTTGGAAGTGGCTGTGTTTTTCCAAAGCCTGGATGATCCATCTTTCTCTGCAGTAGGAAATTATTTCGAAATAACTAAAATCAATTTAATAACTCCACAATAACAAAATAGAAATCATGTGTCCACACTATGGGGAAGCCTTGAAATTAGTCTGAGGCAAGCTCCATTAATGTGGAAATGCTACATGGACTTAGAGCCCCAGCAAGTACTGGAGAGTAATTAGTTTTAATTACTTTGGGGAGTAGTTATTTCGAAAGAGCGGCACTGAAGCACCCACTATTTCAAATAACTATTTCAAAATTAGCATTATTCCCTGAGGAAAACAGATTTCGAAATAACAGGCTTGGTAGTGTGGACACTCCACTTCTTAATTCGACCTAAGGGGATTATTTTGTTATAAAACCCTAGGGTAGACTAGGACTAGGTTAGCAGTTGCATATAAAAATTTTTGATTTGCTTTGTATTTGGCCCCCCCATTCATTAAAACTCTTCTATGTTATGATGCCTGCAAAAAACTTGAAAAATGTTAGACTTTGCAGAGTCGACTGCCTCTTATGCTGGCCAGTATTGTCTCATTGTTTCCTTGGACAACGCCATTTGTTGGTCTGCACTCATCTTATCTTTATACTTACCTTGTAAGGCCTTTGGGACAGGAATCATGTCATTATTCTGTCTTTGTACAGAGTTTAGCATAATGGGGTCCTTGACCTTTGTCCATGACTAGAGCTCCTAGACCCTTTGATAATACAAATAATTGATGATAGTAGTAAAAAAATTTTCAAACCCTGCCACTGGCAGAGCATTTTTCTTTTTGGTGACACTGGCCCCAAAGCAAATCATTTTAAGGGACACTAAATTAGAAATGGAGGTGCCCCAAACATGACCAGGAGCTCCCTTTACTGCATAGAAATGGGGCTCACCTGCCTCTTGACATCACAGACTGGAACCGTAGGTTTAGATAGGACTGCAAAGGTTATGTAGTCTAACTCCCTGCCAAGATTTTGGATTTATTGTGTATAAGCCATCCAAGACTGATGGCTAACCAGCCTTCTTTTCAAAACCTCAGTGAAGGAGCTTCCACAACCACCTAAGACACTGTTCCATTGCTATTCTTACAGTTCGGAAGTTTTCTCTGAGATTTAATCTAAATCGCTTATGCTGTAATTTGAGCCTCTTGTCCTGCCATCAGTGCTAGAACAGAACAATTTTTCTCCATCTTTTTTATGGCAGCCTTTCAAGTATTTGAAGACCATTATCATCCCCCCTGCTTAAGCTCCTCTGACATCACCACTCCTCCCCCCGACTCTGAAGAGGTGTTACTGACTGGCCTGGGGAATGCAAATTATTCCACCACAATTCCCAGAGTTTTCCTAAGAAAACTTCTACAGTGGAGCTGAAAGGTGAAATTTCCAGTTCCAGTAAACATACCCATGCTAGCTTTGATCAGGCTAGTGCACTAAAAATAGAAGGGTGGACTCAGTCATGAATATGGCAGGACACTCCAAGTACGATCCCATCCAAGACCCTAAAAACTGACTCATTGTGGTCAGCCCCTCCCACTACTCATGCCACCATGGCCATACCTCTATTTTTAGTGCAGTAGCTCAGTCATAGAAAATGCAGCTATGTCTAGCCAATCTTGAAATGTCCATCTCCAGTGTAGACCGACCATAATTGTTCTCTTTCAGAAGGATTCCAGGAACTGGGCTAGTTGCAGGAGGAGAGTATCAGGACACGGTCCATGGAATCACATAATAAAAGAGAAGTGTACACAGGATCTCTCGGAGTGAGGGCCCATGTTCCATCTAGTCTTTCCTAAAAGAGTCAGAACAGCAAAAATCAGTCCCAGATATGAATTGTACCTCCCTGACATACAATATCTCCCAGAGTTAGTGGGAGGCAGATCAGCTCTACACAGTCACTAACAGTCCAACTGTCAAACCATGCCTTTTAAATCAGAAACCTGTTGTATAACAGTATATACTGAATGTCAGATACATTTATTTCCCATCTGGTATCTATATATATATAAAAATTTGGACACATATACCTTAAGTATAGAACAAAATTCTTGTTTGAAATAATGTTTAGGTTCGGCCTCTTTTGGTAACTGGCAAAATCTTTTTTTCCCCTAGACTATATGCAAACTATTCTACTTAAGCTTATGCAAACTGCTATGGATAATATTTTGATTTTTTTATCAACATTACTCATCACTTTAGACTGTGCAATATAACTCATGGCAGTCTGGATTTAATGAATGTTTGAATGACCCTAATTTTTTTTGTGTTTTGAAAACCTAAATCTCATTGAAAGCTGAGCTTTGTTTATTTCCCAAAACTGATCTGAAGGCCATTTGGAACACTTAGTGTATTCTAAAATGTGATCATATCAACAATACATGTTCAAGTTTGTTTTAAAGTCAGTTTTTCTTTCCCAGTTTACATAAATCACTTAAAAATCATTCACTTTTTTGGATCATAATGTGCTCACTTGGCTTTTAGACCTAGATAGTTTACAGGCCAATTTTTCAAACAGGATTCTAAAGCTATTTGTGGATTACTTTCTTTTTGCTACTTGTTATCTGCATTCCTGAAGTAAGCATGTTAAAATGATTGAGGATTTTCATCAAGCAAAGTGATTATACTAAATAGGGCAATTTTGGGTGCTTTTAGCTTGTATGTTTAAACACATTATGCAGGAGAAACCAATGCTACATTTTCTTTTAAACCACAGAGGGCACTGTTTATTCTTACTGCAAAATGACTTTATTACAGTAGATTTCCACTCTTCATAACACAATTAGTGTATAAGTTTACATTTTACTTTTAGCTTTTTTTCACTTTCTGTTTCTTTGGTTGAAAAAAATATTTTAGATGTATTACTCAGGCACATTTTCAATATTTGACACAAATAACTCACTGTTCCTTGGAATTTACTTTGCTATTTCATTATTGATTTATACACATATTCTTCTGTATAATAAATGCTATGTTTGCACAAACCTGATCAAAATAGAGGTGCCAACCTCCTTAGAAGGAGCAGTTGTTAGGAACTTGCAGAAGAAACAATGTCTCAAGCTTGGCTTTTTGCTATGTATCATCTGCTTTTCAACATACTCTGTTTGGGTAAGGTTATTGGAAAAAGTGGTGTTGGACAACACAAGCATAAACTGGAGTTCTCATATTTACTTAATCCCTTTTAAATGTTGCTTTTAGCCTGCATCTAGTACGGAAATTGCACTGGCCTCCTTGCTTGATGACAAAGGCAACTGTCTGTGCTGATATTATTTTTATTATTTATTATTAATAATAAGGCTTGTTGAAAATTTTTGAATGAAACATTTTCTGTCAGAAAATAGGCATTTGTTGAAATTTAAATTTTCAGTGGAAAAACATGTGGACAAGGGGGATCCAGCTCAAAATGAGGGAGAAACAATCCAACATATAGTAACCTGATCAGGAGGGGAATCTTGTCTACATACCTGGTCCCCAAGCACTCCCAAGAGTGAGCTATGGGGTTATTGCATTTAGGAATTTGTTTTCTAAGGGCATGTCTACACTAGGAAATTATTTTGAAATATATATATATTTAAATAATAACTCCCAAAATAATAATTTTGAAATAGCATATCCACACAATGGAGAAGCCTCGAAATTAGTCTGAGGCAGGTGCTGTTATTGTGGATGCACTTCTTAACTTAGAGCCCCAAGAAGCACTGGGGAATAATTACTCTGAATGACTCTAGGGAGTAGTTATGACTCTAGGGAGTAGTTATTTCAAAATAGCAGCAGTGGAACATCTAAATTACCGTTATTTTGAAATAACTGTTTTCAAATAAGCATTATTCCTCATGGAAAGCAGGAGTTATTATTTCAAAATAACCAGCCTGATATTTCGAAATAACAGGCTTGGTAGTTTCTCTGCTTGTTATTTTGAAATAACTCCCTAGTGTAGACCAGGGCTAAGTGACCTGTACTCTCTTGTGCTCTCTTCTTATGTTCTAATATTGTTAAGTAAAAGAGTAAAGATGTTAGAATTCTGAGTAAATGTTTGCATATGTTACATGCCACAAATACCACAGTGTCCTCTGAGAGAGTTAAACTGTAGCCCAGAAACCTTGGGCCTTTGGTGGAATTCTGGGAGAGGGTATGTTTTTAAACTAACAAGAAGTCTGGAGGATTAGCACTGATCTCAGCAGCTGAGCCACAGGTTTGAGCTCTCAGGAGATTGCTAAACAAAGGTTCTGTGCCTGGAAAATGTTCTTGGGGAGGGACCCAAAACTGGGGGAATGGATGGGTTTTGTTCCAGCCCCAGAAGCTTGCAATGCATGGAGACTTGTTGGCAAGGTTCTCTCACAGCAATCTAACGAGTGGCTGAGAGGGGAAGTTCAACTGGGATCTGTCACAGTATTGCAGGGATGATATCTACTACTATGAACAATAATTAGAAGGGTCACCCAATCTTTGTCAAATCAGTTTTCAATCTTGGGGTACTTTGGAGTCACCAGCAGCTTCTGTAGATGCAGATGGTTGCACAGAACTAAAGGGTTTTTTTCATTTTTGGAGAGAAGATTATACTTAAAAACATAAGAATGGCCGTATTAGATCAGGCCAGTGGTCAGTCTAGCCCAGAATTCTGTCTTTCAAAAGAGCCTAATCCCAGGAGTTTCTAAGGGAGTGAGCAGAACAGGCAATCATTAAGTGATCTACTTCCCTCTTGTCCACTTCCAGCTTCTGGCAGTCAGAGGCTAGAGATGTCCAGAGCTTGGGGTTGTACTCCTGACCCTCCTGGCTAATAATCATTGATGGACATACTCTCCATGAACTTATATAGCTCTTTTAGGAGCTCTATTATAATTTTGCATTGTGGGAAGAAATACTTCCTTTTGTTTGTTTAAACCTGCTGTTTATTAATGTTATTGGGTGACCATGGTTCTCGTGTTTATATAAAGGAATAAATAACACTTTCTTATTCACTCTCTCTACAACAATCATGATTTTATAGACTTCTATCATATCTCTTCCCATTAGTCATCTCTTTTCCAAGATGAAAAGTCCCAGTCTTTTTAATCTCTCCTCTTACAGAAGCTGTTCCGCACTCTTAATTTTCATGTCATTTCTCTGTACCCATTCCAATTCTAATACATCTTTTTTTGAAACGGGATGATGACCATGGCTACATACAGAACTCAAGCTGTGGAAATGGATTAATGTAGTGGCATTACGATACTTCTGTCTTATTTCCAAACATCCCTAACATTCTATTTGAGTTTTTCACTGCCGATGCACAGAGTGGATATTTTCAGAGAACTATCCACAATGATTCCAGTGGTAACAGCTAATTTAGATTCTATAATTTTAAATGTAGATTTGGGATTATGATTTCCAATGTGGATTATTTTGAATGTAAAAATATGGAATTTCACCTGCCATTTTCTTCCCCAATCACCAAGTTTTATGAGATTCCTTTGTAATTTTTAAGAGTCTGCTTCAGTCATAACTATCCTGAATAATTTTGTATCATCTGAAAATTTCACCACTTTACTATTTACCTCTTTTTCCAGGTAATGTGTGACTATGTTGAACAGCACTGGTCCCAGTAGAGATCCCAAGGGGGTCACTGCTATTTTCCTCTCTCCATTCTGAAAACTGACCATTTATTTCTACCCTTTGTTTTCTGTGTTTTAAACAGCAAGATACATGAGAGAATCTTCTCTCTTATCCCATGACTTCCAACTTTGCTTAAGAGCAGGGGTGGACAATAATTTTTGATGGATGTGGGGCACTCTAAGATTTTGGTAAGTGGTCAAGGGCTGCACTTTTCTGTGGAGGGGTTGTGGGGTCTGGGATGGAAGTTGGGTGCAGAAAGAAGCACAGGGTAGAAACTAGGGTGCAGGAGAGGATATGATATCTGAAAAGGAGTTTGGGTGAAGGAAAGGGTTGTGACCTGGGACAGGGGTTGGTGTGCAGAGTCTGGGAGGAGGTATGTGTTCAGGAGAGGATTCTGGCATGGGAGAGGTGCATAGGAGTGGGTTCAGGGTCTGGGTGGGAGTTGGGTGCCAGAGTGCAGCTCCCAGACAGCAACAGTCTCACAAAAGCTTCCCTGTCTACCAGGAGACTCTGGCTTATGTGGTGGGGGAGGGAAGGGAGGCTTCACATATAGCACTTGCCCCCAGGAAAATCTCTGAGCTCCTGTTGTGCTGCACTGTCTCTGCTCCCAGCAAATCTTTTAGCTCCCATTGTCCAGCTAAGAAACTGGCCAATGGAAGCTGAAAGATTTGCTGGGGGCAGGGACAATGCAGCACAGAAACTGGCCGATGGGAGTGGAGAGATTTTGCAGGAGGTAGAGGCAGTGTGTGAAATCTTCTCAACTCCCCCCATAGCACAGAGAGCCACAGGAAGCAGCTGGTCACTTTGAGCAGCACTACCCTGTGCTGCTGGGGTAGGCGGGTTGGATTTAAAGGCTTGGCGGGCTGTATGCAGCTCATGGGACATATGCTGCTCACCCCTACTTATGAGTCTTTGTAGAGGGACCTCATCAAAGACTTTCTGAAAGTCCAAGTATACTATATCTACTGGATCCCCCTCGTCCACGTGTTTCTCAACCCTCCCGTAAGAAAGCTAATGTGTTAGTGTGGCATGATTTCCTTTTGCAAACCCCATGGTGACTCTTCTCAACAAATCTTGCTTATTTATGTTTCTAATAACCTACCTGAGAAGAAGTCCATCCTAGCAGTACTTGAACCATTTTCTGCCCTCCACCAGGAGTAAGAAGTAAGAATGGCCATGCTGCTTTCAGAATCAAATGACAAATTCACTTCTTTGACTTAGCCTTCACTCAGGGTATGTCTACACTAGCCCCCTAGTCTGAACTAGGGAGGCTAATGAGAGCGACTGAAATTGCAAATGAAGCACGGGATTTAAATATTCCACGTTTCATTAGCATTTTCCTGGGTGGTCACCATTTTGGAAATTGACTAGCCCGGAAGAACTGCCTGTGTCTACACACAGCAAAGAACGGCGATTCTGAAATAAACCCCTTACTTTGAATTAACAGTTAAACCTCATTCCATGAGTTAATTTGAAGTAAGGGGTTTATTTTAACAATTTAAAAACCAGAGGGGTAGCCGTGTTAGTCTGAATCTGCAAGAGCGGCGAGGAGTCCTGTGGCACCTTATAGACTAACTGAAGTGTTGGAGCATAAGCTTTCGTGGACAAAGACCCACTTCGTGCATCTGACGAAGGGGGTCTTTGCCCACGAAAGCTTATGCTCCAACACTTCAGTTAGTCTATAAGGTGCCACAGGACTCCTCGCCAATTTAAAAACCAACACCTGAAACAATACCTATAATGAAATGAAATAATATATCTTCTCAACAGGAGGAAGAAAGACATAATTTATATTTTTAAAATTCTATGGTGCACTGACAAATCTGGGATGGTAGAAGAACCTAAATAATTCTCTCAAACACCTACACACACTAGTAATTTTATTCTTGTCAGCAATCCCCCATCAAAGTCAGTGGGATACCCATGTGTGTAAAGTTGCGTGTATGCATAAGTATTTACGAGATTGGGCCTTAGATCTTACCAGTGTATTTGTAAGAACACTCAAATTGTTCTACATAAGAATTTGATTTTTCATTGTTTTCTTATATTTCTTTGGCTTTCTAATTTTCAAAACTAGAAATATAATCTGGGAAGTAAGGTTACAAAGTCATTACAAAATCCCTGCACAGCACAACTCTGCTATTTCTGTCTCTTTCCCCTTACAATATGCCAATTTATTGCTAGTTTGTACTTATCAAGGGATCTTAAACATTATCCATATCATTTAAATTTGAACCCAAAAATATCAGTGTATAGATTGTTGTAAATGCTTACATTTGATAATTGTAGGTATGTTTTGAAGAGCTAAACGTGATTACACATACGATTTCTTTGCTTTTTGTTTTAAGTGACATAAATTGATCTCACAGGAGAAAAAGCATTACTTAAGTTATCCATAATGCAGTTGTTTATGTTTCCAACTGGTGCACTTTATCATAAAGTCACTGGTTTATATTATAAAAGGATGGTTGTGTAATAAAGAGTTAGCGGAAACCACAGGCATGTCTTTGAAATAACTCTAATGGCATTATTTATGAAATATTGTAGGCTTCATGAAAATGATTTTAATGAAGAAATATAATTTTCTTTACTGCCTATTATCTCTGAGTGAGCCAAAAGCACTTTTGTCTCTATTACAACTAAATATATTTATACTTTTGGGATAAATTGCTTTAGTAAGCTCAATTTAACAATCAAGACACTCCAATGGAAGAGAATCTAATCAGAGCAGTTTAACACTTCAGGGTATAGTAGACAATGTTAGCTTTTAATATGCAATGTTTTTAAATAAGAATATAGGATTTTATGTAACCCTACTGTAGACCCAGTTTAACTAGATGATTCACTCTGGCTTATATGTTTAAAATAAAATAAAGAATAGTTTAAAGCTTATATAAATCACAGTTAAAGCTCCTAAGAACCTATACTCTTTCCCCAGGAGGGAAAAAACAATACAAAAAATATCCAATAACCTAGCATATTTTTAATAATCAGATTAATTTCTTGGACTATGATCAATAACATGCCTCAGTCGTAATCATCATGAAATCTCTTCAGGTCACATTTTAAGTTGTTTTGGAACCTTAACTGAGCATTTCTTTCCTGAATGTTTAGTTTTCTTTGAAGTGTAACCTTAACACTAATTTTCTGGGTTTGTAATGCTTGTTTTTTTGGTTAATTACAACATCCTTGTAGGGCCTTAACTCCCTTTTAGGGTTTGGGGTTTTTTTTGGTCTGGGAATATACACTGGGGCTGCTACTGTTCCCAGTGAAATCAGTGGTAGGACTGGGCTTGCTGTCATGATTGTTGAAAAAATATTAATTAAGAATATTTAGATTTTCTTTTACTTCATTATCTATCAGTAAGCTTGAAAAGCATAATATGGGGGACTTAATTTTTGTGGACTCATTAACTGGATTTTGAGATCTAGTATTTTGACTGGATGTTCACTTCAGTGGGGAGGGGAGGCATCCTAACCCCTTTGAAATCAATGGCATTTTAGAAGTCAAGGGGGCCAGGACTTCACGGATGTGTTCACATGTTTGTTTTGCAAGCCTAAATGCGAATGTGAAAGTCCACATGTAGGATTTAGAAGGTCTCCTTACAAAGGCCCACACTTGTAAAATGTGCATTGACTGCTTTCAGGGGAAAACATTTTGACCTATTCTCCAAGAAGAACTCATCTTGTGTGTTCCCTGCTTGTTCTAAGCTTGCATAAAGAAGAAGGATTTAAGTTTCAGGCTTATAACCCATTTGTCATCCAACCTTTTAACCATGACAGAAACTGTAGAACAGCCTGATGTGAAATGTCTGTGAGAAGTGGTTTGAAAAGGTTTAGTGAAAAAGTGGTGGGTGGGCCTAACTTCTAAAGATCAGCACCTGTCCAATGGGGTTCTGCCACAAACAGTATATGTCATGTGTACGCTGCTGTAACAGCCATAACTCCAGGAGTAGCAGAGAATGGCAAATGGTTCCTGAAAGCTCTTGTTCAACTGTGTCTGCCAGCAACTCTGGTCTTCCTGTCTTGATACACCTCCTCGAGTTATTTTTCCCATTTTAGTTATTGTTAAAGCTCCCATTGATTTTAACAGGTACAAGATTGGGCCCTGAAGCATGGGACATTATGGAAAATGCATATAGAAGATGTAGTCCTGCTAGGGAGCCCAGACTATAGAGGAGAATGGGGGGTATAAGGCAACCAAACTACAATTCTTACAAGGCACTGTGGTGACATTTCCCAGTAACAGCTTTCTATTTTCAGATTTTTGCTGAAAAGTTTAATTTTTCCAAGGGGGAAAATAAACTCCAAACAGCTTCAGCTGTACAGCACCAAACAATGGGAAAAATTGTACAGCCTTCCAGTGGATCTACAGATGTGTTTTGGGTTGCCAGTGTGTTTAGACTGTAAAATCATCAGGGCAGGAAGAGTTTCTGTCAGTCCAAAGCTCTTGGCACTTAACACTAGACTCTCATAGTCTAATAGAAAATAATCCCAGGAAAGTCTGCAAGGTTACTCCAGGGTTGAATTCAATCCAATATAATCTGGCATCCTAGACAGGAGACCCTTTCTGAAGTCCCTAAACTTTTTGAAAATACAATTAAAATGTTTCTATGTGCAGGCAGGGTATTTGTGGACTGATGAATGTTGAATAGTAAAATGATCATCAGCATTAATCAATGTCCTGAAAACCAAGAAATGCTCCATTTAAGAAATGTACTTTCAAAAAATAACATGATCAGTTAACTTATCCTTAATTGTTATCCAGTGATCTTTTCTACAAACACAAATTATTAATATATCTGTACAGTATACAGAGGGCCTTTAACCTAGGCCATTCATAATCTTTTTACTTGTTTTATTTCATTTTATGGAGCAAAGCCTTAACCCTAGACTTGGGGTATGATTCTTCATTTACACACAGCAACAGCTTGTCATGTCTGACCTCATTACATGACAAATGCAAAAGTGTGGGGTGAGTTATCATGGAAAAGATATTCCATGCTGATATTCAACTCCTGCTGATATTCATCTGTCTTATTATTAGCTGTTCTATTTGCTTAAGCATAATGAAAGTTGTGCCAGCTTTCCATTGGACACCTCATTTTTTTTTTTTTTTAGAAATTTACAGTTTGTCTCCACACACTTGCTCCAGATTGAAATTCACTTTAGAAATGGTGTCATAGAAAAGATGCTTGTAAAAGCATCTTTAAAAATGCAAATAAGGAAAATATCTGGCAATCTTTAAATTGCAGTTCAAAATACAAATGGGCTAATGGAGATGTTAGACCATCAATTATTATAGTGATCTCAGTGCTTGTGAAAAACAGCTAGACAGGCAGAAGTGGATTCTGAATTCTTTCATCTCCAATACAGGTACAGTGCAGGGAATTGCAGGTTCCTCCATGCTGCCATCGGAATGTGACTAGATTTCCAACAAAGACCATGTCTAGAGTATAGAAGTAAAGTAGAAGTGTGATTGAATGGGGAGTTCACTGGTTCGGTAGGTCACCTTAGTGGCTTCTGCCAACAGAATTCTTATGGCTCCTGACAAGGGTGCCAACAACCTCCACAGGTCCCTGGGCAAGATGTGGAGGGGCTGGCTTTGTGCTCCTGGAACGGCGGGGCCTAGGGTAGAAGGGGTGAGCTGCTCCCCCCAGCCCTTACAGCTCCACAGAGCAGCACTCTTGTGGCAGTTTAAAGGGCCCAGGACCCTGGTTGCTGCCACTGCTGGGAGCCCCGGGCCTCTTTGAATCTCCAAGCCCTGAGGCAATTGCCCGCTTTGGCTCCCCCTGTTGGCAGACCTGGTTCCTGAGCAGGATTTACAGCTGACTTATTATGGACACGGGTTCAAACTCCCTAATCCGGGCTTCCCTTGTCCGGCAACATCCCTGTTCCAGCATCATCTGTGCGAGCAGTCCTGGGGATAAATCGTTGGGCTGGGGGCCAGGAGCATTGTCAAATTAGGGGGCCGAGATGGAGCACCAGAGGCAGTAGAACCACTGGGAGGAACACAGAGCCCCCGGTCTCTGGAGTGAGCAGGGGAACAGAGCTCTCTGTCACTGGAGGGAGGGCAGCAGCACAGCTGCTGGAGGGGAGTGTAAAGCCCCCTGGGCCATAGCAGAGGCACCGGGGAGGAGAGTGCAGAGCTGCCAGGAAGAGCACATAGACCCCCGGGTGGCAGCAGGGTTGTTCGGTGGCGTGTAGAGGTCCCCAGATGGCAGTGGGGCTGCTTGACAGAGCCCACGAGACAGCAGCAAAGCTGCCCAGTTCAGCACAAAACCCCAGGTGGCAGCAGGGTGCTGGGGGGAGCACGAAGACGCTGGACAGAGTGGCGCTCTGGACTGCAGTGGAGTTCCCGGCTACTGTGGGGAGAGGGAGCCCCGGGCTGCAGGGAAGCCAGGGGTGGGGGTGGGAACAGAGCTCCTTCCTTCCCCCACACTGTGGGGAGAGCAGAGCCCTGGGGGCAGTGGAGCTGCCTGGGGAAAAGCAGAGCCCCTGCCTTATTGACCTCCCCTGGTTCGTCAAATTCCCTGGTTCGGGACCACACATAGTTCCCAAGGGTGGCGGACGAGGGAGGTACAAGCTATACTTCTTTGGGGGTGGCACAGAAATGCTACCTGATCATCAGAAGAGTGATAACACAGGAGACCTTAGCTGGCACATTTTAGAATGACACATTTTAATTCCAAGCTATAAAGAATTTGGCCTTCTATATTTCAAACTAAAATTCTGCAGCTCTTTAGTCCATAAAGAGGGCAAGTTAATTTATGTAGTTTAGTAATTTTTTTAAATGGCTAAATTACTTGATTCAGAACTTTTATGCATTTTTCCTGCAGCAGCCAACGTCACTTAAGACTTAATGTCTACCTAAAGGTGAAGAGGTGAGCTCAGAGTGAGTTAAAAAAAAAACCCACCATTTGTAAATAAAATGGCTAGCCTAACACTAAAGCTAGTATCATCAGTGAGTCAAAAATCTGCATATCTGTCAAGCCCGGCATGCAGTTTGAATTAGAAATTGCTTTCATACATATTTCTTTGCTTTTAAGTTTTTGAAAGTGCCTACATGAATTTGGGAGCCTGAGTCCCACTGAAAGTCAATGCAACTTTGGCTTCTAAGCTGCAAAGATACTTTTGAAAATGTACCCTTCAGTTACAGAAATAGGTCCATCTGGGAGAAGAAATCTTGGGTAATTAAAAAAAAAAGAGGAAATTTTGACCTGAAAATGTAAGATGGCGGTCCAATAGACTGTTGCGTGAATGTTCACTGCTTTACTTTTACCTGCATATGTGAACCATGGTGTTTGTGGTATTTTCTAATACTTAGGATAGGAAATATCTCCATTAACTTACCTACTCTGATGGTATAATCCAAATTTATTGGCATCCACTGGAATCCAGTGGATCCATTCAAGTGGCAATTAGGTACAATCTCCTGGACAAGTCCTATTGTAAATGGGATTATCTGCTATTAATACATTTAGTATGTGTCCCTCCTACAAATATTATTTCACTGTAGAAGAAACAGAGTAATCTTTAGAGTATGGGTACGTCTAGACTACAGGGTTTTGTCGACAGAAGTTTTGTCGACAGATACTGTCGACAAAACTTCTGTCGACATAGAGCATCTAGACACATTCAGTTCTGTCGACAAAGCAAGCTGCTTTGTCGACAAAACCCTGTAGTCTATACGCAACCCTACAGGCAATAACACCTTCTGTCGACAGAACTCTGTCGACAGAAGGTGTTATGCCTTGTAAAATGAGGTTTACCAGCGTCGACAAAACTGCTGAGTTCTGTTGACGTTATGTCAACAGAACTCAGCGGTAGTGTAGACGCAGGTATAGTTTTGTCGACAAAAGTCCACTTTTGTCGACAAAACTCAGTAGTCTAGACACACCCTATGTCTGTATTCTCTGAACCTAAAAATGAGTTAATTTTGAATGACATGAAGCATCTAGATCTTAAAGGGCAGACTCTTAGCAAGTGTAAAGAAGTATTGCTCCATTGACTTGGATGGTGTTAAACCAGTTTACTCCAGCTATGGCACTGCCCCAGCAAACACAGCAGGGCAGTTTTTGTTTTTTGGTGTGGAAGGGAATTTCTCCCTTCCTCAAGTTCCAAATAAAGTTTAGTGAACAGTTTCAGGCTTGTATTTGATGTTAATTGGAGCTTGAATCATCCCCAGCCTCAGCTTTTTGGTAAAATAATGTTCCAGGTTAAATGTTGCATATCAAACAGGCTTCTTGTTTGTGCAATATGAATTTTCTGTGCGGTAAGATTCTCTATGCCATCAGTTATTAGTCATGTTTCTCAGACTGCGTTGCCAGTCTTTTGTGAGAGGAGATGTTTGAATAAACAGTAATTCAGACTGAATTTCAGGAGAGGAGGGCTTGATACATTTGTAAAGCTTGCTGTGTAATGCAACCTACGCTGCAGCGCAATCCTTGAAAGTTTTACTTTTTTACAGTCACAGTCAATTAAAGCTGACCTGGCAAGGGACCAGAAAACCTTCAGGAGGATTAGTAGTTATTAGTGTCATTGCCTCTTCTACTGTAAAAACAGTGGCTATGTTATGAGTGACCAACCAGGCATCACCCATGCACAACTAACTCTTCTAAGCATAACTGGAAGAGGCAATAACAAAATGTGATTTGACTTCAGTGGGACTGTCTGATTATCTATGTGACCTAATTTCACTTTTGTCCCTAATTTCCCTGTTTGATAGATATCGCCAGTGATTATTAGTAAACACTAATGAACTGCCTTTCCCAGCAAATGGCTTTGTGCACTAATCCTGGCTACTGACAACAGCAACGGCTTTGCAAAGATGAACATTCTCCCTTCGAAGCCCAAGCAGATCTGATTGTGATAAGCCCTGCTGGAATTCCTGTCTGGGTGTTCTGTGTGACCTGGGTGGCAGTAAGAGTCAGTGGAAATCACTCAACACTTGACTCTGTAGTGCTTTGTCTCCGCTCTACCCCGCCCCCCATTTTGTATGCTATGTCGGAGACATGGCTGGCTCTGAACTTTTTACCTTCTACGTAAAGTATTTTTGTGGTGAAGAAAATGGCCATTAAGATGATTTGTGAAATAAATACTATTCATACAGCAGGTGCTGGCTCTGTAAACAGTTAATTAGCAATGATATACAGATGTTGGGTATTTCTGAGATGTCTGTTAGCTTATGTTTTCTGATGGCAGCTCATTCAGCTAATAATTGCCATTTTGTAATTTAGTTTCCAAAATGTTTTCTGTGATGGTAGCCCTTATGCTTCTACTTCTAACACTTTCAGAAACCATGGGCATCCAGAAATATTCAACTCATAATCCATTTAGCATTTTACTATGGGGCATTCTGATAGGAAAGAAAAATTAAGTAAAAACTGTGAGCACATGTAGGCCGGGTGTGCGCTTGGCTAGTTTTTAATCATTGTAAGACTATAAGAACTGTGGCTACTGTATTGACCAGTTGAGACAAGAATATTCACTTTGCAATGAGGTGAAGGTGTCAAGAAGAGATTTTTTCAGACTTATTAGGATTTTGATAAATCCAATGTTAACACCCGCTTTTAGTATATTTGGATCGGTTCATATTTTAAACAAATCATTGCATAAGTTTATTTCAAAGGAACATATATGAACAAAAGTCATAATGGTACTCAAAAGTCAAGATAGGAAAAATAAAGATTAATAATGAGATGGAAAAGGCAAGAATATTCCTTACACACATGATTCTCCCCTAACTTCATAAAGCATTTTGAATTGCTCAAATGAATGGTGCTATATAAATGTAAAATATTATTATAATTCTACATTAATCCTTACATAAATTGATTTTTTTCTGTTTACCAGACTCAAGTAGACTTCAGCATTCTATGTAATAATTTCAACTATATTTTTTGCTGTTCAATGCAATAAAATATTATTTATGAAGAATATAACAATAATTGAGAAAATAATAAAAAAACCTTTTGCAATAAATTGAAAATTAACACCAGGTTAAAAAGAAACAAGTGAGTTCCAGGATCACTTCAACATTAATGTATTTGTGGTAGAATTGCCTTAAAGTTGTAATTCTTTAAAAGGTCTGAACTAAAGTAGATAACTAATATGTCATGTAGTAAGCTCTCTCAAATTTCACCTTTTATGTTTTGGATTGTAGGGACCCTACTTCAGGGCTTTGTTGTTCTTCATGGCAATAGTCATGTGACTGTAGATGAATAGAATGGAATGGCAGGAGGTTAAATGTGAGAACTTTGTGTTTTTAGACAGTTCTTATGCTTCTTGAAAAGTTAATTAGGAAGTGAAACCTTAAGCAGTTGACAGTATGCATTGTGGACCGCTAGTGCTCTGTGACAAATACCACTGAAAGGTACTTCACTTTCTTTTGTAAACAGCAAGGTAAGGAATTTGCACAAAAATGTATTGGTGAAGATCTGCTTTTCATCATGGTCTAACCACATAGTAAACAACAGAAATAACTTGTTTTAATAAAGTATGGTGTTGAAATATTTATCAGCAAGCTCTTTCTCTCCATTTCAAAGGTATATTTGGCTAAGAGAAACTGTTGCCTTGAGGAAACCCAATCTGAAATTTTGTTATAACATTTTCTTCAGATGAATAAACTTAAGGAAAAGTTTAACTTTTAGACAATCAGAATTACCTCTTGGTTGATTAATACAGTATGCTGAAGCACTCATCCAAGAATTTCTTCTTACTATAACTTTAATCTCAAAATATAATTTCTCACATAAAATTAGTATAGAAGTCATGCTATTAAAAAGGGTGACCATTTATTTTGTCATTTTTTCATAAATGCCTACTTTCCTCCCTGAATAAGCAACAACACATTGATTTCTTTTTAGAACAATAAAAAAGATTAACACACCTTAATATAATGAACTAAATTCTTTTGAGCTGGACCAGTGTAAATGGTGGGAGAATTAGTAAACGAGGCTTAGAAATTTCATTATTAAAGTTTTTTAAAATGGCTTTATGAAATCTTTCAGTGAAAATTGCTCTGTGTGGGGTGTACAAGTGTAATGTAGGGGAGAAAGTTAAGGATGTGACTTAAGTCATGAGTACTACACGTTTCAGTCCTTTGCCACGGCATCCTTAACTCATCTGCTTTGTGTGTAGGCTTCACGTAGGACATGACATGTCCTTTACTACTGCAGGATCCCATTGCAAAAGAACATAGATATAAAGGATATGGAATATGTGAATGTTTTAAGTGAGAAGCACTGCTCCACTGCTTAGTACAGCAGAGACCTGCCAGCACCGTTCCTAATGACATATTGCTGGAGAGCACAGGAGGATGGGAACAATGTCCCCATGGCAGCCATAATACACATATGCATTGCTGGAGCTAGCCAACTAGAAAGGAGACAAGCAGCAGATTTGCCAACTGAGCACACCTTGCAGAGTTAACTTGCCCTTTTGAGTTTCCACTATTCTTTGGGGTTGGCACAAGGAGAATGATTGTACAGTGCAGGGTGAGAGCCAGTGGCAGCAGAGTCTTGGAAGACTGAATGCAGAGGGGTAAGCATTTGGCATGGCTGTATTTTGGGGGCAAGGATTTTCTGTGCATCCTCATATCCTGTGCCCTGTGCCTTTTCTGTTCCTCTCCTAACCACTTCCCCATGGCAATGTTACAACTTCCTCAGCCACCCAGATTTTTTACAGTAACTTTTCCCTCTGGCAGTTTTTCCTGCATAGCAGGAGAATTTAGCTGGTGAATTTAGAAGTTAGCAGGAGAATTTATTTACTTCTAAAGGACTGTGTAATAATATTTAAATGTAGTGTACACTGTAAAGAATTGCTTTTACAGAATAGCAATAATGCTTAATTAAGTGAGATGCATATCAAATTAGGTGGTCCTAGCTCTTACCATTTCACTTTCATCAGAAGATCCCAAAATGCAGAACAGTTTAATATTTCTTGGGGTCAGTGTTAGGCTAATACTGAGTGCTTTTGAAAACCTCATCTCTATTATAAATGCAACACTTTGTATTAGCTCATACCCCTGTGTGGTAGGTATAATCTTTGCTTTACAGCAGCAGAAACTGAGGATCAGAGAGATTAGTGCCTGCTGGTTTGGGGTGCCTAATTTGAAACACTTTTTAATGTGTAGTAGGAAACTAAACAAGGATGGAGGTAAATAACTTTGCATATCTATGATTAAAATACAATATTAAACAATCATCCTTTCATATACATGACAGCATCTATCACCCAATAGCAAGTATTAGGTTCTTATATATGGGTATGTCTAGACTGGTGGGTTTTTCCGGGATATCAGAGGTATCCCAGAAAAACTCTGCTGCATCCAAGGAATGTGTTTGCTCTTCTGCTTTTTGCAGAAGAGCAAATGTGCTCTTTTGCTATTTTGCAGAAGAGCAAATGTGCTCTTTCGAGGAGCCCTGTTTACCTTGTTCTACGAGGAATAAGGGTTTCGTCAAAAGAGGAGGCTTTCCCGCCATTTGGCCCCATCTAGACGGGGCCAAATGGTGTAAAAGCTTCTTCCTGAAAAGCAATTGGAAAAACCTACGCAAATTGTGGAGCGCACTTTGTGTTGCTTTTTCCGATAAAAGAGTGTAGTTTAGACCTAGCCTATGATGCCTATGTAGAAAAATTGTATATCTATCTATATATTTTAGAAATGTGTGTGTCTGTCTGTCTGTCTGTCCATCTGTGAGTCCATTTGTTCAAGAACTCCTCCTAAAAAGTAAAAGCCAGGACCACCAAATTTGATATGTAGATTCCTCTTACCCTAACTTAAAGCAAGGTCAGGGGGTTTGGTTGTGCCTGGACAATGGAATGTGTCTGGAAATTGATTGTTTCTCATAAAATGCAAAGGGAGGGATCTGGTAGAAGGGAGTTATACTGTGGAATGACCACGGGAGGGCAGCAAGCACCTCAGTGGGAAGCTACTGGCCAGAAGCAACTGACATCACAGGCCAGCCCAGGGGAGCCCGGGAGGGAGGCCTGTGTGACACCCCCACCCCCTCCCGCCAACCCAGAGACAAGCCAACAGCCAGAATGTGAGGCCCCAATGTTGGGTACATCTTCTAGTTATAAGGGTATGTCTACACTACCCTCCTATTTCAAAATAGGAGGGTAGTGTAGGCATACCGCAATTGCAAATGAAGCCCGGGATTTGAATTTCCCGGGCTTCATTTGCATAAGCGGGGCGCCGCCATTTTTAAATCCCCGCTCGTTCGAACCCCGTGCCGCGCGACTACACGCGGCACGAACTAGGTAGTTCGAACTAGGCTTCCTAGTTCGAACTACCGTTACTCCTCGTGGAATGAGGAGTAACGGTAGTTCGAACTAGGAAGCCTAGTTCGAACTACCTAGTTCGTGCCGCGTGTAGTCGCGCGGCACGGGGTTCGAACGAGCGGGGATTTAAAAATGGCGGCGCCCCGCTTATGCAAATGAAGCCCGGGAAATTCAAATCCCGGGCTTCATTTGCAATTGCGGTATGCCTACATTACCCCGCTAGTTCGAACTAGCGGGGTAGTGTAGACATACCCTAAGTTTTATTGTTAATGTGGCCAACAAGGAGATATTTTGTTAAAATATTTTAAAACTTGCATGTCCTGATAATATGTCTTAAAAATATAAATCTAAGGCACTCAAGTAACATAGAATCAACTTATGGCCACGTTCACTGTAGGCAGCTCTGTGGTGAGTGAACCCTGTGTCCACTCTGAGTCCTATTGATAGCAGTGTGGCTATAAGTATGTACAGAGATTGACCTGTGATGGGAGGAGGTGGGGCTTGTATGTCATGCTGGGGTGTGAATCTGAAAGCTCTGTGGGCAAAACCATCATGCAGTCTGGGGTCTCTCAGCCTACTAGGTGGGGCAACAACAACAAAAAAAAAACCCAGTCCTGTGACCTTGAAGCCTGCTGATGGGCAGGCAATTAGACTGGGGAATTAGCCCTCTAGGTAGGCAAAATATTAGGCAGACTTTACTTCCCCCTGAGAGGAGCTATGACATATTCAGCAGTTTCCTCATTAGGCAGCATCTTGGCTTACCTGGCAGTCTCTGCTGTTGGCAAGTCGCCTGGAACGTAGTCCAGGTCCTCGGGCACCATCACCAGAAGCTTCACAGAGACCAGCAGGGCACATCTTTCCTTCTCCAGCAACCCTCTCAACTGAACTGGGCTGCCTCCTTTTATCTGTGTTCTCCACCTGGGGCACACATAGCAGGGAGGAGAGCCCACGATGATTGGTCCGCCACCGGCAGCTCAGTGCAGGGTTGATACATCCCATCACAGATCCATGCAGACAATCTTGCAAGGCCCAGATGTGATTCCGCTGAGGTCTTTGAGTGACATCACTAGTCTAGTAGTACACTTAAAGAATAAAATTTTCCAAGCATCTGGTGTAAGAAGAGATCTGGAAAGTATGTATTTTGCTAACATCATTAAAATACATACATTAATAGAATATCAAGCATATGTGAAAATAACAGGAATGGGGAGAGTAGGGTTCTCCAGTCTGTTGTGGCTGCTTTGCACCACTCAGGCACTGCTGTCTTCTGGCCATAACTGGAGATAGCAAAATTCCCCTGCCATGAGGAAACTCTGCTGGTATAAAGCTGGCAGAGACAGAGATTTTGTCCCCTGTGCCACCCACCCAGCATTTTTGTAGGGGGAATATAAGTGGTATCTTGGGAGCATACTGAGGGTAGAGTCGGCTCTGCTACTTCCGATCCATTACTGGCATAAGGTTGCTGCAAGACCTTAAGTCAGTGGTGTAAGTTAAAACTGCTCTAACTTTCACCAGAGCTGGGTGGTGCATGATTTGGGAGCCATAATCAATTGCTTGATGACTTTATGCCATCTCTGCACTGGATAGAGCTCTGATGCATAGAGAATCTTTGGAATGTTTTAAACATTTGGGAAATTTAGGTTGGACATTAGGAAAAGCTTCCTGCCAGGGGGTGCATCTACACAGCAGGGCTTAACTCGAAATAAGCTACACAAATTGAGCGATGTCAGCTTATTTCGAAATAGCTTATTTCAAAATTGGGAAAGTTTACACAGCACTTATTTTTAAATAGAGCTCTCTTCCTCTGACTTCCTGTACTTGTGCAACAAGGGTTACAGGAGTCACAGTAAGAAGTCCTCCAGCTTGACAGTATTTCAAAATAATTTTGAAATAACTGCCTGCTGTGTAGATGCGGACTAAGTTATTTCGAAATAATGTTACTGTGTTAATGTACCCAGGGTGCTTACGCACTGGAATAAATGGCTTAGGGAGACTGTGGAATCTCTATCATAGAAGATTTTTAAGAGCAGGTTAGACAAACACCTGTCAGGGATGAGCTTGATGGTGCTTGGTCCTGCTGTAAGTGCAGGAGACTGGACTTGATGACCTCTTGAGGTTCCTTCTAGTTTTATGATTCTATGGTTAGTTCTGTGCTGCAAAACTTTTATAGAACATTGCTGAATAAGTGGAGAATTCTGTCCCAGCCCTGAAAAGCAGCTTGAAGGAGAGCCCTCTGTATGTGCATGTGTATAGGAGAGGCTGAGTGTTTAGGGAAGAGATAGGCAGGCCATGCCATGGAGAGCTCACAGAAGGGAAGGGACAAAAGCACATATAATAGGTCCATGAATTATACCCCACAGGAAAGCTGAAGTAACTGCCATGGGGTGGCTCAGAAGAGTTTCTCCATTACTTTGTTGAAACGGAAGATTCCATCCCGCTCCAGTGTGTGTGTTAAATAAAGTTCATTTATTCAATCTTTGCATTGGAGAAGAGTGTTATTAGAGTGAAAATGCCCCAAGGGGAGCAGAATGGAAGGAACAACAACACATTTTTTCTGCTTATCCTGATAAAGGGAACCCATTCGCAGCACTATACACAATGTGAGAAGGTGGTTGGGAAGGATGACCAGCTAGAAAAAGGGTGGATGTAGGAAGAGGATGTACTTTATCAATGACAGTCATTCTGCTTTGTTGCACTTTTCATTTTCAAAGTACTTTACAGACATTAGCCAGAGTAGCCTTTTAACTTTAACATCTGATTAAGCCTCTTGGTTTGCAAACTTTCCATAACTTGAAACAGGCTCAGTTAATATGGATGAGGATTTTTCTGTATTGATTTACGTAGTAGGCTCTGAATTTACAAAGGTGCAAACACATAAAAACAATGTGAGGATTCAAGAATGAAAGTACATGAGTCCTTATAGTGAGACTCAAGAAAACAGTGAATAGCTGAATGGGATGAGCTTGTCTTCTTTCTTCCTCCCCTGCAACTGAACTCCTGGTGTGGTTGGTAAATGCTACTCAAGAAAGTGGGAGGAGGTAGGATCTCAGAGGTATGATTTAATTTACTTGCATATTAAGGATCTATTCCTTTGGAGGATTGATGGAAGTTTTAAGCACAACCACATCAAGTGATCATGTGTATGGAATGTTTTTCCTCCTTCCCTTTACCACTTAAGTTCTTTTTTATGCCCTATTATACTACAATAACAGGTCCGTATGTGAAGGGAGCAGTGGCTTTTCTGTGCATCCCCCATTATGGAATTTGCTCTGACCTTCATTTTAATTCATTTGGCCCAATGAACATCCTGTCCCAGCAGCAGAGAGAGGCTACACCTTCCTTTTTAAGCGGGGTTGTTTGGTTTGAAAACAAAAATACTAGAACTGCACTATTTTCAGGAAAGAACTTTTCTTCCCTTTTTTATTGCCTACAAAATGCCTGGAGAATTTCAAAGTAATAGCAAGTATCATGCAAGAGAATAGCATTTTAAAAAGTAATCTTTTATATTTTCAGAAAGACCCCTATTCCCCACACTCTTCAAACATGGTAAATGAGCCTTCTGTATGCTTTGGCACCCGGAAACATTTTTAACCAAGTTTTTGTAAACACCAGTAATGTCTCTATCCTTTTAAACGTAGATCTGCAGGAATGTATACATTGTAAAAATGGAGTAAGAAAACAGAGTCCAGGATTTTAAACAATCAATTTGATTCTGCTCACAGCAATTACTCTGGTTGTCAGCAGGAATAAAATTTGCAATCACAGGAAAGCATACAAAGTTAAATGTATCCCTGCAAAATGCAGCATAAGCTGCATGTAAAATAGATCACACTTCTGAGAACCTGTCTCCTCCTATTTCGTTGAGCAGAGGTGTAAGTCCTGGGCATGTTGCTCGGAAACAGCAAATTCAGTGTAGATACGAGAGAAGGGTGTCATATTCTGGAGTGCAGTTCAGACAAGTGAGTGGTGGTGTCATTGTCTGCCCTACAACCTTGGGTGCTTCATAATACTTTGCTGTTGTAGCTGCAAACCAGAACTGCCCTCATGCATCATGCAGGTCACACTCTAAGGCTGTGTCTATACTGGCCACATAACCCGTAATAGCTATGGAAATGAGAGAAGTCAGAATAGGGAAATGCGCGGAGGATTTAAATATCCCCCGTGGGATTTAAATAAACATGGCCGCCGCTTTTTTCCGGCTTGGGGAAAAGCCGGAAAAGAGTGTCCAGACTGGCGCAATCCTCCGGAATAAAGCCCTATTCCGGAGGATCTCTTATTCCTACAGCCTAAGAGTCTGTGTAGGCCTGGTCCGGTGCATCTGACCCCAGCAGCCTGTTAGCCATACTCCAGTCAAGCTCTTCTTTCCATCAGCCTTGGTTACTAGTTGCAAGGTGACCCCAACACACTTCCAATTCCAAATTTTCCCAAAAATGAGTGTTCCAGACTATCCGGACCTTTCCTGGACAGTTCAGATATTAATGGCCCATTGCCTCTGTAAAGGGTCAACATTCAACAGTTTGCTACTTTAACTGGAAATACCAAATTCTTCAGTTTAAACACAGCACTGGATTAGTTTAGATTAAATATAAAACCATTTTATTTAACTGCAAAGAGATGGGTTTTAAATGAGTCCATGTGTAAGGTATTAAAGTTAGAAACGGTGACAAGAATAAAATACCTAACATTTAAAAAGCAAGTCTTGGTTCAAGATAGAATCCTTACCACACATTCCCAGCAACATGGATTACCATATTCTCAGGTCAGAACCTTCCCTCAAAGTCAAGGGGCTGGTTCTTTTGTCTTCTCTGGTAGGAGATAAAGGCTATGTCTAGACTGCAGAGTTATATCCGAAAAAGATATGCAAATTGCAAACTGCAATTTGTGTATCTTTTTCTGCTTTTTTTTTTTGGAAGAGGCTTTTCTGAAATTTGGCCTGCCTACATGAGGCCAAATTTGGAAAAAAAATTGGAAACTGTTCTGAAAAAGCAGACACGTTCATTTGGCATGGCATAGCTTTTCTGAGATAAATCCAGTCAGGTGCGGATATAGGGCAGGGCGAACAGGGCGGCCGCCCCGGGCCCCGCGCTTCAGAAAGCTCCGCGCATGTGCCGTGGTGCCGCCGCACATGCGCATGGCGTCACTGCGCATGCGCCGTGGCAAAGGGGGGGGCCCCGCGGAATTATGCTGCCTGGGGCCCTGCAAAACGGTCATCTGCCCGGGTATGTCTACACTACTCCGCTAGTTCGAACTAGTGGGGGTAATGTAGTCATCCGCAGTTGCAAATGAAGCCCGGGCATGAGATCTTAGATATCTAGAGGCATATTGCCCAATCTGAAAAGACATGTTTTTCATGACGAAGTTGAAGGAAAATGTATTAATTGATTCCCTCATTAAATGAAAAATTTAATTACAACCCTAAATCCTTTGGCACAGAATTCAAATTGGCTTCACTAGTAGGCACACGCTTGGATGGACTGTAAGCTCAAGCCTATGAAAACAAAAAGTGGACAAGTCCATCTCCTTTCTGAGCAAAAATTCTCTGTATAATGCAGAGTCACAGAAATCAGACAATTAGATCTGCTTGCATTGACCCCAGTTCTTCAATTGGAAGTCACCAGATGGATTGCTATGCTCACTTGGAATGAGACTCCATGTGGGCAAAGCAGCCTGACAGCATTCTGTCAGTTGAAGACAGCTTTTATGTAAATGTGTCACAATCCAAGCATTTGAGTAGTTCTTGTGCTGTTGAAATGCAGAGCAAAATATTAACCTAATAAATCATATCTGGCATTGGAGTAACAACATGAAAACAGCACAGCAAGAAGGTCCCATGTATGTATAAGCCAGCTCATTCTTAACTTCCATTTCTTTCCAGCTCCAGCTCCATTTATTGCCAAAGTTGCTTCAATTCTGCCAGTCTAGAATATTTCAGACCTTAGAAGTGAAGTAATCATACAGGATCGCCACAGTTTTTAATACTTCAAACACTATAATACATGTAGCATTGCTCAAATCTTGTGCTTAAGTCACATGCAGAACTTCCTTAGTTATACTGGTGAAGGGTCCTTTTTGTTGCTCCTCAGCAGTGCTGCATAGGCCACATCTCCTACTTGCTGCCATCTTTTTCTACCTATACCCCATCAAAACTTTGCTTCGCTGGAATTCACATTCAACCTTCCTGAAGGGAGAATGCCTCCATTACTCTTTCAGAGTCCTCTCCTAGGTCTTGTCTGCTCCTGTGGCTGGAGGAATAAGAAAGAAATCTGACAGGAGAGGGACTTCCGCTTCCTACCAAAGTCTGCTTCACTTCCTCTTCTCCTGTTTCAGACTTGGATCACTTCTTCCCACCAGGTCCAGTTTTCCTTACCCCATTACCTTTTTTGTGTGTGTATGAAACAGTAGAATAAAGACCACTCCGCCCTTTTCACTACTTCTTCAAATGCCTCTGACCAGACTTACTTCAAGAAGGGGAAGTGTACGGCTTTCTGCTCCACTGCATGGATTCATTGGGACAAATGGCAAAAATGGAGACTGTGAATGAGCTGGGGGACTCTGCAATACTCTCCCAAAGGAAATAGTTGAAAAGTTGGACTTTAAAAACTAGATTAGACAAGATAATGAGAACTATACTTTGGGCATCAATCCTGCATGGCATGGCCCCTGGTGATGGAATGGATGCTCTGAGAGAAATGTTCCATCTCTAAAAATGGCAAGTCTGTGCTTTGGTGATGCTATAATAAAAAAAAAGCCTTGCAGTTTTGTTCATAATATAACATGAATATCTGAAAGCTAAGTTCACCCTTTTCTCTTGAATTGCCTCTCACCAAAATTACTGACAAATTGGAATTCTATCCCTCACAAGTCTGCAGAAGAAAGTAGCAAAAATCCACCAAAACAGCCCAGAAAATATGTCCATCTGTCCCTGCTTAAACTTCTTTTAAAGGCCCCAATCCTTTGATGACTTCAGTGTGACACTGCACAAGCTCAGTGGCCTTGCTAATGTATCTTGTGATAGCAGGGGTGTACGAGGAAAGGAATAGTCTATTTTATGCTATTATATAGCTAAGTAAGAATTCTTCTTGTCCTGAAAAGCTGTGTTATTACTTCACTGTCTGTAAATCAATTTCCTCATTTGGTGGCACACTGTGCAATATTTGAATGTTATTGTTGTACTGGTACAACGTTTTCTTCTTTCTATCACTGCGTGATGCATGTGTTGGCACATGAAAGAAATATATGCTGAAGTTTCTGTTTGTGAGATGAAGTAGAATTATCATCAGGATTCCAAAGAGGGTATCATCCTTCAGTCTAGTGGAGAATTTTCAGACTGGTCCAATAGCTCAGTCATTGTTTGTCTTGCAATGTATTTTCCCAGTAGTTTTATAGCTTAAATAATTCTGTAATATTTGCCAGGACAATTTTTTTCTGTATTGCATCTTTTTCATTCATTTCTCATTTGTAACATATTTGTTTTTAGTTTTATGAAATTCAGCACCTTCATATAAAGCAGTAGGTTATTGTAATTCACAGCGTTCTGTATATTTCACCTGAAACTCCTAGGATGAAACATGATATGCTAAAGAAATATTCTGTTACTCAATTTGTTGTACATGCTTTTAATACAGATATGAATATGGAGAATTAAAAAAAAACTTAGGATCACGAAGAAACATGTGGGAAGCATACTTGGGCACTTTGTAACCTTGGAATTTTGTAACCATTCTTATTTGTCAAGCCAAAACGTAATAGTAAGTACACACTTTAAAGTACAATATTATTAAGAAAGATATATAGTTTTCAATGTAATGGCTGCAGCCATTTTGTTATCTTCATTCCCAACCCAATGTTGCATCAGGGATATTTATTTCCACTTGAGGGCTGCAGAATATATTGATTGGGACCAAAATCTTAAACATCTAAACCAATCATATTTCTGTTTCAAATACAAAAGGCACATTTTTTTGATTTAGCCTTTTCTAATAAAATTATGTAGAAGATCATGCAAAAATAAAAGAAATTAAGAGAATATTCAAAGAAAATTCATGTGCAATCTTCCTCTTGTGGAGGGAAAGAAGGAAAGGACCACATGTAACACAGTAGTCATGTCAAGTAATACAAATCCATCAGTTATGGATGAGGACGTGAGAACCTGAACTGAATAGAATTAGTGTCATAGAAGAGGAGTAGAATGGTGATAAGCAAATCAAAATTTTGCAGATTGAAGTTAGGTAACAGCTGAGCTGGGTATGACTGCAATGGTAGTTGCTTATATCCTGCATTAGTGAATTGGGCCTCAAGTTCCAGAAGTTTCAGAAATCAGAGTTTCATTGATGGATCACATGTGTCATATATAAAATAAAAGTTATGCTGGAGCCATTCCTATAGGCCTTGTCAAGACAATTATTGTCTGCAAGGGAGCAGGTGCATACACCTGTTGTTCAGCTATGTGGAATAAAAAAGGAAATGTGACAAAGATAGAAAGGTCTGTTGTGGTTACAGTACTTCACTATAGCTGGTCTGTGCTTGTCTGTTTTTCTCTCTAGCCAGGAACAATACACTACACCTCATTCAGGTGGTACAAGAGAACTTTGATCTCAGGGAACCTCTCCTTCACCTCTTTATAACACTAGGACAGGGGTTTTCAAACTTTGGGTCCTGGCTTGTAAGGTTAAGCCACTATCTGGCCACAAGATGCCTTGTTTATCTGAACATCTGCAGGCATCACTGCTCCCAGTGGCTGCAGATACTGTTCCTGGCCAGTAGAAGCTGCAGGAAGTGGTGCAGCCTGGGCCACCATTTCCTGCAGCTCCCATTGGCCAGGAATGAAGAATCACAGCCACTGGGAGCTAACAGTGGTTGTACCTGTGAATGTTCAGGTAAACAAAAGTGTCTCCTGGTTAGCCAGCAGCTTGCCCTTACAAGCTGCAACCAAAAGTTTGAAATCCCCGGCATTAGGAGATACATGAGCCCATGTATTAAATCATAATAATGCTAAGATACTCTTCTATGAACTGAGGATGAACATATGTAATCAGATCTAGAGCCAGTGAAAATCAGGGTAGTTCCCCCTCAATCAATGTTGCTACAAGCATGTTTCTATCTAGGAATAACAGCACATGAGAACACAGATGTCAGTGAAACAAATATATTTCTCTTTGTAAAACTGGGAATTATTTATGGTATGTTCAGGCCTCTCTAAAATAAAAATAAGATAGTCTTGAGAAGGACCTGTTTGGTAGCTTGCAATATCCCTTACAATTCTGATGACCTCAGTGGCAAGAGGCTGGTGGATTCCTTCCCCTGCCCTATTAATGACAGATAGCTGGAATGTCTGATGGGAGGAAGGCCTGATGGGACTGTTATTATGAATAAATTACTCATGATCATTGATGAAAATAATAATGAAAATTGTCTTGTCTCGCCATGTAAATCAAATACAATTTGAGAAGCAGAAGGCACATGTAGCAGCTCCATGGACACCAGAGAGCCATCCATCCATCAAGGACACTTGTGACAGTGACAGACCATCTGTCCTTCCCTTCTGTCAGATATGAGCAGGTAGGATAATGAATGGATTGTCAGAGGATCCTGGTTGGTTAGTTGTGGGGCTAGTGAGCAGCATGTCTTGATGGTATCTTCAATAGGTTTAAATAGTTCTAGTAAGGATGCACGTGAAGTTCTCCCATAGATTTACAGCCTGGTATTACATGTAGTTTTGTTATGGTGAAGTGGATGTAAGTGGTCACAGTCCTTGTCTAACCCTCTGCACAGGGAAGAAATTCATCCATGAAGACCAAAAATGATGTTAATTTAAAATTTTATTTTTGTTGGTATACTTTACTTTGCCATCATTATCATCATGTTATTGCCATTCATACAATGTTGCACTGATGAGATCAATTGGCCGATGTGGTTAAATATTTGAGAGCGTAACAGAAGAATCAGTGGCATACCATGGATATTTTTAGTAAGGCATGCCACAACCTTTTATTTAACAAAATTTGCACTAAACTTTTCATCCCAATGAATTCTGGGGCATCCAATGCATGCTTTGTATATAGATGTAAGGAGGGGCTGAACTGCTGCTTGCTATCAGCCAGCTAAAAGGAGAGAGCTGCCCTGGGCGTGGGTGTGCCCACTCCAGCCGCTTTTGTGCAAAATCTTGCCAGTCTAGACGTAGCCTAAAAGCTGAAATCACTGGTTTGGCTGGGAGCCAGACCCATTGCAGCCAGCGAAGTGGCAGGCAGCTGGTAGGAGTGGCGGTGGCCAGTGGAGTGGCAGCAGGCCACCAGCGGCGCGGTGCAGCTGGTAGGAGTGGTGGCAAGCGACCAGCAGAGCGTCCGGTGGAATGGAATGAGACAGCTGGTGTAGCATGGTGGAGTGGCTCGCGTTAAAGACTGCAGCAGAACCCTGCAGAGAGGTGGGGCTGTCAGCCTCGGACCACGTAAGGTGCCCCCATCTATCCCCCCGCCCCCATTTCCACCCAAGTTGGGAGGTAAAACCCTGCAGGTGAACTTTTGGGCTCTGGGCAGCACTGACCAGGGACAGAGACTTTTGGGGTGTCGGACTTTGGGACTTTGGGTGATTCTTGGCTGGGGGGGGGCCTTAGTTCATATTTGGGCTATGAACTCTGTTTATGGTATTTTCCCAAGTTAATGCCGTGTGACTTCTCTCTATGTTTCATTAAATGTTTCTTTCCTACACTCAGACTCTGTGCTTGCGAGTGGGGAAGCATTGCCTCTCAGAGGCACTCAGGGGCGTGTGAATTTCCCAGGTTACTGGGTGTGGGCTTGAGCTGGTTCTGTGTGAGATCGACCCCTAGATATTGAACCTGGCCCTGGTTGCTGCCGGGCCTACCCGGCAGAAGGGTTACATACAGATGGCCAGCCACTGAGAAGAATTGAATCTTGAGAAATGAGTTGAATTAAGAGAATATGATGAATCTGGTCCACTGCTATGAAATTGGGACAGGAAAAAGAAAGTAAAAAGATGGGTAGGTTGGCATCATTAGTTGGTGAATAAGGGACGTAATAAGAAACAAGACCTGAGATGTGGTCAGTGGCAGACCTGTGCTGGTCTTTCGGAGGGTATGTCTACACTACGATGTTAGTTCGAACTAACGGATGTTAGTTCGAACTAACATTCATAGCCGCTACACTAGCGCTCCGCTAGTTCGAATTTGAATCGAACTAGCGGAGCGCTTAGTTCGAACTAGGAAAACCTCATTTTACGAGGATTAAGCCTAGTTCGAACTAGCTAGTTCGAATTAAGGGGTGTGTAGCCCCTTAATTCGAACTAGTGGGAGGCTAGCCCTCCCCAGGTTTCCCTGGTGGCCACTCTGGCCAACACCAGGGAAACTCTATGCCCCCCTCCCGGCCCCGGCCCCCTTAAAGGGGCACGGGCTGGCTACGGTGTCCGTGCCAGGTGCAAGCCTGCCAGCACCCAGCCAGCAGACCCTGCACCTGGCACGGCACAGAGCCACCCACCCGATGTCCCCCAGCCCACCCCCTCTTCCCGGGACCAGGCTGGCGGCTCCCGGGAGCTTGCCCTGGACCGCAAGAGGCGGGCACCTTCCTGGGCTAGTGCGGACATCGTGGACCTCGTCCACGATCTCCGCACTAGGCACAGGAAAGTGGCCGTCTAGGGAAGGAGAGCTGCCAGCCTGGCCACCCAGGAGCAGGTGTGCATGAAAATCAAGGGGGTCCACTGAGACCCCCGACCCTGAGCCCTGAGCTTACAATGGCCGTCCTGGGTCAGACCAAAGGTCTATCTAGCCCAGTAGCCTGTCTGCCGACAGCGGCCAACACTAGGGACCCTGGAGGGGATGGACCGAAGACAGTGACCAAACCATTTGTCTCATGCCATCCCTCTCCAGCCTTCCACAAACTTTGGGCAGGGACACCACTCCTACCCCCTGGCTAAGACTACTCCATGGACCCAACCTCCATGACTTGATCTCACTTCCCTTTCAACTCTGTTCTAGTTGTAGCCTTCACAGCCTCCTGCAGCAAGGAGTTCCACAGGTTAACTATTTGCTTTGTCAAGAAGAACAACTTTCTCTTACTAGTTTGAAGCCTGATACCCATTCCTTTCCTTTGGTGTCCTCTAGTCCTTCTTTATGGGAACTCAGGAAGAACTTTTCTGAATGCACCCTCTCCACCCAACCCCTGCTTTTAGAGACCTCTATCCTGTCCCCCCTCCGTCTCCTCTTTTCTAAGCTGAACAGTCCCAGTCTCTGTAGCCTCTCTTCATCTGGGACCTGTTCCCAACCCCTGATCATTGTAGTTGCCCTCCCCTCTCCCAGCCTTTCTCTTCCCCTCTCCCACCTCCTTTTCCCAGTCTCCCCCAGTTTTGTTCAATAAAGACAGAGTCCATTTTTGACCACAATTGTCCTTTATTTTGTACATCAATAAGAAGGGGGGCTAGGGAAGGGTAAGTGGAAGGAGGTGAGGGAGGAATGGGGCACGAGCCCCCGATGGGGAGGACTGGGTTGGCTCTGCGTGCTTCTGGGGGTGGAAGCTCTCCTGCAGCCCCCCGATTGCCCCCTCTCCCCAGATGGCAGCCTGCGGCAAGTGCAGCCGGGCTGATGGCCGAGTGGTGTGATGTGCCCAGTGTGGGTACTCCAGGCAACCCAAGCCAGGACTGCTTTGCAAGTGGGGCACCCCTTAGAACTGTCTGTCCGGGGTGGGGGTCCGGACCCTTTAAGCGCAGCCCTCGGCTAGCCTGAGAGAGCATCTCCACGCTCTAAGTCCTCCTCTGATGCCCTCCTGGCACTGCTTCCGGCCATCCTTAAGCCCTGTTCAGGGTCCACTCAATGTGGACTTGCTAGTTCGAATTAGCAAAATGCTAATTCGAACTAGTTTTTAGTTCTAGACGTGTTAGTTCGAATTAGCTTAGTTCGAATTAACCAATTCGAACTATGTTAGTTCGAACTAGCGCTGTAGTGTAGACGTACCCAAAGAGAGGATGAAAAGTTCCAAAATAATGTAAAATCACTCTGATCTGAATACCTGCCAGTTCTCATGCAGCAGAAATTTCAAGTATCTGCTGCCTTTGCTCTGACCTTTTCAAATTGATTGAACTTTTACTCTGGATAGATAATGAGATGGATGATCTTGAGTGAACAGGTCCTGTTACAAACCACATGCTGCTATGGAAGTCAGACCACCACGCAAAATCCTAGCTTTGTCTCTCTATGCTTGAACTGGTGGGTATTTGTGTAGCATGGCACAATCTCTTCTCTTCATGAGCCAAGATGGCTCCATGTGTCTCACACACAAGATTCCAATGGTGTTTAATTCTGACCTAGAAACAGTCTTTACAAGCTGATGGGTGAAAAATGTTCAAAGCATTGATATTTAGTGAAAAGCAATATTTCAAGAACCTGAATATGGCATGAAACAAATTAGAATGAATAGTTCACATGATTCCTGGAAAATGTTTTCACTAGTTTTGGCCGGTGCTATTGGCCTCTAGTAGTATAGACTATAACATTATGGAGAGGATTAGCTATGGTAATCCATTGGGAAATAGTTGTGCAGATCAAATGCTGTGATATTCATAAATGTGGATGCTTTTAGTGAGTCTCAGGATGAAAGTCTATGTACCATCAAGGGGAGAGGAAATGAAAGCAGAGGATTCACTGATTAGTGAATACTGACCAAGTGCTGAGGGAATGCACAGACCAAGTCTAGTTTTCCCCAGTCTAGTCAATGGGGCTTGGTTTACACTATAGCGGAAGGTTGAATTAAGATATGCAGCTCCAGCTACATTAATTACATAGCTCCAGTCGATGTACCTTAAATTGTGTTTCTGTGCCATCCACACAGCGGCAGGCCAATGGGAGCAAATGCTCCTGTCAGTTTCCCTTACTCCTCATGAAGAGCAGGAGTACTGGCACTGACAGGGGCACCCTCTGGCTGTGTCTACGCTGGTGCAATCTTGCACAAAAGCAGCTGCTTTTGCACAAAAACTTGCTGCCTGTCTACACTGGTCACAAGTTCTTGTGCAAGAACACTGATGTTATAATGTATGAAATCAGTGCTTCTTGCTCAAGAACTATGATGCTCCTGCTCAGGAATAAGCCCTCTTGTGCAACTGTTCTTGCGCAAAAGGCCAGTGTAGACAGGCAACATGAATTTCTTGTGCAAGAAAGCCCTATGGTTAAAATGGCCATCAGAGCTTTCTTGCGCAAGAGAGCGTCTACACTGGCATGGATGCTCTTGCGCAAAGGCACATGCCAGTGAAGATGCACTCTTCTGGAAGGCTGCATCTACACTGGCATGATTTTGCACAAATACTTATAATGGAAGAGTTTTTCCGTTAAAAGTATTTGCACAAGAGAGCGTCCATACTGGCATGTGCCTTTGCGCAAAAGATTTTTAAGCACTGGGGTTGGGAAGGAGAGGTTAGGAAAGAGAATGGAAGTTTCTTCTCAGGAATTCAAGGCATCACACTGCAAAAATAGTAAGAGGGGTGTATCCCAAATCAGTGTGACACCCAAAGTTGCCTGCTGTCTTGGCTCATACCATTACACCTATTCAATTTTCAATGTATTATATGTTTTTAATGAGTATTTCTTATCTGCTGCATATAAGTTATAGTTTCCAGTAAACGGCTTCTGTACAGTCTGAATATTTATAGAGAAAGTCTATTGTCTCTTCTTTTCTAACTCTTCCTTTCTCTTTCTTATTCTCTGCTTCCTCGGTCAGCATGGGTTACTGGGAAAAAGAAAAAATATTTATTCTATGATATGGTTTTAATTCCAGATGATGTTTATTGTTATGGTTAGTTTGATGTGGATGGAGCTACTTGATCTAAATTGCATTGCAAGGCCCAAAAGAATGCATGTGGAAAACAGCTGAATACTCAAATAAATAAAGAAAGGAGATAAACTAATATAATTCTTAGAACATTTAACTGAGTTCAATTACTGCAGGGTGGGAAGAAAAGGACCTGTTTTTTTATCTGATACCTAAGTATTCATAAGAATTTTGCTTAGCTTGGCAGTGACACTTAAATGAACAGTTTTGTGAAGAAATAGACACTAAAGATAATGTTATTCCTGTTGTTTCCATGACAACAGACATGCTTGATGGAATATATCCATCATGCATGCTCCGTAACAACCTGGTTTCTAAGTCCTTATTCCAAACATGAAATGAAGTTAAAACTTCAATCAGTTTTGTAATTAGTATAGTCCTTACAGAAATTATTTCACATGATTTTGCAGCTGTCTCAGCATAAGGCTCAAAGGTCTTTTTAGGATTTTATTGCCACTTTTAAGGAATGGCTTAAGAATTGTTGCTGTACTTGAATCACAGATGCCACTGTTTCTTTTTGGTTTCTGAGACTATGTTGCAATGACGTCACATTAAGATTTTTTTTTTCCAGGCTTTGAAAAGGTCACAGTTATTTTTTCCAAATGATTCTGTCAAGCATAAAAATTAACCATACTTTGAGCTGGATTTTCTGTATTTCTAATGTATGTTTATGTTAGAGTTTCTGTCAAAACAGGGATTAAAGATAAATGTAGCCAATTAAAAGAACATTTGCTTAGAGCTCCTGGTAATAGATACCTCATTGTGGGGTCTTGAGGTACAGCTTTCTTTAGCCACTGATGCAGTTTATGGGGTTGAGTTTGAACATTATAGGAGACTCTTTCAGTTTTCTAAATGACATGTATTAGCTTGAGAACAATCATGCTAAGCTATCAGTGAAGCACAGAAAAGAAGTTAGGGATATGGAAGGTATATGTAAAATAGTCTTGTCTCCTGTACTTCCTATACTTCATCATTTCAAATAATGCTTCTCAGCAGTCTATTGAAGTGAAAAATGGTTTTACAGAAGGGAGAAATCTAAATGGCATTGGATGAGTCAATATGTTGCAAGCTATACTGTAAGATCAAAAGTAATTCGTAATACCAAATTTTGGAATTGTTTCCATTTATCTTATTTTATTTTACTAGGCAGTTGTGCCCATATTAATTTCATTATGCATCCCATGTGTGCTGTGGTAGGGAAAAGGTCAGTTCCACCAGCAATCACATTACGTTTCTATGTACTTTCAGTGGTCAATAGCTTTTTGTGCTTTATATAATGCAAGTAAAATACAGGTTGAAACTCTCTTAACTGGGATTCTCTGGTCTGGCAACATATGTGACCTGGCATGGATGTTGTGGGACCAGAAAGTCCTGGTGGAAGGCCAGTGGCAAGGATCCCTGCAGAGTCAGCAAGGTAATGGGCTGCCTGCAGTGAGTTGATGGTGGGGCCTCTAGCGTGTGGTAGCGGGGCTGCCCAGCAACATTGGCTGATTCAGTGTGGCTGGGAGCTGCGGTAGCTTGGTAGGACAGAGAGCCACGGTGCGCAGCTGTCCCGTGGGTCCCAGAGCTCCAGGGTGGCGCGCACTGTTGTCTTGTAGGTCCCAGAGCTCTAGGGCAGTGTGTGCAGCTGCCCACCCAGTCCCGGAGCCATGGCAGCAATGGTTGCCCAGTAGTGTCGGCAGGACAGAGAATAAAGCAGGAGTTCGGGAGCCAGCTGTGAGACCAGCGGCCGCGGAAGGGGGGCCAGTGGCAGAGGTCCAAAATGACCTCCTTTGGTTCGGCAAAGTCCCTCGTCTGTGACTGGTCAAGCCTCGAGGGTGCCGGACCAGGGAGGTCCAACCTGTAATAACAATGTAGTTGTATAGTGACTTACACATGAAAAGCTGTAGGCCCACTTCTTTGATTCTTTCTCAGACAAAACTCCCATTAACTTCAGCAGAGCATGACTGTGTAAAGAGAGCGGAATGAAGGTGTCAGGATTGGGCTCTACATGGTACATACAGAAATTATTTCATTTGCTGCTGAAGGTCAACCACCTTTTGGATGGGACGTGGCAGCTGTTTAACAGCAAACAGCAACTCTACACAGAAGACTTGGGCAGAAATGAAGAATTAAGGGAGACAATTACCCAAACTGGCTTTTGGAAAGACAGTAATTACCCAAACTGGCTTTTGGAAAACAACCAAAAGCCAACACCACACTCCTGTCAAAAGTACCAAAAACTAATTCACCATTTTTGCAAAAAGTGCCAGTTGATTTTTGAGTGGTAGTGAGGACCATGTATTGTTAAGACTTTAGTTCCATATCTCATTGACAAGATGATATTTCCAATATAACAGTGCCCCTTAAAACCATAGTAAGTTATTGGTTCAGTACTGACTCACAGCACAGCCAGCTGGCTAGTGCATGCTCAAAATTAATCATCCCTAAAATATGGGGGAGGGGAACAGGAAATATAAATAAGTACCTCAATGATTACTGGGGTTGATAAAAAGAAGCAACTGGACTTCACTTTTACACCAGGAGTTTGGGATTGGTGAGATGAGGAATAAAAATAATCCTTCCACCTCATACACACACTTTTCATCTAAAACGAGTCACTTAAGTTTGGGAGGTGTCTCCAAACTATCATTTTGCAATGCCTTGAAAAGTGTTGATATCAGTAATTGAGGCTTGACCTGAAGAAGAGCAGTGTGTGGCCTGAAAGCAAGTTTCTTTTGTCATTGAAAGTTGGTCTGATAAAAGATATTCCCTCTCCCACCTTTTCTGCCTAATATCCTGGAACCAACACAGTTACTTCAATAGCACTGTAAACATTATTTCTGGTGTATTTTTCACCACAGTGCGGCTTCCGCAAAGAACGTGGCACTGTGAATATGATCTTCCCAGCCCGACAGCTCCAAGAGAAGTGTCAAGAGCAGAATCGTGAACTGTACACCATCTTTGTGGATCTCACCAAGGCTTTTGACACTGTCAGTCGCGAAGGTCTGTGGTGCATCATGTCGAAGTTTGGGTGCCCTGACAGATTTATCCTGATGGTACGTCAGTTCCACGACGGCATGACGGCTCGTGTTCTGGACAATGGAGAAGCTTCAGAGGCTTTTCCCGTCACAAACGGCGTCAAGCAAGGGTGTGTGCTGGCACCGACCCTGTTCAGCATAATGTTTTCAGCCATGCTGTCAGACGCCTTTCAGAACAGTTCCTTGGGAGTCAGCCTGAGATACAGGACCGATGGGAAACTGTTCAACCTGCGAAGACTCCAGGCTGTCACCAAGATAAAGGAGACTGTGCTACGAGACTTCCTTTTTGCTGACGACTGCGCCCTGAATGCTGGATCAGAGCAGGAAATGCAAGCCAGTATGGACAAATTCGCAGCAGCATGCGACAACTTTGGCCTTCTCATCAACACAAAGAAAACTGAAGTGATGCACCAGCCAGCTCTGAAAGCCCAACATCAAGAGCCCACCATCACAGTGAAGGGACAAAAGCTGCAAGCAGTGGACCAATTTACATACCTTGGCAGCACCCTCTCCCGCGCAGTGACAATTGACATCGAGGTCAACTGCAGAATCGCCAAGGCAAGCTCTGCATTCAGCAGACTGCTGACCAAAGTGTGGGACCGCTGTGGAATAAGCCTTGCTACAAAGCTTAAAGTCTATCGAGCAGTAGTGTTAACTACCCTGATGTATGCCAGTGAGACTTGGACCGTATACAGGAGGCATGCTAGGCAACTGAACCACTTCCACACGATTTGCCTCCGCAGACTTCTGAGGATCCGGTGGCAGGATAAGGTGCCAGACACAGAAGTCCTTTTTAGAGCAGGCCTGCCGTCAGTTCACACCCTGCTGATGAAAGCCCAGACACGCTGGGCTGGCCATGTTGCAAGGATGCCAGACCATCGCATCCCTAAACAGCTCTTCTATGGTGAGCTGTCTCAAGGAAAGCGATCGCATGGGGGACAAAAGAAGAGATACAAAGACACGCTTAAAGCCTCTCTCAAGTCCCTGGAAATCGACACCACCTCCTGGGAGACCCTGGCACAAGACTGATCGACATGGCGCATGCTGATCCACCAAGGCTGTCAAACATCTGAAGCCAGAAGGACAACCATAGCACAAGAGAAGCGAGCACTCCGTAAAGCCAGAGTTGCAAACGCTGCAACAGTGGTGCCTACACATGTCTGCCCGACACGTGGCAGAACATTTCGTGCCCTCATTGGCCTTATCAGCCATCTGCGGACACACCGTGGACAGCCCACAACTCGTTAGATGTCAAGGTCCTCTTCGAACACGATGGATGAACATCATCATCATCACATTTATCACAATGCAAATATACTCAGAAACACTTTTCTAAGAACTCTCTCTGACTGTCTGTATATTCATCATGACTTTTATAATCACTTGCCCTTTGATATCTTGAGTTCCACACATTCTTCTATGCAAAATCCATGATAAAGAGGTTACATGAAAAAGTCCCAGTGCTGGTCTGTTATGGATTTTCCCCTCTCCTTTTGTGTGTGGAAGGATTGGAAGAGAAGCTGAGTTAGAAAACCATTTATTCCAGTGGTCTCCAACCTTTTTAAACACAAGATCACTTTTTCAATTTAAGTGCAATGTAAGATCTACCTCATCCAAATACCCTTCCCCCGCTTCCTTCCTGGCCTTTCTTTAAGGCCCAGCATCTGCTCCACCCCTTCTCCTACGCTTCATTCTACTCACTCCATCCCCCTTCGTCCCCCATCCTCACTCACTTTCACCAGGTTGAGGTAGGGTTTTGGGTGCAGGCTCTAGTCTTGAGCTGAGGAGTTTGGAGTGCGGGAGGAGGTCCAGGATTAGCCTAGTGTGGTGGATTGGGGTCCAGGAAAGGTTTCAGGGTGCAAGCTCTGGGAAGGAGTTTGGGTGCAGGGTGGCTCATGTTGGGGACAGGAGGTTGGGTGTAGGAGGAGGATCAGAGCAGGGACAGTCAAAAACCAAAAATAACACATTTTGCAAGCAGTAAAAGAAGTAACAACAATCCCCCCACGTACGTGTTGGGTCAGGAGCTGAAAGGGAAGAACAGTGTGTGTTTGTGAGAATCACAGAGACATATACATTGTGTGAGAGTGATAGAGATCTGCCTTGCCAAGCTCACACCATCCCCGCCCCTCTGCGTGGAGACAGGGTACAGAAGTGGGGGAAAGAGGGACACCCTCATATCAGCACACACCCCCTTCTTCTCCCTCCCACATCCTGCAAGCAGGAGGCTCCCAGGGGGACAGCTCTAAGGCAGAGGGCAGGAGCAGCATGACAGTATTTGGAGGGGCAACTGAAGTGCCAATGCTTGATAGTTTCATGACCAAACCAGTCAGGATCACCTGTCAGAGGCTCCAAGATCTACTGGTAGATCCCGATCTACTGGTTGGTGACCACTGATTTATTCCATGAGTAATGACATATGAACGAGTTTAACCCATAGATCTTAGCTCTCTGAATGAAAGCATGCTGTCTTTGTTTTGTTGGTAGCACAAGTCCCATCTTTAGTAACAGACCTCTTTCCAATGCCATGCTACCATTGGTTTCTTCAGTGGTGACTCTGAGTTCTGGAACCCCCAAAGGTATGTCTACAATGCATTGTAAACCCAGGTCTGTAAACCCGGTCCCTGAGCTTTTGGACATGGTGTATCCAAATCAGCGCTTGAGTGTTCACACTGCATTGTAAACATGGGCTTACTGCTGCTGGCCGCAGGTCTCACAGGTGTGCTAATGCCATTTGGTATTATGCAGACTTTATGACTTGATCTGCAGTTTGAGTTGCAGCTACACTGCAAAATGGCTGGGCTTGAACCTGAATCACAGCAGGACTTGGGCTTTGAGTACCCATTGGCAGCACCCTAAAACCTCAGTCTTGAGCATCTGCTGATGCAAGTCAGACTGATTTGTATGTAGATGGAAGTGATGGTCAGGCTCAAGCCTGATTCAAATCTGACTTGTGTAGACATACTTTAAAAGTGTTTAGAAACAACTGAAAGGAAATGAATTCTGAAAAAGTCAGCCTTCCTTTAGATAGCAATCTGCTACCCAAGTTACAATATTTTGTCATTAGAGATTGCTGTGTAGAGTGGCTGCTCTCTGAATCTGTTCTCATTTTCATTGCATATGTGAGTGCAGTAATGATGGGAGTGTAATTAGTCAGCACATGGCGTACATAACGTAAGTCACTGCTTTAAATATAATCTCTTCCTGGAATCTCAGGAGAACAATATTTGCATTGGCTAATGACCAAAAAATTGTCTTAAATGCAACTTGATTTTGTATATTTTATCCCATTCTATAATTGTATGGGTAAAATATGTATATATTAAATGGCATATACTATGCAGGATTTCCCCAAGTATAGTATTAACATAAAAGCATTTCTCTGGTGTATAGTAATACTATGCAGCCAGCACACCTGTCTGGCTGGATAAAAGAAAGGCATAAAAAGAAATAAATACTGATCTGATTCTTCTTTCACTTACATCTGGGTAAATCAGAAGAAACATCACTGGTGTCAAGAGCATGATGCCATTATAAACTTGGTGTAAATTACAGAGTCCATTCCCCTGTGAAGCTGAAGTGGTCTTTTAATGTGCTTTTACGAAAATTACATAAATACATAAATAATATGGAATGGTTTGATTGAAGGTTTTTGTTTAAACTTTAGAAAAGAGTTAAGACTAAGAATTGCTAAATATAGAATTTCATCAATGGAAAAAATGTCACTACAAGTTACAATACAGCTAAAGTTTTAACAGAATTAGAATTTAAAGCTTTGAAATATCGGACTGATACTCTGTCCATTAGGCTAGGCTGTTTTTGATTGCTTTTAATGGGAATAAACTGCTGGGCTAGATTCTATTCTCCTGTCAGTATAAAATGTAAGTAATTCTGATTACATCAATGGGGTTACTCAGATTTTACATTGGTTTATGTGAGATTAGAATCTGGTCCTTTCCTTGGCCGTAGGAGTCCCTGATATACTGCAAGTCAATAGAAACGTTCAGAGAATAATATTGCAATGGAAAGGAGTGTAGTCTTGAAGGCAGTCAAGAAACACAGGAGTCCTAGGATCTAAGCCAGCTGTATTCAAATCAATGGGAACTTTTTCATTGGCTTAAGGTGGGCCTCTTCCCCATTGACTTAGGGCCTGCTTTTGCTCACATAGGGTATTTCTGTACTTGAATTTCAGGTACCACTGTCACATGGTGTTGTGAGTTAAGATCCTCGAATAAAATGGCATTATATACATTCAAAGTATTCTTTATTAATATAAAATCAAATATAGGATCCATAAAATTGCAGCAAAAAGAGCTTATTACAAGATCTATGTGTGTGAAAAAGTTAATGAAAATCATATTGTGATGGGGGTCTGTAAGACTTTCTTTGCCCCTTGCTGGAATCATCAGTGTCCTGACATATCCCACCCAAGGAAATTGATTCAGACTGGGTGATCAACAAGGCTGTGTCTAAACTGCAGATCTTTTCTGGGATACCAGAGGTATCCCAGAAAAGCTATGCTGCGTCCAAGAAACGCGTCTGTTGTTTTGGAACAGTTTCTGAAAAAGCAGATGTGTTCTTTCGGCATCCCTGTATTCCTCATTGTATGCGGAATAAGGGATGTTCTGAAAGAGGAGGTTTTTCCAAAATTTGGCCCTGTATAGACAGGTCAAATTTCAGAAAAGCCTCTTCTGAAAAAAAAGTTGAAAAAGATATGCAAATTGGGCACCTTTTTCCGATATAACTCTGCAGTCTAGATATATCCCAAGACAGTCTATAGTCCTCCAGAGCCCTAGAAGGGCCGGGAGAAAATACTGATCAATCAAGAACCAGCAAATCAGTTAGGAAGACTTGCCTCCTTTTGTCCAAGTTAGAACTTGGTGAGACCAGAACAGAGGAGGAGCTCATCAGGTTGAACCCAGAACCAAGCCCGAGGCCACTAACTGTAATTTAGCACTTGTATTTTCGAGCTTTCCCCCCCTTTGTTCAAAGATTCAGACAGACAAATCCTGAGCTGCTATTTTGTTACTTATTATTCAGAGGCTGACACCAACCTAATGAGATGGGCTACCCTGCCCCCAAGTTCACAGACTTAAGTTGGGGAGTGCCTTCAGTAGCATGTGGGAGCCCATAGAGGGAACTGAGAGGTGCCCCGCCTCCCTCTTACACACAATATATTTCTTTGCTTCTATGACAAAGAGTTGAGAACAAGAATTTGTTACTGTCTAGATACTGTCGATGACCTCCTGAGGTCTCTTCCAGCTTTATGATGTCTCTTGAATTAGCAGTAATATTGCTTCAATTATTCTATGGGAATGAGAATTCTAAAGGTTTGTCTACATGAGGAATTATTTCAGATATTTATTCATTAGCTATTTTGATTGATTAACACAGTGTGTGGATGCTGTTATTCTGGGATATGAACTGTGCCTGGACATTTGAATTCTAGTATAAGAGCTCCTTATTCTGAATGAATTAAATTCACTGGATTCATTCAGAATTAGGTACTTTTATTCTGGAAGAAAAGCATCCCAGGTGGAGTTAATCAGCAATAGTTAATCTGCTTTAAATTCATGCCCTACCTTATTCCAGATTAATTTTCATATGTAGAAAAGCCTTACATCTAACTGAAACTAAGACAGGGAAAAATTAGATTGGGTATCAGGAAGAATGTCCAACTCTGAGCTCTTCTAATCTGTGGATTCATTCCCCAGGGAAGAAGTACATTGCCACATAGCTTGAGGCATTTAAAGTTAGACTAGACAAGACATTGGAAACTATAGGAAACAATCTGCTATTGGCAAGAGAGGGGAAAGATGATATTTTCTTTTTAATTACTAATTGTATTATTTTAAGAGGTTCTGTCACTCAAAAGACACAAAAGGTAACAATGATGCTTAGCCAAGAGATAACTATGTAGGTCATATTATGTTTTATTTTTATTGTAATACTTAAAACCAACATTTTCTAATAAGATTTTTTAACATCCTATATATGAGGGGCAGAGGGTCTAGTGTGGTGATAAGAAGAAGAGCACCTAGTAGGATACAGAAATAGGTATTGTCTGAGACACGGATTCAGAAAGCATTCCTAAGCAGGAAACACTTCAGTAAAATTGTCAATAACACTTAAGTGTCATTTTCAGAAGTTATGTAGGCACTCCGAAGCCTAGTCTTATTAAAAATCATTGGCCCTGATCCACAAAGGTATTTAGGCTTCTAACTTCCATTGAAATCAAGTCTAAATACTTTGTGGATATTAGTCTGAGAGCTTAAGTCACTTTTAAAAATAGGACTTAGGCACCTAAGTAACTTAGCAAGCCAAAAGTGATGTACTTTCAGATGTACTTAAGTGCTTTACTGAATATGGCCCTAAATTAGTTGTAAATAATTGTACACAACAAATATCAAATTTGCTAGAGCCACCTATTGGTGAAAATGTAAAGCACAAATAGATTTTAGGCATTGTTAGTGGCATTTGCTGATGAGAAGCATAGAACTGCAAATGATTTCTCCAAGTTTACAGATCCTCAATAAGAATTTGACGGCATAAAATGACCGTTTAAATGAGCATTTTGGTTCTCAAAGTTATGATGTTTCTAACGTAGCCACACAATGAGACCCCAATATCTAACTCAGGCCTTTAAGAATGACTGTACTACTACTACTACTATTACTTCTACTACTACTTCTACTAAATTGACTATGATTTGACATTGAGGATTTTCTTTGAGGTGTGCTTAAAATGTAATGTTTTTATTGTATCACCTTTATGTTACCATGTATTTTGATATGAAGTCCATGGACTTCAAGACTTGAACACATTCTTAATTTAAGTATGTGCTTTAGTGGTTTGTTAAAATGAGGATCATTTTCAGAGCACTGTAGAACTCAGAGGCTCTGAAAGCAGCAGAAACTAAGATAAACTTCTGCAGAGCCTCCATTAACACTTTTCTGTGGTCCTGCAAAAACACAGCCAATACTGGGAGGCTGCAGAGTGGACACTGAATAACCTGAGATCTTTAGTATTAAACTTTGGCAAAACTTATGCCCTCGAGAGTGATTTATATTTTCAAGGCTGTTGGTTCATATGAGAGTACTAGCAACCTACCTAATACCTATTTTTTAATGACTGTTAAGTCTGGTCCTGATGTTCCAATCTACCCTAAATCAGAGAGGAACAAGCCTTAAGCCAACTGCACTGTGGGCCTCAAAAGTTGGCTCTGAGGTTATATGTTTTCATTAGATATTAAGTGGAGCAGGGCCCAAACTAATTTCAGATCTGACTATCTCTAACTTTGGCAATGCTTGCTCCACATCTGAAATCTGGAGCACTTCTATGACATTAAGATATACTCTAACATGTGGGCTGAGATTTTTAGACTTGGGGCTTTATTGAGTCCTTCATTCCCCCTCAATTGTTTATGTTTGCCTGAATTTGTTCTTATTTAAATCTTAGAAATAAAGAAGGGTCATACTTCTCTGGAATCCCAGAATGGATGAGGACTCTATAAGATCCCCGTCTATAGACAAATCCATATACAATCTTTAATGACAAAAGATTTCATTTTTGTCTTACATTTACTCCTGCAAGTGTGGAAACAGAACTGGCATTGGTTGTTCTTGCTCATGCCTGACCTATGTTCTGGTAAAAACTCCATGAACACATATGGGGTCCATATGGAGGAACCTCCCCTCCCCCCCCACTCCGCTCTGATTCTCCAAAGGTCTGGAGTTTTGTATGTCTTTCGCAGTGTCTCCCCAAGAGCATTTCAGTTCTGTTGGCACTTTACAGAGCAGAATTAATAATGACATTCTACTGGCATGCAGCCAGTTGTAAAAGTTTATGGAGTAATTTTGTAATAGAGCTGTGAGAGCTTAGCAAAGAGAGCCCAGCAGGTGAACAAGCTTTCTCCTTCGCTCCTTTAAAATAAAAGTTCTCCAGCTCTGTGAGCTTTGAACAGCTCTCACTCCAAGATTTCTTGGAAGCAGAAGTGTGCATATTTTAAAGTGACAGGTCTACAAACTAATGTTCTCCTGTGGTCTTTCCACTACAGTGCAGTGCCCCTGGTTCTCACTTTGAGTCCAGTTTAACACATATATTTTAAATACAAGTACTGATCCACCTTTGCCCTCCACTTCCCAGCTGCATATTCTCACCTGGCTTCCCCCACTCACATCAATGATTTAATAAATATGTTTAAAATAATAATCTCTGCTGTCTGCCCTCCTGCTTGCAGCTGTAGGTCCCACCCTGATCCTCCTTCATAGCTATGATTAATACATATGTTTAAAAGAAAAATCATTGTCTCTTTCTCCCTTCCTCTGCCCCACTGCAGATTCCTCCCCCCTCCTGCCTCCACTCCAACTGTATTTTCAGTCCCAGATCATTGAAATATTTCATAGGTAAATTGAACCTCTGACAGTGCTTCCCCTTCATGCTGACTGCCACTTCTCCATTTCAATTTGAGCAGAGTGGTTTCGTGTGAAACCAGATCAGAGATCTCAGTGCTGCTGTCAGCAGATCCAGAAGCAATATGAACAGAGCAGAAGAGTAGATTGTGTTTTATTTTCCCAGGTTTTACAGCATGCCCATGACACACTTCAAGGTGTGCCTACCGCCTGTGAGTGGCTAAATTCTGACTTGGATTGCTCACCCACAGAAGAGAGTAACAGCTCCCCCTCTGCACCTGTGTGGGCTCTCTAGACTTTGTGTCCATGTGGGTAGGACCCAGATAATGCTGTCCCCTCACTCACTTGTTCCCTCTGCAGCAGGTGGGAAAAGCTAGGGGAAGAAAATGGGGAGAGTTTGAGCTCCACCCACTACCCTCCCACATACATACTCGTGAGCCAGTGCAGCACAGCTAGCACAAAGGGGTATTGTAATTTGCCATCATCCGTAAACAAATTTCAAGCCCCTTCACCACACTAAACAAGGAGAGGCAATGAAGGATAGTACCTCAGAGGTGTATCTCTGAGCTACAATGGTTCCTGGGGCAGGACACTTTCCACACCGCCCCTGCCTGAGAGCTGTGCCTAAAGTCGCAAGCCTCAGGACATAAGAATGGCCAGATCAACGGTCCCTCTAGCCCAGTATCCCGTCTGCTGTCAGTGGCCAATGCCAGATGCCCCAGAGGAGGGACATCACTGACAACAGATAATCCTCATGTGATCCCTCTCCTGTCACTCATTTCCAGACAAACAGAGGCTAGGGACACCATTCCTACCCATCCTGGCTAATAGCCATTGAAGCCTGTCCTCCACATTTAAAACAGATGATTTACCATAATAAGTTTTACCTGACACAATGGGCCTGACTTTTAAACCTGGCCTCCCTTTTTGTACTAATAAATTACAGGCCCCGCTGATGTCATTTAGATGTCTAATAACCCAGTAGAATGGGACACTTGGTACAAATAACAGCAGAGGTGCCTGTAATGATTTACAGCCACAAAAGTGCAGGCAGAAAAGGGAGGCTGGAGTAAGCCCTAATATATACCCAAGAATAAATAACAATAATAATACTAATTGAGCACCTATGACATGTTCAGAATTGTACAGCACAGATGGAAACAAAGTTCCTAGCAGTTTACGGTGCATCTAGACTACTTTTCTCTTTCAAAAGAGGAATGCAAATGAGGGCAGTCGAAAATGCAAACGAAGCACTGATTTACAAATCTCGCACTTCATTTGCATAATCTCTTCCGATCACTTTTTCAAAAGAGAAATTTTAAAAAAAGCAGTCTAGATGGGTTTCTTTCAAAAAAAAAAAACCCCACCTTTTTCGAAAGAACCCTTATTCCTGAAAAAAATAGGTTTTTGAAAAAGCGATAAGAAGAGATTATGCAAACGGAGGACGAGATTTGTAAATCAGCGCTTCATTTGCATTTTCGATTTCTCTCCTTTGCATTCTTCTTTCAAAAGAGGAACGTAGTCTAGACACACCCACTAAAGGCTTATTTGTTCTTTTAAGGCAGAGGCGGCAACATACAGCTCACGTGCCATAAGTGGCACACAAGATGATTTTCTGTGGCATGCGCAGGATGGCGTAGGGACTGGGCTTCTCAGCAAGTGGAGCGGGCGGCATGATCCTACGGTGGGCTCTGCGTCTCTGGGGCTTGCAAATCCCGAGAGCTAAGGGGTTAACACTCCCTCCTCCCACTACAGGCTCTGCCTCCTGCTTCAAGAGGGATGGGGCTGGGGCTGCTCTGCGGATCGAGGTGGCATGGCCAGTCACATGCTGCTGCTGCCTCTGTGGGCGCCACGGCCCAGGCTAAGCCGTGGGTTGCTCCCTGCAGGCAGGGAGACCCTTCCGCTATGCCTGTCTAGGGGCTGGAGACAGCGCTGGGCACCCCCAGGCTCTGCCTGCTCCAGCCCTGGAGCTGCAACCCACAAGTGAGGGGTGAGCCCTGGGTTAAAGGACTGGGCCAGGCAGGGAAGTGACTCTGCCCCCGTGGCGCCTCCTTGCTCCATCGCTGCTCTCAGGAGACTGTGAGTTCCAGAGCTGCTGCCCTGCTGGTGTGTGTGCTGGAGGCACAGAGATGTGGGGGCAGGAGTGGGGTGAAGGATGCAGGGGCAGGATGGAAGGAGGCAGGGCTTGCACTGAGGGGGACAGAGAAAGTTAAATCTTGGCACGCCACTGAAAGGTTGCTGACCCCTGCTTTAAGGTATTCGCCTGCCTGTAAGTGCTGCAAAGGTTCTGGAGACAGAAGTAGGATTTCATCCACTGCTACACCCATTAGGATGTGCAGCTCTGCAGGCTGGTGCAGGGATGAGACCATGCTCCTTCTTTCGGGGTTGCCGCCTCTGAGGTACAAAAACTTGGGACATCTGGGATGACCTTGAGCCATTAAACTTGATAGCTGGCCATGTGTACTGAGCACTGGGCAGATTTCCCAAGACAGCTACCTCAAAAAAAAAAAAAAAGGGATAATTCTGGGAAAACCTGGAGAGGGTTCAACCCTTTTGAGGTGGCAAGCACAAGGAGTAGTCTTTTGGCAAGTGTAGGCAGTCCTTGTATAGAGGGCACATAAAGAAAGTTCCTCATGTCTCCCCCTGCTCTTGCACAGGGATATGACGTATTCTGTACCTAACAGTGGTATATTAAAAACTGTCTTAAAATTGTCAGCTAGCAGTTTAAATTCTCTGGGTTTCCTTGGTCCTGCTTGTAGCTGTGGGGGAAGGGGGCTCTGAAGGTATGCATGGAATCTGGTTCTAGCAGCAGTTAATCTGCAATAAGCCATTTTAGAACAAGGCAGGGTGAGTTGTTCCTTGCTGTCTGAAGGAGCAAGCTGCTTTGTCTCTCTCTTTTTCTAATTCTTGTGTGTTTGAATTCTGGATTGTTAGAAATCAAGTAGTATTACATGGCAACCTTTCAGGAAGAGTATTCTGTTTGGTTTCTGACTCTGGGCATGTCCGCACAATGGCTGAAAAATGTCATTTCCAGTTTGAGGAGACATATCTGCAATAGCTCTGATTAAGCTAGTATGCTAAATATAGAAGTGTAACCACAGAGATGCAAACTAAGAACATAAGAACGGCCATACTGCGTCAGACTAAAGGTTCATCTAGCCCAGTGTCCTGTCAGCTGACAGTGGCTAATGCCAGATGCCCCAGAGGGAGGGAACACAATAGGTAATCCTCATGTGATCCCTCTTCTGTCACCCATTTCCAGACAAGGTAGGGGACAAGCTAGCTACCACAAGCAGGGCCGGTCCTAATCAATTGGTGGCCCCGGGAGACCTCCCGATTCTCCCGTAAGGCTGCCAGATGGTTTAAAAAAAATACCAGACAAAAATTTGTCAGGCCAAAAAAAAAAAAGGGGGGGGGGTAACCAGGGAAACCTGGGGAGAGGATTCAGGAGGTCGGGCCCCAAAACCAGCTGTGTGTTGGCTGCCATGAGAAGGTACAATGGTCGAGCATTCATTAAATTTAAGATAGGAAGCATCCTGGCATGTTTGTATTGTAGTGGTAGGGACTGATTTGTAACAGAGAGAAACCTGAAACAAAGAGTGAAAGACTGACTATGTAGAAGATGGAATCCTGGGATTCTTTCTTTATGTGCCACCCAGGAGCAGAGGAGAGGAGAGGACGGGAGAGGACAGGCGAGCACTATCTAGGGAGGCAAGGGATCCAGAGAGAAGAGGGGTTTTGAGAGGTAAGTGAGTGTGAAGTGGTAGCAGAGAGAAGAAGGGAGATGCAGCCCTGAGGGAAGATGAGATGGAAAGCACAAAACAGAGAATGTCTGGAGTTAAGTTATAAGTGAAATTTGTGTCATGGTCTCAGTCCATATCCTGCTGGCTATCTGTTCACATCAGAAAACAACACACAATTTTCAATCCTCCTCAAAGAAAGACTTATGACTAGAACTCTAAGTGTAGGATTGAGGTGTGCTGGCAGCATTGTACGAGGAAGCTTATATCCAGGCTACCTACACTCCTTGCTCTTGTCTGCCTTATTCATCTTTCATGAGAAACAAATTTACAGTTAAAATGTAAAACATGCATACTGTGTGCTTCAGTGATGTAGCAGTGTCAGAAGATGCAACTCCTTGGAGGATGTTCTAAAAAATGTCAGCCATCACAAATTTGGAGCATGTGTTTCCATAGGTACCAAGGACATTCCCCATATACCTAGGGGTCATGGAAAGTGAGGGAACACAACGCCTCAAAATAATATTTGATGCTTTTGGGCAATTAACAATGCATCTAGCTCAAATCATCGCATCTCCCGAATGGTCCTGTTTTAGCCTGTCTGTCCTCAGATTGGTTCTTCAGGGTGAGGGACTCTGAGTCATTGATGAAGATTTTGTTCTTAAGGCTAATTATTGCTTATTTAATCAAGCCATCTCCTGAGGGACACAGCTACTAGTCAATCTTCTAAAACTAAATATATTAGCAACAGATGTTTTCTCAATAGTATAATGGAAAACTTTTTTTCTGCACAGACACATTTATCTGGTTTTGGTACAGATTGCTCTGGTTTGTGGCATGGTCTTTATCCACAAAAGATTTGATAACACAAAAGGCACCAATATTGCCTTCAATTGTTGAAGAGAAACCTGACTCCAATCCCAAAACAATATAACCCTGGCCAAAGGAGGTGCACTTGGCTTCTTTTTTTCTCTAAAAACAGAACACACAATTGTGGTGGGTGAAAGAGTAGCCAAAAAATTAAGAGATCAGATTCAGGCAAATTTCCCTTTTTCAAATACAGTATTTGTTTTTTCCCCCAGACCGGTCACTCTTTCATTGTGAATTATTGCATATCTTTCATGAAAGTCCCATAGACCATTCAATTGGGTATTTTGTTAATCCCTGGATTTTATTTAATTTGTTTGCCTTTTGACCCTGTTTTCATTATTGAGAGTTTTAATGGCTAAGGGCTCTCTAGATTAAAGCCCTTTTATATGCAAAGTGTATTCTTGTGGAATCTAACAGTTTCACGGAGATTATTGATACTCTTATTCATTCTCACAGTCACATAATGACTTTAGTTACCACCAGGGGACTGTGCTACCTTTCTTTCTGATTCTGTTTTATCAGATCACTTCATTGTGGAACTAATTTTAAAGCGTTGAAACCCAATCTTGTGGCTTATTTCAGATTTTTTTTTCAAATATATCAACTTGGACTCTTTCAGTAAGTTCATAGCTAAGTCATGTTTGTTGACCCCTGTAGCTGGTTCTGTTAAACAATCTGCTGGGTTGCACAATGCACATTTCAGTAAAATGTTCTAGCTGAAATGCCAGCAAGTATATTCTGTTTCTGAAACTCTCTGGTACACTAAATCACTCAGTGATTTGAAAGTCAGTGGAATGGAACTTAGAAGAAACAGGAGACCTAGATTTTCTGTTAATTTGGTATTCAGAAACAAGATTTCAGGCTATCTATGGATGCTGAAGAAGCTGTCAAGATCCATTTTGCTAAGACCTATAGTTGCTAGTTATTCTAATCAAAGATACTGCAGTTTGATGCAGATTTTTTGCCTTTGGTCCACCAGCTATTGTTTTATATCTGTTGTTTATTAAAGGGAATTCTAGACTTTTTAAATTGGTCAATGGACATTTAATTATTACTTGATGAATTTCATCTTCCTCCTTATTATCAATCTTGGTTTACACACTGGATCATAATGTTTGGATTCTCTTATGTTTTAACCAGTAAGTCCCTTCTGCCTTTTACTGAAGAGTTCTATGTTTGTTATGCCATTATTACCTGAAGACAAATCTTGTCTCCCTGTCTAAAGTGTGAAGAGACCTGATCTAGTTGCACTGAGCAAGAAGGGACAGAACTTGGGGGAATCATGAAGCACCCCTATGTGCTGTGCAGTCCAAATTCATGGAGGTGCTCTGTATTGCCACATGCAAAAGGTGATGCTGTAAGCAGGGAAGGGAAACTGCCACTAGACAGATTTGCCCACTGATGCTTCTTTCAGGAACAGAACACAGGGACTGTGCAGGCTGCCTCAGGCGCTCTGCAGACTGGGAAAGTTGAATCTCGTCAGCCGTTCCCCCTACAGAAATTGCCAGTGCACAGCCCAAATAAAAAGGCTGTGAACTAATTTCTAGGATTTTCATCAATGCTGATGTTATGGGAGACAACTTGAGCATGACCATGTCTAGTCAGTATCATATTGCCATAGCCCACTGCACATATTCCCTTATGGGAATCGTAGGTGCTTTTGTTTATAGAATCACCTGAAATCATCCTCCATGCCTTTTTCACCTACAAATAACTCCATGGAGACTGCCACCCCAAAACTCAGCCCCATGTTGCTCAAGACTCCCTGTATGACTTCGTTTCTTTCCACTTCTGTTTGTGATGCACCTAAGCTCTGTCTATATACCCAGAGTTATATTCCCAAAGTCATTGCAGATCCCAGGGTTCTTGTATGTACAGCATTGCAGTACTTCTGTTACTGTCACCATGATATCAAGGGAATAAACTCCAGGCTTTCCATGATATCTGCTGGGAGAGTGAACAAGAACTAATGTTTAAAATCTTACTGGTATTTTGAGTGAGTACACATATGCACACACACAGGCTGTGTCTAGACTGGCAAGTTTTTCTGCAAAATCATCTGCTTTTGCAGAAAAACTTGCCAGCTGTCTACACTGGCCGCTTGAATTTCCGCAAAAGCACTGATAATCTCATGTAAGACTGTCAGTGCTTTTGCGGAAATACTATGCTGCTCCCGTTCGGGCAAAAGTCTTTTTCTGAAAAACTTTTGCGCAAAAGGGCCAGTGTAGACAGCAGAGATTTGTTTTCTGCAAAAAAGCCCCGATGGCGAAAATGGCAATCGGGGCTTTTTTGCGGAAAAGTGCGTCTAGATTGGCCACAGATGCTTTTCCGCAAAAAGTGCTTTTGCGGAAAAGTGTCCGTGCCAATCTAGATGCGCTTTTCCAAAAATGCTTTTAACGGAAAACTTTTCCGTTAAAAGCATTTCTGGAAAATCATGCCAGTGTAGACATAGCCACAAAGTTGAAGCTATATCTTTAGCAGGTGTATGTCAGCATGGTCCAAGTTGTAATTATACTAGTTACCTCAGCTCAAAACCAAGCCTTGTATCTCTAAACACTACCCAATTTTTTGTAAATACTTGGGAGCCCCTTTGCATTTTTTAAAAACATGTATCTACTGAATCAAGCTGTATTTATTTATTAAAAACTTTCAGTAGAAATTTGCATCTTAAAATATGATATAGCAGTGCTCTGCAGATCGAGGTGGCATGGCCAGTCAACTGAATGAAAAGCAAATAGTAAGCAAGGTGAGAAGTAAATCTGCTTTTTTTAAACTGCAATATCATCAAATTATAAGTATCTCCATGGGGAGTAAATATTGATAATGGGTTCTTCAATTTAGCTGACAATGGTATTATAAAATTGAATGACCGGAAATTGAAACAAGGCACCAGTTTTAACCATGAGAGTAATTAATCAGTGAAACAATTTACGGAGAATTGCGGTGGATTCTCTAGCACTGATATATTTTAAATCAAGATTATATGTTTTTCTAAAAGATTTGCTCTACTTTGGATTTATTTTGGGTGAGTTTCTGTGGCCTGTGTTAGGGAGGAGGTCAGACTAGATGATCACAGTGGTCCCTTCTAGCCTTAGAATCTATGATAACACAAATGGCCAATTGTCAGAGGTCATGAGTACCCACAGTTTCCATTGAAAGCAACTACAGGCAGTCCCCGGGTTACATGGATCCGACTTACATCGGATCCCTACTTACAAACGGGGTGAGGCAACCCCGCACTAGCTGCTTCCTCCCAGCAGACCAGGGAGACGTGAAGCTAGCGCCCCCCCTAACAGACCAGGGAGACGCGGAGCGGCTTTTCTCAGCAGACACCTCAGCTTGAGAATAAAGGACTGAGGGAAATGAGGTGTGGGAGAATAAAACTGAGCTCTGGAGAAATGTTTGGCTAGAGTTTCCCCTACAATATGTACCAGTTCCGACTTACATACAAATTCAACTTAAGAACAAACCTACAGTCCCTATCTTGTACGTAACCCGGGGACTGCCTGTACAGACCAGACCCAGTCTGAGTCCCAGTTTTGTGTTTTCCCCACACAACCATTCTTCCCCACTTTTTAGTCAGAAATAAATATGATCCTTTTCTGATTGACTGAAATTATTTTAACATGAGGTTAACTAAGTATGTTTCTTACATGTCTAAGAGCTATGCCTTCTAATTGAAATCTCTTTCTCTCTCTCTCTCTTCTTTTTTTTTTTTTTTTTTTTTTTTTTGCATAATAAAACACAAATAGCTTCTCAAATGTTGAGCAACCATCAACACATGCAATAAATAGCCCTCAAAGAAACTCCCTTAAAGGGAAGAGTCTCATATTGGGATACTTTTCAGACAGGCAGCCTCCTTTACTGCAGGTATAACTTGCACACCTAAAATGTCATCCCATTTTATACTCATAATTGGACTGTGGCTTGTTCAGCTTTGGGTGCAGTTTAGTTTTGAATCAAAATTATTTGTCCCTTTAACTGCTTGATTGCAGATTAACATCTGGTAGGTAGAGGCATCTGTGCATGGGCTGGCTAAAAAATTTCCATTAAAACTGGTTTTTGATGAAAAATTTGTTTTCTGATTCAATTCAGTTTTTTGTGAATAGTGTCTGGTTTCTGGGGGGAAACACTGATATTTTTATCTTATTGTCTATTTTTCCACATCTTCTGATCTCTCCTATTTTCCCATATTCCAGCCAGTTCTAATCCATGCATGCATTTGTGACAATGATTCATTATTTGACAAGTGTAAAATTGTCTCCACAGAAAGATAGGCCAGGCCTCAGTCCTTTGATAGTGCACCCCATTATGACACATTCCTCTTTATACTACCATAGGTGTGCATGGGGCTGGACAAGCATGTTTGTGTATTTAATATGTTACAAAATCTTGGCAAGTGTTCCTATTTTATCGTGTCAGTGCATGCAGTTGCCAGGCATAGTTCTTAAGATCTGGAAAACATTTCCCCACATTAAAAACTGACTTTAGCAGGTCTCAGGCTTATCCTTTGCTTACAGGATATGGTGATAATCTCTTGGCCCAAGTCCATAAAACTGATCAAATTTCAGAATCCTTTCTGAGAGACGTATCTATTCCATCTCTTTAGCTAGGGATAATTAATAGGCTTTGGCTTCCCATCTAATACTTGAATGAACTGAAAGGACAGCAGAAATAGAGACGAGTAATACTAGACTCCCAAATTCTTAGAAAGGGAAGTCCTCTTTTGCTTTGACACTCTTTCAGCTGCTTACTACTTTTTGATGCACAACTGCCTTCATCACTAGCTTGGCTCCATTGACTTCCATGGCCTTATAGCAGGGATGGATTTGGCGCAAGGCAACCACCTGTAAATGTCTACGGTTGTGGGGGTGGGCAAACCTTTTGGCATGCAGTATTGGGTCTCTGGGATGCAGCTGTGCTAGGCTGCTGCTCTCTCTCACAGACACATTGTGCTGCTGACTCTTTGCTTGCCTGCTCATTACAGTTCTATTTTATGTTCCCTTTTGGATCAAGTCACTATTATTTTTGCTGTGCTTCCTGGCTCTGTCTCTATTAACCCATGTCAGCAACAGGAGAAAATGGTGACTGCATACTCAGTTGCTGCACTGTGAAATAGCTGCTGTGCAGATGGCTATATGCAGTCATTTCTACTGCTGTGTGAGGGACTGCATCAAGCTCCATTCGTTGTGCATACATGTAGTCCCTGGGAAGACAGGATGGGTAGGGTTCAAAACAGTTTTCTGACAAATAGTTTTGGAATTGTCAGTGTTTACCTTATTGAACTAACCTGAGCTACACTCCGGTCATCTGAAGAAGTGGGCTGTGCCCATGAAAGCTCATGATACCATCTACATGTTTTGTTAGTCTTTTAGGTGCTACTAGACTATTTGTTGTTTTTAAAGTTTTTCCTGAGCTAGAATGGCAGTCCAGTTCCATTTCTTTTGCCTTTGGGGTAGCTTTGCTGTAATGTGTTTGCTCTTTCCAAATACAGTAAAACTCCATTGGTCCGGCATCCAATGCTCTGGCACTCCTGATGGTCTGGCACCATCAGGAACCCGGAAGTGCTGGGGCAGCCGGACAATTGGAGCTGTTCTGCGCCCAGCTTCCCCGATTCAGCTGCTGCTGAAACTGACCAGCAGCTGAATCGGGGAAGCTGGGGGCAGAGCAGCTGGGGTGCTGCCGGGTTGGTCCCGTAGCGCTGCCCCTCGGCACTGCGGGACCAACCCGGCAGCACCCCAGCTGCTCTGCCACAGGCGTCCCCGATTCAGCCGCTGCTGAAACTGACCAGCAGCGGCTGAATCGGGGATGCCTGGAGTAGAGCCGGACTATCAGAAGGGGGGGCTATGAGGGGTCTAGGGTGGCATCCACCCCACCCCACCCCACCCCAGACCCCTCATAGCCCTCCCTTCTGTTAGTCCGGCATATCTGATAATCCGGCACCCCCTGGGTCCTAAAGGTGCCGGATTATCGGAAGTTTACTGTAAATTGTTCCTATGAAGATATTCTTGGTTAGAAAAGGACCACAACAGAAACCATTTACTCCCAACTGCCCAAATTTAATCCATAACTGATTCATCTGAATCACTCTTAGTAAAACCAAAAAACCCAGCTAATGAGATTTTGGAAAACCAGAACTATCCCATGTTAAATGTAACCTGTTTAAAATGGAAATGGTATGAAACCACAGCCATTTACAGGAGGTTGGATAAAATCGTAGAATCCTAGGGTTGGAAATGGGACCCAGCTCAAAAGCTCTGCTGTTTGGGGGCTTTCATTTAGTAAAATCAAAACCTAACCAAAAAAGAGGGCGTTGGTTTTGCAAAGCATTTTGGTTAGATTTTGATTTTGTCCAGTGGTACATTTTCAGCCTTTCCATAGTAATGCTTCTGTCACTGGGCTGTTTTTTCCTAGCTCCACAGCAGGTGCTGTCCTGCCCGGTCTTTTGAAGGCAGTGTAGTGCTTTCACAGGGCCTGGCTCACGGAACAGAACACAGTCCTGTCCTTGGCCCTGTCTTCGGGGCCATCACCTCGGGGGGTATCTGGCACTCCAGCTCCTGGGAGCCTCCCAGCCGCAGTCAGCTCTCTTTTCTTCCTGGAGCAGCAGCCACTGGGCTGCTTCTGTGAGTCCCTTACTCCAGAGATCCAGCTCAGGAAGTAGCTCCACTCCTGCATTGCTGACTCTGCCCAGAGCTTCACAGCAACCAGCTACCCTATGATAATCTTACATAGAGGAGCACATGAAACTTGACTGTGGGATCCTTTATCTCTCCCCAGACCAGAAGATTTTTGGGATTTAATATCTATGGGCATGTCTACACTACAAAGTTAATTCGAACGAACAGATGTTAGTTCGAATTAACTTTCATAGGCACTACACATGCAAACCGCTAGTTTGAACTTAATTCGAACTAGTGGAGCGCTTAATTTGAACTAGGTAAACCTCATTCTACGAGGTCTAACGCCTAGTTCAAATTAAGTAGTTCGAATTAAGAGCTGTGTAGCCACTTAATTCAAACTAGTTGGAGGCTAGCCCTTCCCAGGTTGCCCTGGTGGCCACTCTGGACTAAGCCAGGGAAACTCTTCTGCCCCCCTCCCGGCCCCGGAGCCCTTAAAGGGGCACGGTCTGGCTACGGTGCCCGTGCCAGGTGCAAGCCTGCCAGCACCCAGCCAGCAGACCCTGCACCTAGCACGGCATGAGCCAGCCACCCGCTGCCACCCAGCCCTCTGCCTCTTCCCAGGACCAGGCTTGCAGCTCCCTGGAGCCTGCCCGGGGCCACAAGAGGCGGGTGCCCGCTTGGTCTAGTGCAGTGATCATGGACCTCATCCAGGTTTGGGGGGAGGCCTCCAACGTCCACAATCTCTGCACTAGGCACAGGAAAGGGGCTGTCTAGGGCAGGATAGCTGCCAGCTTGGCCACCAAAGGCCACATGCAAACCCAGGTTTGCATGAAAATCAAGTTGGTGCAGTGAGACCCCCGACCCTGAGCCCTGAGCTTAGCACATAAGAACAGCCGTACTGGGTCAGACCAAAGGTCCATCTAGCCCAGTAGCCTGTCTGCCGACCACGGCCAACACCAGGTACCCTGGAGGGGATGGACCAAAGACAATGAACAAGCCATTTGTCTCGTGCCATCCATCTCCAGCCTTCCACAAACAGAGGCCAAGGACACCATTCCTACCCCCTGGCTAATAGCACTCCATGGACCCAACCTCAATGACTTTATCTTCTCTTTAAACTCTGTTCTAGTTCTAGCCTTCACAGCCTCCTATGGCAAGGAGTTCCACAGGTTGACTCTTTGCTTTGTGAAGAAGAACTTTCTTTTATTAGTTTGAAGCCTGCTACCCATTAATTTCATTTGGTGTCCTCTAGTCCTTATATTATGGGAACTAATGAAGAACTTTTCTTTATTCACTCTCTCCACACCACTTATGCTTTTATAGACCTCTATCATATCCCCCCGTCAGTCTCCTCTTTTCTAAGCTGAAAAGTCCCTGTCTCTTTAGCCTCTCTTCATATGGGACCTGTTCCAAACCCCTAATCATTTTAGTTGCCCTTTTCTGAACCCTTTCCAAGGCCAAAACATCTTTTTTGAGGTGAGGAAACCACATCTGTACACAGTACTGAAGATATGGCGTACCATAGTTTGATACTTCCCCTCCTCCTTCTTCCACTGGCTTCCCCCTTCCAGCTCCCTCCTCCCAGATTTCCCCCTTCCCTCACCCACTCTCTCTGGGTATGTCTACACTACCCTCCTAGTTCGAACTAGGAGGGTAATGTAGGCATACCGCACTTGCAAATGAAGCCCGGGATTTGAATTTCCCGGGCTTCATTTGCATAAGTGGGGAGCCGCCATTTTTAAAACCCCGCTGGTTCGAACCCTGTGCAGCGCGGCTACATGGGGCACGAACTAGGTAGTTTGAACTAGGCTTCCTAGTTCGAACTACTGTTACTCCTCATTTCACGAGGAGTAACGGTAGTTCAAACTAGGAAGCCTAGTTCGAACTACCTAGTTCGTGCCCCGTGTAGCCGCGCTGCACGGGGTTCGAACCAGCGGGGTTTTAAAAATGGCGGCTCCCCGCTTATGCAAATGAAGCCTGGGAAATTCAAATCCCGGGCTTCATCTGCAAGTGCGGTATGCCTACATTACCCCGCTAGTTCGAACTAGCGGGGTAGTGTAGACATACCCTCTCTTCCCCTCTCCCACCTCCTTTTCCCAGTCTCCCCAGAGGTTCATCTCCCCCCCCCCCCAGTTTTGTTAAATAAAGAGAGTTTCTATTTTTGAACACACGTGTCCTTTGTTTTTTACATCAGGAAGGGGGGCTAGGGAGGGGTAAGTGGAAGGAGGTGAGGGAGGAATGGGGCATGAGCCCCCAATGGGGAGGACTGGGGTGGCTCTGCAGGCTCCTCAAGGTGGAAGCTTTCCTGCAGGGCCTCCTGGATCCTGACAGCCCCCGGATTGACCCCCCCCCCCCCCCCCCGGATGGCAGCCTGCGGCAAGTGCAGCCAGGCTGATGGCCGAGTGCTGTGATGTGCCGAGTGTGGGCACTGAGGGTACTCCAAGACAGGACTGCTTTGCTGTCCCTCATTGAGGTAGACCAGCAAGTGGGGAACCCTGAGAACTGTCTGTCCGGGGTGGGGGTCAGGTCCCTTTAAGAACAGTCTTTGGCTAGACCTGAGGCAGCAGCTCCACATTCTAAGTCCTGGTTCTGGCCAGCCTTAACTTCGGTTCAGGGTCCACTCAATGTGGACATGCTAGTTCGAATTAGCAAAACGCTAATTTGAATTAGTTTTTAGGTCTAGATGCACTAATTCGAATTAGCTTAGTTCGAATTAACTAATTCGAATTAAGTTAGTTCAAATTAGTGCTGTAGTGTAGACATACCCTATGTGGTTTAAGAAGGCTTCTAATTTCTCCTGTCAATAGTCTTGTAGGCACTATTATGACCCTCGTTACATGCCTGAGCAGGGGACTAAGAAGATCTGTAAGCCATCCCCCAGTTACCTGTGTAGGCTATCATGTTACAGGTTCTAGGATGGGAGAGGAGGAGGAAGCAGCTTCTGTAGAGCTGCTACTCACCCCCAGTAGGGGCAGGGTAGGAAGAAGAGTGCAGTCTTTCCGTAACCCAGTCCCGTGTCTACCAGCCAGTGCAGCTGAGCTGGAACTTAGAGGATGTAATCTGCATCAAGCAGAGGGCTGACTTGAAGTATTTGCCTCCTAGAGCAACGGAAGAAATAGTGACCATATTATGAGAGAAAGTCATAATATGGCTTGTTGCTGGGCGGCACAACTACACACTGTCCCCTTATCCCCAACTTTTGGGATAACTGTTATCTAGCTTTTCAGAGGGATGGTATTTCTGATTGGTGAGGTTTGCAATAAATAAATAATTTCCTCTTAGACTTTAATTCGGTTTGTCTTCCTTGCCAAATTATATGCTCTTTCCTTTATGTTATTGACTGCCGAGAGAAACAGCACACTATCCCACCTTACTCACACTGCTCTAAGTCATTAAGCACTCTCTGAAACCTTCCCTTTGCTTTTGCCTTGCTCCTCTGCTGGTTGGAGCAGTATCTTTTGGCAAGAAAGGACATTGCTAAACTTTTGGTTAGGCTATGTTTGTTTTGCCTTTTTACTATCCCTTCTACTTTATTATAGTTGCCCTGAATCAAAATTAATATTTCTGCAGCTTCTTTTCACGTTGTCAAATAAACTCCTACTACAAAGACAGTAAGCAAACGTCCTGACTTGCAGAGATTTTTTCTGCTGGACTCTATATTGTTAGGTTAAAGGAACACTGTCACATTTGTATGGACACCAAACAAGTCAACCTGTCTATAATGTCACAGCTATTTCATATTGGATTTTTGTTTTGTTTGATTTTTGGTTTTGAGTTTGTTACAACACAGCACGAAATCTGTTTTCCTCCTTCCTTGCAAATACCCAGTTGATTATCAGGCCTATCACTAATACATAGGTGGCTATGCCTCTGCATACTGTCATCTGACATGAGGCACGCAAATAGTTGCTTTATACAATGGCTCACATAGGAAACCAGGCAATTATTCTTATTCACATTATGCTATGCAAAGATTGTTTAAGAAGAATCTATACCTCTAGGGCAAAACCTAAGATATGTCAAGGTAAGTCGATTTGTGAGCTAGGCAAACTTAACAGTATCCTTTTAAGGATTTTGACAGATTGTACCACTGTCTACAATAGGGCTACTCAACTTTGGAAGTCCCGGGGGCCACAATGACACTCACAGCACATGCCGAGGGCCGTAACTTAAGTGTGGTTGCATATAAATGCAAATATATATGCAAATATGTGCAAATAGCTTCTTTCACACTGACAGGCATGAATACAAAGCATTTCCCACAATGCTCCGGTGCTCCCAGCAATTCCTCCGTGGTGGCTAGAAATGCCAACAGCCTGTACCCATCTGTTCTAGCCAGCCTGTCTGCTTGTATCTTTCAATGCTCACCCCGTCTGGGAGATGCCTTGCCCGTGTGGAGCTTGTTCCCAGTAGAGGCCATGTTCAAAGGATCTCACCACAGGCTGCGTATTGAGCCCACGTAAACCCAAACCTTACTGTGGGCAGCAAACAAACAGGCTATGGGTCGCATGCGGTCCACGGGCTGCGTGTTGAATAGCCCTAGTCTATAGACTAGGAGACATTTAATTTTTCAAAGACAGATAATAGGAGCCAAATCAAAATATGACTGAGTTCTATATGTCTAGAGCAGCGGTTCCCAACCTTTTCCAGTTGGGGACCCATTTTGACAATTCAGGAAGACTTGGTGACCCAGGGCAATTCAAAAAACATGTGAATGGCTCCTTAAGAGCCACCTGGGGAGACACCCAGTGACCCTTTTGAAATGTAATGGTGACCCATAGGTTGGGAAATCCTGGTCTGGAGGGAGTGTGAGTTGGTATATCTTATATCTTCTTCCATGCTCTATCCTAGGGCTCTAATAGTATAGTCAATTAACCAATAAGCTTTTGCTTATCATCTGCTAACAGTTAATGATATAGACTACATGCATTCTCCTCCCCACACTGCCAGTACATTTTTTAGCAGGCTGGCCAACAGCCCAGCTTAGATCTGGCTTGCGACAGGTCCAGGACTTACTCCCTCTGTGGCTCTGCATTTAAATTGTATTAGGAGCCAGGCAGGCAGGCAGCCTGACTCAGTTCAGGCTTGTGCTGGTTCCGGGAGCTCAGACCCCACCCTGGACAGGGGCTGCTGTCACCCTGAGCTGCTGCCTCTGATACAGTGGCAGCAGTGCGGAGGGACATGCAGTCGGTCTGCATGAGGAGCTGTTTTTTAAACTGGCTTCCCTTATGGACCAGTTCCCACTTGGTACCTCACACTGCTGCATCTGATACAGAGGCAGCAGCACAGAGTGGCAGGGTGCTCCTCGGGAGTGGGGCTGGAGCGCACTGACTGCTGGCCCCGTCCCCGGGGAATATAGAATAGTCGAGTAACCAATAAGAATTCATGAGGTTAACCAACTATTCAATTAACCAATATTTAACATTCCTACTCTATCCCATGAGTACTTTACACAAATTTAGCTTCCTTCAAACTTAGTTTCCATTTGATTCACTTATGCTCAAACACACTTACCATAATGTAACTTACCCCACCTTTTCCACATTACCTCTGAATCTGACCAAGTCTTGAATCCATTTAAGTGAACCCTTAAACGTGTTTAAGAGAGTTTGTGTTACTGGAACTCATATGCAGAAGTGTGGAAAGAAAAAAGTGAGGCAAAGAAAAACAACTAACAGGAAGGGATAAGTTAAAGTAGGCTGCCACTTCTCTTGGCCTCTCAGCATGTACACTGCACAAGTGTTGTCATCCTTATTCATTGGTGAGTGAGTATAAGCAAGCCTAAGGGATCTTAGAGGCAACCTAAGTGTGAAGGAGTCTATCTCATATCACCTAATACATCAGCTATGAATTTGGCCATAGGTAGTGAAAGTGAGCCAGCTAGCATATTAAAAGAAAAAGAGGGATTTAAGATTTTATAAATAAACACTTTTCATATGTAATCAATAATATATTTTAAGGCTGACTCATAAACTACTTAACCATTGTTGTTGCTACAGTACTTTAAAATGTTATGGCCTTTAAGTGTTTTACTATTTGCTATCTTGACCTGAGCCAAATTCTCCTTTTGCTAACAATGATGCAACATGATTGTCCGCAATCAAGAGGAGATATTGACCTGGTTGTATGTTTGGCAGATAAAGATTCTACAACACATATAATAGTGCCCTGTCTAGTATAATTCTGAAATCTCTTTAGCATCCATATTTGTTACATTCAACTATGAATCTGGAAGTTGGTTGCACATAGGAACAGTTTGCCAGTAGCATTGTTTGAAGACTCTGGATTGTCCTGCAATGGCAGAACGTTGCTCTTTGTTTTGGATATGACATGCTTTATTTCAGACACTTCATGTTGCGTTCATAGTATATACCTTGCATTTGCCTTATCCAATGCAGAATGTCATTGTAGAGTGTATCACAGGGCATGTCTACACTAGAAAATTATTCAAAATAACTCCTGAAATAACTATTTCAAAATAGCATGTCCACGCTATAGGGAAGCCTTTAAATTAGTCCAAGGCAGGCTCCATTAATGTAGATGCGTTACCTCGACTTAGAGCCCCAGGAAGCACTGGGGAGTAATTACTGTGAATGACTCTGGGGAGTAGTTATTTCAAAATAACTGACACAGCCCCTGAGCCTTCATTTGTATCCATGATACGTGGACCCTTTTACCCACGTGAATCCAATTGCAAGCTTGTGGCCTCAGTGACTTTTCAGTATATCTTTAACATTGTACTAGAATAGGATGTTGCATTTATTTTATGTCATGAATACAAGTTAAACCATCTTAAACTTGCCTGGAAAAGAAGAGTCAAAGAAGAGATTTAGTTAAAACAGGCACAATCCTACACGTCACACAATAAAACTCCTCTTAGTTACTATTTTCATCTTACAAAGTTAGTAATTTGCCATGAACTAAAATAAAACGGAACTAGCAAAAGCTGTATCCTATTGTACCTTAACGGGAACTATAAATATGAGATAATAGAGGATACTTCTATTTATTTTCATGTCTCTTGCAAACAGCTGGCTGTTTTGACAATACCTACAATCAGAATTGGATTGTACAGACTTTGTTTTGTGGGGCAAGTTAAAAGATGGAATACTAGAAACAACAGATAAGCAACGTTCTTTAAATTTTGCAATTTTGAACATTCACAATTTAAAACATAAAAAGGAAAAATTTTGCTGATTTTTTTTTTGAAATTTTCCCATTTCCTTTGACCACTCATAAACCTGGGCAAAATTTGAATGTTTGGAGGGTGAGGAAGAAAATAATGAAAAAAAGTTTTCTTTTATCATCTTTTGAAAGTGTCAAATGAAAAATGCCAAATTTCTCAGACTAGATGTGAGGTTAAAATTTCACTAATAAGTGTCATTATATCATATCAAAAGTGACCTCTGGCCATTACAACTGGCATTTAAAGCGGGTTGGAAGTTTTCAAAATTCTAAATTACATTGAAATGGTTTTGTTGAAATTTTGACACAAAATCAGGTGAAATTTTAATTAAAATGTTTTTTCCTCCAATTTTTCCATTGGATCCAATTGGCACCACTGTGGGCAAATTCATTAGAGAGGACTATGCCCAAACAGGTATGGAAGCTGAACTACATATTTGCCTGTGGAAGTACCTCCGGCATGTCAGTTTTGAAACACTTTGGTGGGGTGGTAATTTGCACTCCGATTACATATATTGTGCTTGTTCTCTGGATAAATAACAGACTTGAGTTTCCAGAGCTGCTAATCTGGTACCTTTCATCAGCAGTAAATTCACATTAACTAGAAAGGAAATGTAGCTATTATGATTTAGTTAAAGGAATGTGCCAAGAACAAAAACAGCACAGCAATTATTCTGTTCTCATGACAAAGGTTGTGAGGGCCAGGTTTCATAGGTTGCACATGGTAAAGAATATTAGCTTCTATGGATTGTCACTGTCAAAGATCCATAGATAAAATTTATGTATATAGTGTGATTTATGTATATAATTTAAACAACTTTTCCTCCCAAACACAAATTACAGATAAGATTCCATATGTTTGATTGTGGAGAGTTTGTTTACACAATTCTGTTCCACTGTTTGCCTTGCCAAAGGGAAAGGGAAGCAAAATCTCTCTCTCAGCATTAGTCAAATTAGGGAAATCATGCTTTGAAATGAAGGAAAGGTGATCCCTCAGGTAGTTTGCTCAGTTGACAGTTTTCAGAGTTCTCAAGACAGCTGAATGTTGTGTAATGTCAAGTTCCTTCTCCATAACACATTCTAAAATTGATTTATGTGAAGTAGGAAAGAATAATAATTGTGTTTGTATATAAATGTATGATTCCTGTTACTTAATGCTCTGATTTGTAAAGGGCTTTAGAAATTGCAAAATCTTCATTCTCTAATCTAGTTTTAGTCTGACAATCTTGATTACCAATGAGGAAGAAAAAGTGGGCCCTTATTTAGTTTACAACAGGTCTGCTTCTTTTGTTGAAACATCAAGAAATAATGCTGATGAGCCATCATTTTCTTTCCTTCTTCCAGTTACCTAATAACTTCTTGCTCTGGTTTAGCACTTAATTTTCTTTGTTGTAGCTACTTCCCTTCTTTTGATCTCTTAGGGTATGTCTACATTAGCCCCCTAGATTGATCTAAGGAGGCTAATAAGGGCGACCAAAATTGCAAATGAAGCGCAGGATTTAAATATCCCGCACTTGATTTGCGTGTTCCCGGCCGGTTGCCATTTTAGAAATTGACTAGCCCGAAGAAACTGCCTGCGTCTATACGCGGCAGTGAAACAGGATTCCGAAATAAAGCCCTAACTCGAATTAGCTGGTAAACCTCATTGCAGAAGGAATGCCAGCTAATTCGAGTTAGGGCTTTATTTTGGAATCCCGTTTCACAGGCTAGTCAATTTCTCAAATGGCGACCGGCCGGGAACATGCAAATCAAGCGTGGGATATTTGAATCCCGTGCTTCATTTGCAATTTTGGTCACCCTCATTAGCCTCCCTAGATCGATCTAGGGGGCTAGTATAGACATACCCTTATTGTTTATTATACAGGACAAGGAGCTAGTATGAAAATAGAAGATTGAGATTCTGGGCTTCCTCTGTGATTTTAGCCCTCATCTAGTACACTACATAATCTAACATGTTTTTTAATGTAGGGGGAAGTGTGCAATTATGGTTAAGACTTGTGTGGGACTGGTAGTCAGGAGATGTTGTCTCTTTCTCTAGTTATGCTACAAAATTTGTGTGTGATCTATAATAAGTCATTTAGCCTTGATGTGCTTAAATTTCCCCATTTGCAAAGTGGTGCTGACAGTACCCAACTCTGAGTACCTCTACACTTTTAGCTGGGGGTGTGATTCCTCACTTGAGGAGAAATACATTAGTTCTTTTGCCACTAGCATGCTGAAAATAGAATGTAGCTGCCCAGAGTACATGCCCATCTGAGACCCTAGGTATGCTTCTGATGGGCCAAACAGCCCCTCCTTTTGCTTCTTGCACTGATATATCCACATTCTTATTTTAGCTTGATGAGAGAAAGTCTGGATAGTGTTCTCCAGTTGGGGATCATCCCTCTAGCTAAAAGTATCAGCATCCCCTCAGTTTGGTTTGCAGCTTAGCCAACTAATGCTTGAGAAGCTTAGATGGAAGGTGTTAAGAGCAAAGAATATAATTATCATAGGCTTCTCCAAGTCAAAATGGCTCTCTGGAAAAAACTTTAAATGAATTTTGTGTTTGTCAAAGTGCAAAGAAGAACATGCAGCACTAGCTCAAGGTGGGCAGTATGTGGCAATGCAAGCTTTTCTCTACAGCTCTGCTCACACCGTCAGTCATGATCTGCAGCATCCCTGCTATCTTCATCCTAGGCCTCTCCCGAGCTGAGACTGCTGACTATGTTGAATAGAATCATATAGAATTAAGTGGCGTTGTCATGAATGGGGATGGGAGGAGAGCTCAAAGAGATACTGCATTTTTCTGAACAGAAAGAATAACGGGCAGCCGTACTAGATATGGTAAGTAGTCCTTTATTAAGCCCTGAAACAAGCTTGGACAGTACTAGCATAAATTTCTCCACTTCTGTTTCTCTGGTCATGGCTCTACCTTATCCTGGGTGAGCCCCTACAGTTCATTACCAATTATATATTTTGGAAAGTTTGTGCACCTGTCTGTCTGAGTGTCCGTCCATCTGTCCATGAGTTCTTCTTCTACTTTTGTAAGTCTATGTTCTCCCTTGGTTTTGTCCCTTTGACTCTCCTTTCTGCTTTCCTCAGAAGTTTTCTATGTAGACAATAAAAAAGGAATTCAGATATAGTAGATAACATCAGTATATGATTTACGAAGAAAACTGAAAAGGAAATGTTTAATAGCAAAATATTTCCATTCAAAACAGTACGGTGAAAAGTATTTAATAATGACATGCAAAATCCCTTTACTAAACACTAGATATTGTTGAAGTTCAGTGGGTTTTGCTAGGATGCAGCAAAGGTGATTCTGAGTCAGTGCTCTTTGTTAGATAAGTGCAGTTTATTGCAATTATATATAAGAGAGTGTAACAAAAACCAGCTTACATTGGCTTTTATATAATTATGGTTTGAATATTGCCCCATTGATAAGAGAGTCCTTCTTTTCCTTTTCATTCTGCCACATTTTTAAATTCGTGCATGTCTCTTGTAGTTATTAGAGATGACAACATTTGCTTTCAAGGGCATGATGATAATTCAAATGGGGAAAATACTGTGCATTTTTGTGAGCCAGTTCCTTGAAGAACACATAGAGGTATTGACCAGTATTTATTTATTGAGTGTAATATGGCTATATAGGTATATATGTATAGTGTAATATGGCTATATAGGTAGTGTATATACACAAAATATACATTACTTGAATTGGACTTCCAATAAGAGTATTTAATTGTGCATGCATCTGGGAAGGAATAAGATTGGTATATGCCAATCTAGGTAACCCATCTCACACTTCGGCTGATAGCCCATAATCGTTCAGAAGTTAAGTAGGAGCTTAAATGAATGAGACACCTCAGAATAGCACTTGCAGTGGTCACCATTTCAGTCAACATTTGCCCACAGCTTCTTTGAAGTGGTTACCTCCCTGTATTTAGAATAAGGAATAGCTGCAGTTTATATATACCACTGTGAGTAGGTGCCTTCATAATATGACTGCTGTAGAGACTGTAGGACAGTGGTCACCAACCAGCAGATCGGGATCTACCAGTAGATCTTGGAGCCTTTGACAGATGATCCTGAGAGATTTGGCTGGGAGACTATCAAGTAGCTTCACTTCAGCTGCCCCTCTCAGCACTGCTGTGCTGCTCCTGCCCTCTGCTTTGGAACTGCCCCCTATCCATGGGAGCCTCCTGCTTGCTGTGCAGGATATAGAAAGAAGAGAAAGGGGGGCACTGATCTCAGGGTGCCCCTTCCTCCACCCTGTACCCCATCTCCACAGACCAGAGGGAGGCAGGGATGGAGAGAGTTTGCTGGTTGCTTTTAGGAGTGGTGCAGGGCAAGGGCAGGGGTGAGCCTGCCTTAGCCCCCTGCACCACCACTCAGAAGCGACCTGTGGTAAGTGGTGCTCAGCTGGAGCCTGCATTCCAAGCTCCGACCCCAGTCCTGAGCCCCTCCTACACTCCAAATTTCTGCCCCCAGCCTAATAAAAGTGAGTAAGGTTAGGGAAGGGAGGATGGAGTGAGCAGGGCGGGGCCTCAAAAGAGGGACAGGAAGGAGGCGGGGCAGGGCGATTTGGGTTTGAGGTAGATCCTGGATTGCACTTAAATTAAAAAAGTGATCTCATGCTTAAAAAGGTTGGAGACCACTGCTGTAGGAAGTGATGTTGGAGATGCAGTAGGTGTTGTTTGCCCTTGGTCAATCCCATGGTATAATATCAGAGATATGGGAGACCAAATTCTGGTGCTTGTCAGGAGTGTAAATCTGCAGTAGTTCTACTCAGAGACAAGAACTGACAATGGATTTATATTGGATTTATACTTTGTGTAAAGTGGAAGGAGAATTTAGCTCAAAGTTCACTTGGATGAGATGTAAAGCAGAACACAGTGCTCCCTTGTGGATAAAAAATTCCTATGTGATCACTTGTTACCATAGAGATTCCATGGCAGTTTCTCTAGCACTGGAGATGTTAAATACAATATCCTGGACAAACTCAATGTTGCTAATTAGATGCTGGCTACTTAAGTCCTCCTGCAGTCTCAACTTGTTTCTATCCTTACTTTACTACGCTAAGCAGTCATATAGGGTACGTCCACACAGCAGGGCTAAAGTAGAATTAAGCTACATTATTTGAGCTACGTCAATTGCGAGGCTTAAGTTGAAATAGCTTAATTCCGTATTTGGCACTGTCTACACAGCAGGAAGTCAAAGGAAGAACACTCTTCCTTTGACTTCCTTTTCTCCTCATGAAATGAGGCTTATAGGAGTTGGAGTAAGAAGTCCTCCAGCTTGCCATTATTTTGAAATAATGGCTTGCAGAGTAGATAGGCTCTTTGTTATTTTGGAATAACGTGAGTTATTCCGGAATAATGCTGCTGAGTAGACGTACACTTAGGGTTGCTGTATGCTTTTGAACAGGGGTCATTTTCCATTACAGAAGTGACAATGAATTCTTATTATAGCACCTTTCTGACAAATAGAATTAATTAATGTTTGCGGAGTGCTTTGAGATCCTTGATGAAAGTTCCTACAGAAGTGCAAATGATTATTATTAGTCTCTGGTTGTAGTGCATTGCTTCAACTGCCATTTGATCATGGGATTCTAAATCCATAGGATTTCCTTGCATAAGTAATTTTGCTTTTTGTAACATCTCTAATTAATCACAATCACAGCATGACAGGCTCAAATTAGACAGATGTTTCTTGAAAATAAAATGTCCAAATACAAAAGTGTAAAGATTGCCAATGAAAAAAACAAAGACATCTGTATTTTTAAATACATTTGGAAGTTTGTTTTCTTTTCCCATGTTTCTGTATCTTTGTAATTTTAAGCCTCGTTTGAGTCAATCTGTTTTATTAAATTGTGGAGCCTGTTAGCTGGTGATCTAAAATACTGTAAATGAAAGCTTCTAAGTCAGTAGCATTCTATGTATTTTACCATGCTTTTCAGATATGCCTTTCTTTATTTTTTCTCATAGTACTGATGCTTTATGTACTGCTGATCTGCATTCGAATGCATGTACAATTCATAGATTAATGAATTCCAGAGCCAGAGGGGACCTTTCTGATCATTTAATTTGATCTCATGTATAATACAGACCATAGAATTTCCCTCAAGATAATTCCTAGAACATATCTTCTATAAAAACATCCAATCTTGATTTACAAATTGTGACAGACAGAAACTCCATCATAACCCTTGGTGAATTGCTCTAATGCCTAATTACTCTAATTGTTAAATACCTACATCCAAACTGAATTTGTCTAGCTTCAGCTTCCAGACACTGGATCATGTTATATCTTTTTTTGATAAAGTGAAGAGTCCATGATTAAATTGTTGTTCTGCCAGTAGGTATTTTGATTGTAATCAAGTCTTCTCTGAACCTTTAACGGGTCTTAAATTTCTCAGGAAATTAAGGACAATTTTTATGAATTTCAGTCTAACATATGGTTTTAGAATCATGCCCATCTCTTTAGTATGAGCATCGCCTAACTAAGTATGTTGCGTTTTAATTTCCTTTTACATACATTGAGACAGATTATGAGATTGAAATTAATTGGAGATGCAGATGGTTGGAAAATGTGGTCTAAATGCTAGGACAGAGAGAGGGGATAAATCCCACTAAGTGTGATCTTGACTTATCTAGGTCCCAGTCTTGGTGTTGAAGGCTCGCTGCTGTCTTTCACTTCCATTGGCATCAGAGAGGTTCAAAGAGATTAGCCTCATACAAGATGTTCAGCACTTTTCAGGATCAGACCTAATGGTGAGGAATTAAAAAGAATTGACCATTCTATTGAAATACAAATAAAAAGAATAAACAATAAAAATAAAAACATTTCTCCAACTTGCAAGCCAGACAGAGATTCTTCAGTATTCTTATCCTTTCTAAAAAGAATAAGCTAGACTATAGCTCTAGTCTCCAAATTTGCCCAAAATAAGAAAACAGAGAACTATTTTTAAGTTACATTTTAGTATTTTTCCTTGTAAAGTTAATTTTAAGCAACACGTTTACATATTAACATGATGTAATATGCTTTGTCTGAGAGTCCGACTTCAGATGATGCAAATACTCTGATTCTTACCACATGCAGACAAAGAAACTGGTTTCCCTAGCAACAGGAACCATGTGAAAGCTCTTAGAATAGCTTTTCCCTTTCACTTAGATTTTCTTTCAGTTTAGCAGTTCTCACCTCTGCTTGTATGAAGACTCAAGCACCTAGTGTCTGGTGTGAACTGATCTGATGAACTAAAGTGAGAGGAATATGAGAAAAGTCTGTGCCTCTTATGATATATAAAGAATCCTAAATTTTTGGCTTTCTGAATTAGTTAAGAACTGTTCAGCATATCTCTTATTATTTATGTTTTAAATTGTTATCTCACACACAAACAAAAGGTGTACATTACTTTATGCATAAAACCAAAAAAAAAAATCTAATTCTATTTCCTTCTGAAAGCTTTGTATGAACAACCTAAATTTATGCTATATACACAATGGGAATTTAAAATATTGTGATATGCTATTTAAAAAATAGTTGTTACACTAAAACGTTAGTTAAATATTGTTTAATGGGTAAGATTGCAAATACTGTACTCTTGTTTCTTATAAGTATGTATATAATACAACAAAACATTTTGGAAATTCTATAAATCTCTTAGAATGAAAGTAACAATAAAATGCTGCATACATCATTTTTAAAATTGTGGTTTGAAAAGTTAACTTGCCTTAAGATTTTATTGAATAGTCTTTTAAATATTAATTTGTTGACTTAAAAATTGTTCTCAAGGACACATTTAAAAGTAAAGTTTTAATTGCTTTGGAAAAGTTCATATCAAATAATTTTACCATTCATTTGGGATTTTTAAGATGACTGTTATATTTTGAATAAATGTTTATTTTTTTACTTTTTAATACCTACAATCAGTCTGAAACAGTAATGGTGATTAAGGAAGTCCCAAAAAACACTTTAATGTAGCCACCAACCTTTTGAAAGGAATCGCACTCATCAGCCTCAACAAGGCAGCAATCAATTAAAAATGCCTTCAGTAAAAGCTGTGCTGCTTGATAAACCAGTGCTGCCTGTCCCAGGGAGGCTGAAGCATAATCAAAATTCTGTGACAAATAAAATCTGAATAAAAGGACCCCGGATTATACCAGGAGATGATAAATATCTATCCTTCCAACAAAGGTAGAAAAAAATTGAAGACTTTTGTTCTTCGATTGAACCATCTCCAGATACATTAGTTCAAATTATGCTATGTCCTTGGATTTCAAAGATTGGCACTGGAAAAGGTTCAGAAAAGGGCAACAAAAACGATTAGGTGTTTGAAATAGGTACCACATGAAAAGAGATTAAAAAGACTGGGACTTTTAATTTTAGAAAAGCAGAGACTAAAGGAGATATGATATAGGGATCTATATAATCATGACAGGTATGGAGAAAGTGAATAAAAGGAAATTACTTACCTTGTGTAGTAACAAGATATGTATCCCTGTGAGTGCTCCACCATTGGCGTCGGGTCATCCCTGGTGCCGCAGATCGGAGTTTTAAATTGTGGTAGTCGGTTGGGCCTCATATGCACTCTAGGCACCTAGTAGCATTTGGGCTTTATCACCTTGCACATGTGGCCTGACCCCCCTCAGTTCCTCATCTACACCTGAGTAAATAGGTACTCCAAAGTAGAGGGGAGGAGAGTGGCTCATGGAGCACCCATGGGGGACACACATCTTGTGTTGTTATTGCACAAGGTGAGTCATTTCCTTTTCTTCTTTGAGTGATGTTCCCATGGGTGCTCCACTGTTGGTGACTACAAGCAGTGACTGGTCTGGATGGTAGGCTTCAGAGTCACCACTTGGTGGCCAAGGACAGAACTTCTGTGACTAATGAGGTATATCAGGCAATGGTTGAGGTAAGATCGCATAATGCTTAGTGAAGGTATCCTTGGATGACCAAGTGGCCACATGACAAATATCTGTGAGTGGAACGTTGCAAAGATATGTCATGGATGTTGATCCTTCATTCAAGGAAGAAAAGGAAATTATTCACCTTGTGCAGTAACGCCTTTGTCGACCGCCCCAGTAAACCTCATCCCACGAGGCATAATGGGGCGGTCGACAAAGACTTTTGATGTCGACCACTGAGCGTCCAGACTACCGCGCTGTGCCGACAAACAGCTGATTGGCACAGTGCGGCAGCCATTTTGATATAAATGAAGCGGGGATTATTTAAATCGCCGCTTCATTTTGCTATGTCTACAAAGCTCATCTACATGGCTCCATCAATGGAGCCATGTAGTGTAGACATACCCTATCTTTGGTGTTCTAACAGCATTCCCCCCTCCACCATATTCCACACTCTTGCTAACATGTCTTGCTGATGTGATGGCCAGTAGGAAGATAGTCTTTAAGGTTAATAATTGGAGTAAGCACTTAGCCATAAACCCGAATGATGGTCTGGATAATACATGCAGTACCAATTCCAGATTCCATGTGGGGGGAATTGGTGTATGGGGTGGATTAAGATTATGTAATCCCTTGAGGAATCTTCTTGAGATAGGGTGAACAAATATAGAGAAGCCCTCTATGGGTGGGTGAAACACTTCAAGGGAAGCTAGGTGCACTCTTAGAGACGAAACGGACAGACCTTGTTGTTGCAGGGACATGATGTAATCCAGAATTATGTGAAGAGGAGCGGATAAGGGTTGGATGCCCTTTGTTTTACAACAAGCTATAAATTGTTTCCACTTACGGAGGTAAGTATCATGAATGGACTGAGTCTACTGTGGAGTAAAACGTCCTTTACTTGTTGCAAATATTTCCATTCCGCCTCCAAGAACCAGCAAGAATCCATGCCCTCAAATGCAGTGTCTGAGGTTGCGGATGGCAGAGGGTTCCCATGTGCTTTGAGAGATCTGGATAGTTTAGAAGTGGGTATGGAGGGCTGTGAGACATTTGTTAGAGATAGGGAAACTAAATCTTCCTGGGCCAGGTGGGGGCTATAAGAATGACTAGGGCATAATCTGACCCTATCTAGTATTCTGGGAATGAGTGGGATAGGAGGAAACGCATAAAGGAGGTGAGTATCCCATGGTATGAGGAAAGCTTCCCCAATAATCTGGGCCCCATGCCCGCACTGAAACAGTAGCAATGGCATTTGGTATTGTGTTCTGTCATAAAGTCTATAAGCGGCCATCCCCATCAGTGGAAAATGTCACGGAGGACAGCGGTATGGATTTCCCACTCGTGCTCTATTGCAAAATTGTGGCCAAGTGTGTCCGCAATAACGTTCTTGATGCCAGGTAGGTAAGATGAAAAGATGGTAATATTGTTTTGGATACACCAATTCCACAGGCATACAGTTTCCTCACAAAGGGAGTGGGAACATGTACCCCCTTGGCGGTTGATGTAATACATTATTGTGACACTCTCTGTAAGGATGTGCACTGTGGAATCCTAGATTGTTGACAAAATTGTTTGCAAGCGTTGTGTAAAGGTCAGAGCTCCAATAGGTTGATGCGGAGCTTTGACTTGTGGGTGGACCATCTGCCCTGTGTGACATGGTGTTGAAAATAGACATCTCCAGCCTAGATGTTATGCTTATGAGATGCACACGGGATCTTTTTGAGGGGGATAAGGCAACACGCCACCTTTATTGACAATAGAACAAAGTAGCATATGCATTCTCTCTCTCTCTCACACACACACACATACACACACACACACACACACACACACATCTATCCTGCTGATGGAATAGTTACCAGTCTGTTGCTCGGCCCAACCTACTGGCCAGATAGGTCAGGTGTGAGGTAAGAGCTGGGTTCATGTCAGTCTGGACAGATGTCCCTCCTGGTCTTGATCTTAGCAGGACAGAACCCGAAGAACCATACAAGATACCCCATCTTTTATAGGATATTCCTTCCATGCAAGTCTATGCATTTTGCCTCGTCAGGCCTTCGTCAGTCATTCAGCATCACAATCAATCTTCCTATGACGTGTTTGTTGGGAAGAAGTTGTTCTCACAGTCATCTGATATCAGTATGCTCACAACCCTTTGGGGGTGTTGTGTTTCCGGTGAAATTTGTGATTGGTTCTCTATCAAGGGCTGCTTGACTCTAGCTTCAGGGTTCATCAGTCTGACCAGGTAGTCTGTGTTTTCTGAGTTCTTTCACTTAGTTGATAATTATTTGGTGCTTCTGAGTCCTCAGCCTTTCCTCTGACCATTTGGGCATGCAGTAACCTTCACGCTTATCTCTCCTAAAACATTCTCTCTCTTATTCACACAAACAATATATTTACGGAATTGCAGCATGGAACAAAGGGGTACTTCTAAGACACTTCAACAAAGTTACAAAGTCTTTCAACATTAAACTTCTTTTTATCTACTATAAGACCTTACTATCACTAACATCATTATATATTACAATATTCCATCCCTTCTCTTCAACATGGTAACATCAAAACAGAGCTGGAGCCTGGTCCTGTGTGAGGCCTACATCCTGTATTTAAGTTTAATCCAATCCTTTTGCTATAACATACATTTATTATAACTGACTTATTAGTTACAAAATTCCATTCCAGTGCTATATAGGAGGGAGGTATCCATGGTGATATGGTTGGAGGGCTGCTCCTGATGAAATGGTACACCAGCAAGGAGGTTCCCTAGGTTGGTCCACCATCGTAACAACAAGAGGACAATAGGGGGAACTGACACACCCCTGTGCACTCGATGATTAGATGAGGAGTAAACTGAAGCAAGCCAGTGTTGGAATCACCTGAAATGTAGATGAGCGTGCCTCATTACATAGATTGTAGCTGCCTCATGAGCCATAGGCATGTGAGTATAGAAACTGCGGGGCTCAGTTCCATGGTTAAAATCAAACTCTTTATTGTTTGGAATCATTGCTTTGGTAAATATGCGCGAGCTGTGATAGAGTTGAGACATGCTCCTATGAACTCTAGAGATTGGGTCGGGCATAAGGTAGACTTCTGCTCATTGATAATGAGCCCAGGAATTTGAAGAAATTCTTTGTGAAAAGGATCATGTCTGTTGTGGCCTTCTGAGACAGCCCACAAATGAGGCAATTGTTGTGATATGGAAATATCATGATTCCTTTGCAATGAAGATGCACCGCTTCAACCACCAAGGTCTTGGAAAAGACTCTGGGGGCTGATGAAAGACTGAACGGCAGAACTCTGTATCAGAAGTGTTCTTGAGCAAGTGTGAAGCAAAGAAAGTGCCTGTGCTCTGGGTGAATGGTTATATGAAAGTACACATCCTGAAGGTCGAGGGCTGTGAACAAGTCTCCTTCATCCAGTGCCGGGATAATTGTGACTATCCTGAAATGTTATTTGTGGAGGTATTTGTTTAGGTGGTGGAGGTCAAGGATAGGTCTCCATCCACCTGTTCTTTTTTCCATCAGTAAATAGTTTGAGTAAAATCCCCTGTCCTGATATTGTTTGGGTACCCTCTCTATAGCTCCTATATTTAGGAAATGCTCTCCCTCTCTGGGGAGCAATGTCTCACAAGAGGGGTCCCTGAAGAAGGACGGGAAAGGTGGGGAAGTTGGTGGAATTGAGAGAAGGGGCATGGAGTATGTGCACTTGATGATTTCTAGAATCCATCAGTCCATGGTTATTGCTGCCCACTGGTTGTAAGAGGGGCATAGTCAGTGATGGAATATGGAATATTGAAAAGGCACTAGTGAGTAGGAGAGGTCTTGCAGGCCCTCGACCAAGGCCTCAAACCTGCTGCTTAGAGGCTTGGTGGTTAGATGAGCAAATGTTGTTTGGTCGCCAGCCCTGATTTCTTGGTTTGGCCTGATTGTTATCAAAAGGCCTTTGTTGTTGCTACCTGGTAAAAGTGAAATCCCTGTGTCTTTGATAGGGAGTATATTGTCTCCTACGATATGGGGGTGTATACATCCCCAAAGGACTCAAGTTGAGTGCTTACTCGAGTGATGGACTTCATCTGTCCTAGCTGCAAATAGTTTCTCTTTATTGAATGGTAAGTCCTCCACTTTGGTCTGGAGTTCTTTGGGGACTCCTGCCGCTTGTAGCCATGACGTGCGTCTCATTACGATGGATGTTGCGGTTGCTCTTACAGCTATGTCAGCAGAGTCAAGTAACATGTGTAGCTCTGTGTGGGGTATAGTGTAGTCTTCCTGGATTATAGATCTTATTATAGGTCTTTTATCATCAAGTAGGTGCTGTATTAGTTCTGTCAATTTAGCATAGTTGTCAAAGTTGTGCTTTGCTAAAAGCTCTGTAAAGTTGGCTATTCACAACTGCAGCTTTGAGGAGTACATTTTCCTGCCAAATAGATCTAAGCACTTGTGCAACAGATCTAAGCGCTTGTGCAAATAGATATATGTCTTGTGTAACAGATCTGTATTGCGGTGTTTTGGCTGTATGGTTTGCAGCATCTACCACTAGGGAATTTGGTTGTGGGTGGAGAAATAAGAAGTCCATGCCCTTAGAGGGAACAAAATACTTCTTATCTGCTCTCTGGTTAGTTGGCGGGGCTAAGGCTGGCATTTGCCATAGATCATTCGCTCCCTCTATAATCGCCTCATTGAGGGGTAAAGAAATCCTTGACTTTGAGGAAGGATGAAGGTTCTTCAACAATTTGTGTTGTTTTTCCAGCATCTTTGATAACACTACCTCCTAGCTAGTAGCAACCCTCTTAAACAGGTCTTGGAATTTACTGAGGTCATCAGTTGGTGTCTGGTCCTCTGGAATGAGGAAGACTTGTCAGTTAGTAACACATCTGGGTGATTGGTACCTGGGTCAGTGATAATCTGTTCCTCCTCTGTTTCCATTTCTATGGTATGGGGGTGGGTAGGGGCTGTATGAGAGAGGTAGTGAGCTATGAGCTGGAGTTGACTGTGGTAGGTTGGTGCCATCAGGGTGCCCAATGGTGGTATGGAGACCAATGGGATGGGTGATTTGGGTGATAAGACCAGTTCAGGTACCATGGAGGGTGGTGTGGATAGTGTGGCTGGTGTTGGCCATAGGGTGAATGTGCTCTGGTTGGGGAAGAGTGCTGTGAGGAGAATACATTCCTACGATCTGCCTCATAGTCACTGTAGTGTGAGAGTATTGGCAACTGTGATGGAAGCGGAGAGTCACGTAATGAGAGTGGGGATCAGGAATGGTGTTGAAGAGGAGTAGTAGATGGAGGTCCCGATCTCAGTTCTGTGCACCAATGCTTGTGTGCACCCTGTAGGGCAGTGACAGCTGCGCTCTGGTTCTTGCAGTGCTAGAGAATGTGAACATGAAGTGGGAGGCATTGGTACCAATGGAAATGGTACCAACTCTGGATGCGGCATGCACAGCATCGGTTTTGTTGATTTTGACCTGGCTTTAGGGGGTGCCGAGGTCTTGGAAGATGTGGGAGGTGTCAGGAGGTGCTGGTGGTGCCGACAGTGCCACTGTCTAGACCTGCTCCTTGGCACCAGATCTCTTCAGTGCCGAGGTAGTTGGTGCCACAATTTGCTTGGAGCATGACTGAGGTTCCACCACCAGTGCTGCACATGGTCATGCTGTTCCCAAAGTGCCTGGCTTGTCTCCCGTACTCACCCTTGGTAGAAGGAAGTGAGTTGGAGAGGCCCTTCGTTTGGTTAGAGGGCTTATGTAGTGGCGAGCTCTGAGATTGTTTCTGCTTTGCAGCTGAGTCAGAGTCACTGCTTGTCTGCAGATCAAACGTCTTATCAAATAGCAGCATATGTAGCCTGAGCTCCCTCTTTATGGTCTCTGGCCGTAAGGCTCTGGCAGCGAGCGCAGTTCTGGGGCACATGTGTTTCTCCCAGGCATTGAATACAAGACCCATGGCTGTCTGACACAGGAACTTCTCATATTTTTTAAAACTAGCGGAGGGTGGCATTTTTCTATTCCCCCACTCTTGTTATCAGTGCTTCATGCCTTCTTCTTTTCTTCTTTTTGCAGTTGGTATTTTTTCACTGCTCTTTTCTTGTTCATAGTTCTTTTTCTTTTTCTCTTTCTTATTCTTTTTTTTTTTTTTTAAGCTTGAGGGCCATGGGCCTCTGGTTAGAGAAACACTGCCCCTCAAGGGCTGCGCATTAACTATTTACAGCAATTCTGAGGAAAAAACTTCTTTTTTTTTAGACTAAATAATACATTCTTACGGTCTGCCTCATAGTCACTGTAGTGTGAGAAACATGATATCTGAATGATTTTTAACTAATTTACTTGAATTCCTGCTTAGAAAGAACTGCAGAGGAGGAGAGGGATCAAGCTCCATCTGCAATGGAGGGCAGTCAAGAAGGAACTGAGGAGAGTCAGGCAGCGCACGTGAACTCCAAAGGTGCAAATGGTACACGCCTCTCACGCATGCATAGCCCAACTAGAAACTGCTACAAAACTCTCCGATCGGTGTGAGGATGAGCTTTACACAAACAATGGAGCACCTCTGGGGACATCACTCGAAGAAGAAGGAAACATTATTTATTTGTTCCCATAATGTAAGAACTAGGGGTCACCAAATGAGCTTAATAGGTAGCAGGTTTAAAACAAATAAAAGGAAGTTCGCACTGGTGCTTTACAGTGCTGTAACTTGCTGTAATCAGGGGGTGTTTTTTCACACATTTGAGCAATAAAGTTATTGTGATGTAAAGTGTCAGTGTAGATTTAGCCTTACTAACAAAAATCCTACCTTATTTGCCCGTAGATATTCACTCAGGGTACGTCTACACAGCAGGGCTAAAGCCGAAATAAGCTACTCAACTTGAGCTATGTCAATTGTGTAGCTTAAGTCAAAATAGCTTACTTCGGCTTTTGGTGCTGTCTACACAGCAGGAAGTCTGAGTTGGAGCACTTTTCGTCTGACTTCCCTTACTCCTCGTAAAATGAGGGTTACAGGAGTAGGAATAAGAAGTCATCCCGCTCAATATTATTTCAACATTTTGGGAAATAACTACTTGCTATGTAGACATGGACTATGTTATTTTGGAAGAAAGCTGCTTTATAGATATAGCCTTATTTACAATGAGGCCTTTCACACTCTTAATTGACAGCCACTGACTTGGCTTCAATTTTTCCAGATGGTATTTACATTTAATGTAGAGTAAAATATGTGCAATCCAATGACAGTTGGCTAATGAAAATCCAAAGATTTGAGCCCAGGTTTAGCTGTCTGACCTTCCCCAAACTTAAGAGAGAGTTTAGTCCTAAAGCTTTAGTTTGGATGACTATATACTATAGATAGTGACTAGCTATGAACTTCAAATCTGAACCTAGATCCAAACTTCTCCAAAATCTGGGTTTTCAATTAGAAGTTTTGGTTCAGGCTCCACTACCTAAAGATTTTTACACTGCATCATCACACCACCACATCCCCTCAAAGCAAAAAGGGTTAAACTATTTCATATACCATACATATTCTGCACAAAATATACTAAAATATGCTTCTTTTGTTGATTACATTATTATTCATTGCTTTGTTTCCTGTGATACCTTTTTGTTTTAGGTTTACAAAAAGAGCTAAATGGTAGTTTGTTTACCTGAGGACAATAGAAGAGCTCCTTCAAGACCCAAAAAGCATTTTTCATCTTTCTGAAGCTTTCAAAATAGGATGGCCAATGTATTTGAAATATGTGTCCCTCTGGTGATGTCATTCTCAAGGGAAACATACTTCTAATATGAAGTGTTCCCATTAGAAATCTTGGAAATCTTACATCTGTATTCTTAACCTCGAGAGGTTATCAAATGATAATGGCGTGTTGGCAGGCATGTTTGCCAGTAGTTCTGGGTCATTGCACAAATATTTATAGAGGAAATGAAGACTTGATTTTGCCTTAACAATCAGACATTTTACACAAATATTCAAAAAGGGTATGTCTACGCTACAAAGTTAATTCGAACTAATGGACGTTAGTTCGAATTAACTTTGATAGGCGCTACACTAGCGCTCCGCTAGTTCGAACTTAATTCGAACTAGCGGAGCGCTTAGTTTGAACTAGGTAAACCTCATTCTACGAGGACTAAGCCTAATTCGAACATACTAGTTCGAATTAAGGGGTGTGTAGCCCCTTAATTCGAACTAGTGGGAGGCTAGCCCTTCCCAGCTTTCCCTGGTGGCCACTCTGGCCACCACCAGGGAAACTCTTCTGCCCCCCTCCCGGCCCCGGAGCCCTTAAAGGGGCACGGGCTGGCTACGGTCCCCGTGCCAGGTGCAAGCCTGCCAGCACCCAGCCAGCAGACCCTGCACCTGGCACGGCTCGAGCCAACCACCCGCTGCCACCCAGCCCTCCCCCTCTTCCTGGGTCCAGGCTGGCGGCTCCCGGGAGCCTGCCCGGGACCGCAAGAGGCGGGCACCCGCCTGGTCTAGTGTGGACAACGTGGACCTTGTCCACGACCTCCGCACTAGGCACAGGAAAGTGGCCGTCTAGGGCAGGAGAGCTGCCAGCCTGGCCACCCAGGCGCAGGTGTGCATGAAAATCAAAGTGGTCCACTGAGACCCCCGACCCTGAGCCCTGAGCTTACAATGGCCGTACTGGGTCAGACCAAAGGTCCATCTAGCCCAGTAGCCTGTCTGCCGACAGTGGCCAACCCTAGGGACCCTGGAGGGGATGGACCGACGACAGTGACCAAGTCATTTGTCTCGTGCCATCCCTCTCCAGCCTTCCACAAACTTTGGGAAGGGACACCACTCCTACCCACTGGCTAATACCACTCCATGGACCCAACCTCCATCACTTTATCTCACTTCTCTTTAAACTCTGTTCTAGTTCTAGCCTTCACAGCCTCCTGCAGCAAGGAGTTCCACAGGTTGACTCTTTGCTTTGTGAAGAAGAACTTTCTGTTACTAGTTTGAAGCCTGCTACCCATTCCTTTCCTTTGGTGTCCTCTAGTCCTTCTATTATGGGAGCTAATGAAGAACTTTTCTTGATGCACCCTCTCCACCCCACTCATGCTTTTACAGACCTCTATCCTATCCCCCCTCAGTCTCCTCTTTTCTAAACTGAAAAGTCCCAGTTTCTTTAGCCTCTCTTCATATGGGACCTGTTCCAAACCTCTGATCATTTTAGTTGCCCTCCCCTCTCCCACCCTCTATCTTCCCCTCTTCCACCTCCTTTTCCCAGTCTCCCCGAATTTTGTTCAATAAAGAGAGATTCTATTTTTGACCACACGTTTTCTTTATTTTGTACATCAGGAAGGGGGGCTAGGGAAGGGTAAGTGGAAGGAGGTGAGGGAGGAATGGGGTACGAACCCCCGATGGGGAGGACTGGGCTGGCTCTGCGGGCTTCTGGGGGTGGAAGCTCTCCTGCAGCCCCCCAATTGCCCCCTCTCCCCAGATGGCAGCCTGCGACAAGTGCAGCCCGTCTGATGGCTGAGTGCTGTGATGTGCCCAGTGTGGGCACTCAGGGCACTCCAAGACAGGACTGCTTTGCAAGCGGGGCACCCCTGAGAACTCTCTGTCCGGGGTGGGGGTCAGGTCCCTTTAAGCACAGCCCTCGGCTAGCCTGAGGCAGCAGCTCCACGCTCTAAGTCCTCATCTGATGCCCTGCCGGCACTGCTTCCGGCCATCCTTAATCCCGGTTCAGGGTCCACTTAATGTGGACATGCTAGTTTGAATTAGCAAAACGCTAAGTCGAACTAGTTTTTTAGTCTGGATCCGTTAGTTCGAATTAGCTTAGTTTGAATTAACTAATTCGAACTAAGTTAGTTCGAATTAGCGCTGTAGTGTAGACATATTCAAAGCAAGTAACTTTTAGGATTAGGATTCACAGGTAATCACAGACTTACCAACAGACTCTTCCCCTGATGACAGACAGAACTGGCATGTTTAATGCTTAGAGAAGAGGTCTTCATCAGAAGGCCTACATTTTATTTCTGTCTCTGCCTTTGATTCTAGGTTACCAAATTGTGAATAATGTCTCTGACCCTTAGTTTCACCATCTATAACAGAGGGATAATAATACTTACCTACTTTTGTAAAGAGCAGAGGAGGAGTCAATGACAATAGCAATTAAGAAAGAAGCAGGCCTATGGGGACATCGGTGTTGTCTATGCAGACACTTAGCTGAGAGGATGACTGAAGCTCTCTGTTTTGATGGTGACAGAGGACAAGGTATGAATATGAGTCTCTTCAGCAATTCTCAACCTTAGCACCCTTTCGTTATTCATTAACAGGAGCAACAAGAGGCTACCTCCTTTATCAGAGCCACATGGGTGGACTCTTCAGTGTCTCCAGAAGAGGCTTAGTTCATTTCTTCTACAGGAGGTCAGTAGTAAACTGCTGTGCTGTCCCCATTCCTGCCCCCTTACTGTCCTGGCGCAAGGGCAGTATACACGGCTCCTTTTTCTGCAAAAAGAAGAAGTTACTCACCTTCTTGCAGGAACAATGGTTCTTTGAGATATGTCCCAATGGGTGTTCCACTGTAGGTGTTGGGCTCATCCCGGTGCCGCAGATCAGAGACTTTCAATAGCCATAGTTGGCTGGACCACGTATGTGCAATAGCATCTCACGCTGTTTGCGTCCTTTGCCTTGCGCGCAGTCTGGCTCCTGCCAGTTCCTCACACCCGCTCCGTCATCTGAAATGAGAGAAAATAACCAATATTCCAGAGTGGGGAGGAGGGCGGGTCATGGAGAACCCATGGGACACATCTTGAAGAACCATCGTTACTGTACGAAGGTGAGTAACTTCTTCGAGTAGTCCCCGTGGGTTCTCCACTGTAGGTGATTTTGTAGCAGTACTCAAAATACTGTTGGGCTCCAGAATCACGGGTTAGTCTGCCCTGCGAGTACCACAGAAGAAACTGAGGAATCAGCAGTGAATTGTTGCAAGATAGCATAGTGTTTCATGAACGTGTCCTGAAGGGGAACTCCATGAAGAAAAGCTACCGACATGGCTATAGCCCTGGTTAAATGGGCTCTTGGTTGAGACGGTAATAGTTTGTTATATAAAATATAACAGGTGGTGATACATTTAGTTATAAGCTTGGGAATGCGTTGAGAAGATAACACCTGACCCCTAGAGCGCTGTGCAAATGAAATGAATAATCGGTCTGTTTTTCACCAGTCCCCAATTCTGTCCATGTAAAACGCGAATGCCTGACGGACGTCAAGGGTAAGAAGGGCAGTCTCGCATGGCGAAGCATGATGCTTGGGGCAGAAGGAAGGAAGAATAATTGGCTCATTAAGGTGAAAGTCCAAGCACACTTTGGGGATAAGCATAGGGTGAGGTCATAATATCACCGAGTCTGCCATAAATCTAGTGTATGACATTGTTGCCATGAGGGCCGCTGTCTCACTGACTCTGCGTGCTGATGTTATAGCCATCAAAAAGACCAGCTTGAGTGTTAACATCTCCAGCGGAATAGTGACCAAAGGCTTAAAGGGGGCACGTATTAGTGTGTCTAATACTAAATTGAGGTTCCAGGTTGGGGTTGGGGGTCTGCAAAGCAGATTGAGGTTTAAGAGACCCTTAAGAAATCTCCTTGTGATAGGATGTGCAAAAACAGAACTACCATCAATTGGGTGTGAAAAGTGGTAATGGCCACTAACTGAACTTTCAATGATGCAACTGCCAGACCTGATTGCTTGAGGTGAAGAATGTAATGGAGTATCTGATGTAACAATGAACTGGATGGCCTAATGCCTTGATGTGAACACCAGGCCTCGAATCTGTGCCACTTCGCCAGGTAAGTCGCACGCGTAGTTTGCCTTCTACTATTCATCAAAATTTGTTTGACCTTATCTGAGCAAAGGTTCTCAGCAGCATTGAACCAGTTAGGAGCCAGGCTGTTAGATGGAGAGGCTCGGATGGAGGAGGGAGCCACTGCACTGGGTGAGTAGAGCTGGTAGAAAGGCAAGAGCATCTGGCAGCTGCAAGGACATTTAGTGGAGGAATGTGTACCAAAGCTGATGTGGCCAGGAAGGGGCTATGAGGATCACTAGAGCACCATCCACGTTGATTTTCTTCAGGACTCTGGGTATAAGGGCCACAGGAGGAAACGCGTATAGCAGAGATCTGCCCCAATGTAGGAAAAAAACATCCCCCAAAGACCGGTGACCGATGCCCGCTCTGGAACAGAAGTGGTGACATTTCGCATTGCTGGAGGTGGCAAACAAGTCTACTGAGGGGAAACCCCAGTGGTGAAAAACGCGATGGAGGATATCAGTGAGTAACTCCCATTCGTGGTCGTGAGGAAAGTATCTGCTCAGCAAATCTGCCATCACATTGCTGACACCTGGTAAGTATGAAGCTATCTGTGTGACTCTGTGACGAATACACCAGTTCCATAAATGGACTGCCTCTGTGCAAAGTGCCCGGGATCGAGCACTGCCTTGTCAATTTATATAATACATAGTTGCCACATTGTCGGTAAGTATTCTCGTGGTTGTCCCTGTTATGTAGGAGCAGAAGTGAATGCATGCGTTGCAGACTGCTCTGAGTTCTAGGAGATTTATATGTAGGTACATCTCCCAGGTTGACCAATGACCCTGAATCGACTTGCCGTCCATATGGGCACCCCACCCGATAAGGGAGGCATCTGTGGCTATTTGTATGGATGGCTGAGGATGGTGGCCTGGCACACCGGCCAAAAGATTGTGTGGCTTGATCCACAAAATAAGGGACTTGAAGACATGCGCTGCAGGGACCACTACTCTGTGGGGGTTGTGCTTTCCCGGAACATAGACTGAGGTCAGCCAATGTTGGAGACAGCAAAAATGTAGTCTGGCATGGTTGACTACAAAAGTCATGGCAGACATATGTCCCATTAGCCACAAGCAGGTGAGTATTGTGAGGGTCGGGGCATGTAACAGGATGCCTACTAGGTCTCTTATAGAATAAACTCTGTCCATGGGTAAGTAAGCTTGCGCTGACTGTGAATCTAGGAGTGCCCCTATGAAATGTAAGGTTCGAGATGGCTCCACTGTCGATTTTTGCTCGTTTATTATCAACCCAAAGGAGTTGAATGTGCTTCTTGTCACTGCTACCATCCAATGAGTCTCCTTGCACGATCGTCCTTTTATCAGGCAATCATCTAGTAGGGAAAAATTATAACACCTGCCCGACGCAAGTGTGACACTACTACTGCCAGGATTTTGGAAAATACCCTGGGGGCAGAGGTGAGGCCAAACGGTAGGAATTTGTATCGAAAATATTCACCAGCTACTGTGAAATGCAGGAATCTCCTGTGCGCCGAATGGATGGTAATGTGGAAATATGCGTCCTACAGGTCGAGAGCCGCAAACCAGTTTCCGTTGTCTAAAGAAGGGATTATGGTAGCCAAGGTCACCATCTTGAACCACTGCTTTTGGAAGTGTTGAATGAGTCTGCGAAGGTTGAGTATTGGTCTCCATCCTCCCATTTTTTTCTCTGTGAGGAAATACCAGGAGTAGAACCCTCTGCCCATGAACTCTGTTGGTACCCTCTCTATCGCTCCTATGGAGAGGAGGCAACGGACCTCTTGTTTTAATAGGTCCTCATGAGAAGGGTCCGTGAAGAGGGATAGGATGGGTGGAGGTAGGGTAAGGAATGGAATGGTAAAGCCGGTTGACACAATTTCTAAGACCCAGTGGTCTGAGGTGATATTGGCCCATTGGTGATAGAATGGCCTTAGGCGATGAAAGAAAAGCGGTGATCCCTGGTGTTCTGGATTGACAATGTGTGTTGTTTGTGTGCCCCCGACCGAGGAGTCAAATTTGCTGCTTGGAGACTGTCTGGTTGTTGTTACGAGCGGTCTGGTTGCGTCATCGCTGAGGACTCTGCTTTGGTATCAGTTGGTCAAAGGGGTGTTGCTGCTGTCTGAAGTATGGCTAGTCATAACGCCTCTGGGGGAAATACCATCTATGCCAATACATACCCAATTTACGTAATGTTGTGCGGGAGTCTTTTCCGGAATGTAAAACCTTGTCTGTTTTGTCTGCAAATAATTTTTGCTTTTAGAAGGGAAGGTCCTCCACATTTCCCTGGAGTTCCTTCAGGACTCCTGCAGATGCTAACCATGAAGACCTGCACATGGCCACTGCCATTGCCATCATGTGGGCAACTGTGTCAGCTACATCTATAGCAATTTGGAGTCCAGCCCTTGCAGCTGTATACTCTTCTTACACAATGGCCTTTAAGAGAGGCCTTTTCGACTTTGGAAGATGTTGCATCAGCTCTGTGAGCTTAGCACAATGTTTGATTGTCTGGGATTGAGACAAGTTTGTTGATTCTGTTGTAGTGAGGTCTGTATACAGTCCTTAACCACTGCTGCATGGGCCTCATGTGTAGCCTGATATGGACTACCACTGATGTGGCTGCTGCCATATGGTCTAGTCATTGAAGACAGGCCCTGGCTGGAACTTGTGGTCTGGTTTGAAGCAGAGAAATAAGGTCCTTGATAGAGAGAAGCTATTGCCCCACCACAGTCAAGGTGAGCCCCAATAAAATCCATAGTCTAGACAGGTTGTAGTTTGCACTTGAGTAGATTTATCTGTAATCGGAGAGCCTGGAACAGAGCCCTGGTGAAGGGGACCATGTCATGGGCTTTACTTGCCCTTATCAGACAATTGTCGAGGTAGAGGAATATAGATATCTCTTGTTTATGGAGATGCGCGGCAACCACTACAAGCACCTTTGAAAAGACCCTCAGAGCTGTGGAGATTCCGAACAGCAACACTGTGTATTGAAAGTGGGTGTCGCTCAGAGCAAATCTTAGGTATTTTTGACGTCCTGGTCACTCAACAGTGGCAGAGGCGAGCCTGATGGAGTTGAGAGCAGGACCCTGCCGGATGTGGGCATACCATCAGTGCTGAATAATGGGGTTGTGGGCACTGAAGTTACTCTGAGTTCCTCTCAAGTAGTGAAAGGGAGCCGTGCCAAGGCCTCCAGTGCTGACGGCAGTGTGGAGGGTGTTACTGCCGCAATCTGCAGTGCTGATGGTGCCATATATGAGACTGTTGGTGCTGCCTGCTTGTGTCTCTTCGGTGCTGGAAGCAGGATAGATGATGAAGGTGCCTTGTGAGGCTTGACCTTCTTTGGTGTCAACAGTGCCTCAGCCAAAGCTGATTTGGCCTTTGCTTTCGTTGGTACGACAAGGGTCTGGACGGTGCCAGTGGTGCTGATTTAGACTTAGGCTTTTCTGATGTCTTGGTGATGTCCCTCGGGACTGACCCTCGGGAACTTTCGGTGTCAGATGGTACAGGTTCCTCCCTGCCTGATGCCCTGGTAGAGGTCAGTGCAGGGGGTATTTTGGGTGCTTGTCTCCGTTCTTTGGGGGAGTCACCCCCACCTGAAGAATGATATCTCTTTCTGGATTGCTCAGAGGAAGTGTCTCTTATGCACAAGCCTGCCAGAGTTGCATTCTCAGACATGGAGAGGGGAGAGGGCTGCTGAGGTGGGGTAGAGTGCTCTAGGTCCAAGACTGGCCTCATCATATTCTCAAGGGAGAGAAGTTTGAGTTGGAACTCCCTTGCCTTGTGTATATGAGCTGTTAGCTGCTTACATTGTTGGCACTGGATGGTGGTTTATGCCTGCCCCAGACACTGTACACATTGGAGTGCCTGCCGGAGATGAGGATTGAGAACCTTGCAGGAGAGGCAGCATTTGAATCCTGGGGAACCAGGCATCCCAGGGAGAAAAAATTGTCTAAGGCAGAAAGACAGCTTTAACAGGAACAAAAAGACTTTTTTTTAAAATAACAATTAAATGTAACTAGAATAAACTACTACTAACTGTGAATGTTATTACTAACACTATACTAATGGACAAGAAAATAAAATTTTAAAAACTATTGTAAAGCTGGAGAGCAACTGCGGTTCCAATCGACGTTGGTGGTGGTAGAGAAGGAACTAAGGGGACTGTTGGCTGCACATGCATAGTAGCATCTCCGTGTGTGCCACCTGATTGGCATGCGCAGCCTACCGGAGGCCACTGCTACCGTAAATCTCTGACTAGATGCACAACAGCGCCCCAAACACCTAAGGTGCAGCACCCATAGGGTGTATTAGACTACATCCCTTTTTCGGTAAAGGGATGTAAATTAGACACGTCGATATTGCAAATGAAGCCAGGATTTGAATTTCCCGCACTTAATTTGCATAATTGCCGCTGCCGCTTTTTTTCGAAATGGGGCTTATTCTAAAAAAACCAGCAGTTCAGATGGGGATCTTTCAAAAATAAATCCCTTTTTCAAAAGAACCTGTAAACCTAATTTTTTTTAGAAGCTTTCGAAAAAGGCATCTGTTTTTGAAAGAACTGCATCTAGACTGCAGTTTCAATTTTGAAATTGCGCTTTTTCAAAAGAGCGCCATGATGCAATCATGCAAATGAAGCAAGGGAAAATTGAATCCCGGCTTCGTTTGCAATTTCGAAGTGTCTAATTTACATCCCTCTGTCGAAAGAGGGATGTAGTCTAGACACACCCATAGGGACAGAAATGTAGCCGTGTTAGTCTGGTGTAGCTGAAACAAAATACAGGACTATGTAGCACTTTAAAGACTAACAAGATGGTTTATTAGATGATGAGCTTTCATGGGCCAGACCCACTTCCTTAGATCAAATAGTGGAAGAAAATCGTCACAACCATATATACCAACGGATACAATTAAAAAAAATGAACACATATGAAAAGGACAAATCACATTTCAGAACAGAAGGAAGATGCGGGGGGGGGGGGGGGGAGGAAGGTAAATGTCTGTGAGTTAATGATATTAGAGGTGGGGAAAGGTAGATGTCTCTGTGCTAATGGTATTAGAGGTGATAATTGGGGAAGCTATCTTTGTAATGGGTAAGGTAGTTGGTGTCTTTGTTGAGACCCCCCCCCCCCGCGGTGAGTGTCGAATTTTAGCATGAATGACAGTTTAGAGGATTCCATTTCAAGTGCAGATTTGAAAGTCCTCTGGAGTAGGATGCAGGTGATTAGGTCGTTGAGACAGTGTCCTTTCTGGTTGAAATGGCAAGAAACTGTTTTTTCTTTGTGATCCTGTCTAATATCTGTTTTGTGGGCATTGATCCTTTGGCGAAGTGTCTGAGATGTTTGTCCAATGGACATAGCAGACGGACACTTTCGGCACATGATAGCATAAATTATATTTCTGGATGCGCAGGAATATGTATTCCTGATCTTATAGCTCACTTGGTTAAGCCCAATAATGGTATCAGCAGAGTGAATATGTGGACAAAGCTGGCAACGGGGTTTGTTGCAAGGGAAAGTACCAGGGTTGGTATTAGTGTGGTATGTCCTGTGGTTGTTGGTAAGAATTATCCTGACGTTAGTTGGTTGTCTATATGCGACTATGGGTCTGTCTCCCAGAGCTTCTTGGAGTTTAGTATCCTGTTCCAGTATAGGCTGTAATTTATTGATAATGTGTTGGACAGGTTTAAGTTGGGGGTTGTAGGTGATGACAAGTGGTGTTCTATTGTTGGTTTTCTTGGGTCTGTCTTGTAGTAGATGGTTTCTAGGTATTCGTTTGGCTCTTTCAATTTGCTTTTTTATTTCTCCGGGTGGGTAGTTGAGGTTTATAAATGCTTGGTAGAGATCCTGAAGTTTCTGGTCTCTGTCAGTGGGATTAGAGCAGATGCGGTTGTATCGAAGGGCTTGGCTATAGATGATGGATCATATGGTGTGTGCTGGATGGGAGCTGGAAGCATGTAGGTAACTGTATGAGACAGTGGGTTTTCTATAGAGGGTGGTGTCTAATTTTCCATTGTTGATTTGTACTGTGGTGTCCAGGAAATGGATCTCTCGTGTGGAATGGTCCAGGCTGAGGTTAATGGTGGGGTGTAGGTTGTTGAAATCTCTGTGGAATGTCTCCAGTGTTTCTTGGCCATGCGTCCAGATCATAAAGATGTCAACGATGTAGTGTAAGTAGAGAAGGGGTAAAAGGGGACGGGAGCTGAGGAAACGTTGTTCTAGGTCAGCCATAAAGATATTAGCATACTGTGGGGCCATGCGTGTACCCATGGCTGTGCCGCTGATCTGGAGGTATAAGTTGTTCTCAAACTGGACATAATTGTGGGTGAGAACAAAGTTACATAGGTCTGCTATCAGGTTGGCAGTGGTGTCCTCTGGGATAGTGTTTCTAATTGCTTGTAATCCGTCTTCATGTGGGATGTTGGAGTATAGTGCTTCTACATCCATGGTGGCAAGGATGGTGTTGTTGGGGAGGTTATCGATGTTTTGTATTTCCTTAGGCAGTCAGTAGTGTCTTGGAGATAGTTGGGGGTGTTGGTTGCGTAGGGTTTGAGGAGAGAGTCTACATAGCTGGGTAGACCAGTAGTGTGTGCGCCAATACCAGAGATGATGGGGAGTCCAGGGTGTCCAGGTTTATGGATCTCTTGGGAAGCAGATAGAACAATCCTGGTCGGGGGTCAGAAGGTGTTTCTGTGTGGATTTGTTCCCGAGTAGCTGTAGGGAGGCTTTTAAGGAGACAGAGTAATTTCTTTTGGTATTCCAAGGTGGGATCAGAGAAGAAAGGTTTGTAAAATGTGGTGTTGGAGAGTTGTCTGATTGCCTCTCGGTTATAGTCGGCCTTATTCATAATGACCACAGCACCACCTTTGTCAGCTGGTTTGATTATAATGTCCAAGTTGTTTTTGAGACTCTGGATGGCATGGTGTTCAGCGTGGCTGAGATTGTGTGTTGCTTGTTGTTGTTTGCGAATAATGTCAGTCTGTGCATTGTTGCGGAAGCTTTGTATATAGAAATCTAGATTGTAATTCCGACTGTCAGGGGGAGTCCATATAGAATTATTCTTCCTTTTGTGTTGATAGGGGGGATCTGGTAGGTCAGATTGGTGTTCACTGGTAGTTTGGAAATATTCTCAGAGGCGGAGGCAGTGAAAAAAAGCTTCAAGGTCACCACAAAATTGTATCCAGTTTGTGGGGGACGTGGGGCAGAAAGAGAGACCCCTGGACAAGACAGACTCTTCTGCTGGATTGAGTTTGTAGCTGGAGCGGTTAACAATATTATCCGGTGGGTTGAGGTTGTTGCTGTTGTAGCCTGTGGTGTGGAGCAGTTTGGAAAATTTATTGTCTTTTCTTTGTTGTAGGGAATAGAAGTGTGAATAGTAGATTTCTTGTCTGGTGGAACAAAAGTATTGCAAGGTGTCAGTTGGTGTGGATGTTTGTCTTGAGATGAGACTCTCTAAGTTAGGAATGTCATTCTTGATGTTTTTCTGTTTCTTGTATAAAATACTTATCAGGTGATTTCTTAATTTCTTGGATAGTGTGAGGCAGAGTCTTTCACTGTAGTCACTGTATGTTGATCTTAATGGATTGTTCACTTTCAGTCCTTTGGGTACGATGTCCATCTTCTTGCACTTGGATAGAAAGATGATGTCTGTCTGTATCTGTGCAAGTTTCTTCATATGGTTGATGGATTTTCATTCCAAACGGCTAAATGTAGTGCCTTGCATGTAGAATAGTGATAGAAATGTAGTCATGTTAGTCTGGTGTAGCTGAAACAAAATACAGGACTATGTAGCACTTTAAAGACTAACAAGATGGTTTATTAGATGATGAGCTTTCGTGGGCCAGACCCACTTCCTCAGATCAAATAGTGGAAGAAAATAGTCACAACCATATATACCAAAGGATACAATTAAAAAAAATGAACACATATGGAAAGGACAAATCACATTTCAGAACAGAAGGGGGATGCGGGGGGGGGGGGGGAAGGAAGGTAAATGTCTGTGAGTTAATGATATTAGAGGTGGGGAAAGGTAGATGTCTGTGAGCTAATGGTATTAGAGGTGATAATTGGGGAAGCTATCTTTGTAATGGGTAAGGTAGTTGGTGTCTTTGTTGAGCCCCCCACGGTGAGTGTCGAATTTTAGCATGAATGACAGTTCAGAGGATTCCCCATAGGGACACTCCTCGAAGAAGAATCTTTGTTCAGTCCTCAATGATGATCTTCTGTGGCAGGTTCTTTCTTTCTTTCTTTCTTTCTTTCTTTCTTTCTTTCTTTCTTTCTTTCTTTCTTTCTTTCTTTCTTTCTTTCTTTCTTTCTTTCTTTCTTTCTTTCTTTCTTTCTTTCTTTCTTTCTTTCTTTCTTTCATAGTTTAGTATATTGAAAGGAGAATGCAAAAAGGGGGAAGATAGCTAAGGAGTGGTGTGTGTTTTATTGGAAAAAGAATAAACATTCGAAATCTAAGGTAAGAGAGAATGAGTCTATTGTTCCTCACTTCTGGTTCCCTGGTTATTTTGAGTACAGAAGGTTTAATTTATATCTTTTGTTAAAAGATGCTTTGTTAAACATCGATTGATATTTTGTGAACCAATGAAAAAATGTTGAAGTGTTTAAATTATCTTTCTTCATAGTCATAGGACACATTCCAGGCAGCATCACCCTCACTATATTGTGATACCAGGTTCTGTAGCAATACACTCCTGGGCTGTGCATAGACTGGCAAGTTATTCCGCAAAAGCAGCTGCTTTTTCGGAAAAACTTGCGAGCTGTCTGCACTGGCTGCTTGAATTTCCGCAAGAACACTGACGATCTCATGTAAGATTGTCAGTGTTCTTGCGGAAATGCTATGCTGCTCCCGTTCAGGCAAAAAAATGCTGAGGCGATTCATAGACGAAGAACCCCATGAGTGGGACAAAGCCCTGCTGGCCCTACTATTCACCATCAGAGAGGTGCCGCATGCTTCGACGGGGTTCTCGCCGTTTGAATTGCTGTACAGACGACAACCACGAGGTATCCTAGACTTAGTGAAGGAGACATGGGAAGAGCAGGAGTCCAGAGTCCAAGGGAGTGTAAACTACGTTCTCGAGCTGAGAGAGAGGCTGAAACGGCTCGGGGAATTTGCGGCAAGAAATTTGCAGCAAGCCCAAGACCGCCAGGCGTTAGAGTATAATCGTGGTGCTAAGATGAGGGAATTTGAAGCCAGAGACCGAGTCCTTCTCCTATTGCCAATAAGGGAATTGAAGTTGTTAGCCCGGTGGCAGGGACCCTTTGAGGTCGTCTGGAGAGTCGGACCGGTGGACTACGAAATACAGATAGATGAAAAGCGAGCAAGATCGCAAGTATACCATGTCAAAAAGCCCTGATCGTGAAAATGGCGATCGGGGCTTTCTTGCGCAAAACCGCGTCTAGATTGGCCAGGATTCTTTTCCACAAAAAGCACTTTTTGTGGAAAAGCGTCCGTGCCAATCTAGATGCTCTTTTCAGCAAATGCTTTTAACGGAAAAACTTTTCCGTTAAAAGCATTTGCGGAAAATCATGCCAGTCTAGACATAGCCCTTTTGTTTTTCTGTATATATACAGATATTAGATCAATTGACAACCCAGCTGAGATGTGATTTGAGCAGTGATAACTGTCCATAGGCAGAATATGGTTACATTGTTATAGACATTTATAAACATTAGTAATTTGTGAGGGAGAAATTGATAAAATGCATTTCTGAAATGAAAGGACTATATTGGCCATAAATATCCAGGCACCAAGTAAAGGCAGAATTTCCTCCATAATCATCTGAGTTTTCTATCTCGTTGATTAGAGATACTCAAAGAATTTCAACCAGCTACTTTTGCTGACAATAAGAACATTTGTATGGCTAAATCTCTGTATGTCACTCTTGGATCTGGATTAGGTTTATGTTAGCATTCTAGGAGAATGAAGGGTCAGGGTGAGAGTTTGGATTCAGATTGGACAACTTGATATTTCCCATATTAGTTTTTCTCATGAACTTTCAGCTTTAAATAACTGAAATCTCACATATCAGATGATTTCATAAGATTTCTGACCTCTTACATAATTTGCTTTAACTTCCTCCCTCTATGGTGTCCTGTGGCTTTATAAACTATCTAAAGACATTTACAAAACCTTTTGGATATTACTCCCATAAACATTCTTTATTAAAATCTATTTATTTAGAGCCAGACTCTGCCACTACTGTGAAGTAGTAATCCCACTGAAATCAGTATTTAGGTGTAAGGGATGAAGTTTTGATAGGTATAATCTGAGTAAAAGAAACTGCCTTTTTTTTTACTGAAATCAGAGGCCTATTCACAGAGTAAGGTACTATTCAAAGTGAGTTAGAGTGGCACAACTGGCATAATATTTATATTATTTACATTTGACAAAATTGCCACTAAGTAGCTCACAGAACACATAGTCATAAATAGTTGCTGCTTCTAAGAGATTACTATATAGAATTTGGGCATGACATAACCACCAAAGAAAACAAAGGAAGGGGGAGAAGGGAAGAGAGGTTGGACAGAATTAAATAAGATCACAAGGGATGACTCAAGCCATGTACTTTGCAAAATCAGTTCGCTCCTTGCTGATTTTGCAGTAAGAAAAGTCTTTAAGGAGAAATCTGAATGAGGCAAGGGCGGTGGCTAGATAAACAGATTTCTGAAGAGCTAATAAAAAGGGTGGATACCATCTGCTTGAAATCCCAGCAGCATAGTACAGCACCGCATGCCCAAATAATAAGCATATGTTAGTAAAAGAAGGCAGTTTCTTTTGCCCTGTTTGTATGTACCAAAAACCCATCCTGTGCATGTGTGTAAAGTCCATCTCTTTATCGAGCAAATAAGATGCTCGCTCTCAAGCCAACCCAGCTCTTGGAGAATATCTACAGAAGATCAAGAGGGATGCACCAGTAGCCAGGATGCACTTTTGATATCAGAGTTGTAAATTTATGAAATTATACTACAGTGAAGCACAAGGATAAGGATGCTGATGAAATAAGAATTTCATTGCCTCACCAGGAACGTCCTTAGGATTTATGGGGCCCTACACAGTACTATGTAAATGGTATTCCTATATCCAACGGCAGCCAGGTAATAATAATTTTAGAGCTGTAATTTTATAATCTTCAGCAACACTTTAATGAAATATTTTTAAAGCAAATTTTAAACTAAAGTCCTGTAGACTAACACTATAAATTCAGAAACTTACAGTTTATACCCGGGATTAGAGTTATTTTAGCATTCTTGCAGAATGCTGGGTCAGGGTGTGTGTTTGGATTCAGAATGGACAAAGCTGATATTTCACATATTAGTTTTTCTAATGAACTTTCAGCCTCAAATGACTGAAATCTCACAGATCAGATGATTTCATACAAATAATGTCTCTTTTACAGTTTCAGTGGCTGCTAATAGGTCTGGCAGGGCTTTTCACTTTTAAATTAACTAAATCCTCTCCATAGGAAGCGGAGCCACAGAACAGAGGTAGGAAGAGGCAGAAGAGTGGACATTAAGATCCAGAGGTGTCCCAGATTTTTGGGTGGTATAAACAACTATGTACAGGCAGTCCCCGGGTTACGTACAAGATAGGGACTATAGATTTGTTCTTAAGTTGAATTTGTATGTAAGTTGGAAGTGGCTCCAGATTCAGCTGCTGCCACTGAAACTGACCAGGGGCTGACTACAGGAAGCTGGAGGCAGAGTTGCTCTGTCCCCAGCTTCCTGGAATCAGCCTGATCAGTTTCAACAGCTGCTGAATCTGGAGCCTGGGACAGAACAGCTGGGGCGCTGCCCGGTAGGTTCCCACAGGACCAACCTGGCAGCATCCCAGCTGCTCTACCCGAGGCGTCCCGCAACAAAAACCTGGTCTGCTGGGGGAGGGGGAGAGAGGGCGCACTAGCTGCGCCCCCTCCCCCCGCAGACCAGGGAGACCCGAGCAAAGCCGCACAGGCGGAGGGACCCCGCTGCCCGTGCGGCTTTGCTCCTGTCTCCCTGGGGTGCTGGGGGGAGTCCCCCCCAGCAGACCAGGGAGACCCAAGCAAAGCCGCACAGGCGGAGGGACCCCGCCGCCGGTGTGGCTTTGCTCCTTTGCCCCCAAGCAAAGCCGCACAGGTGGCGGGATGCCACCTGTGCGGCTTTGCTCCTGTCCCCCTGGTCTGCTGGGGGGGTCCAGAAAAGCCGCTGGACCCCCCCAGCAGACCAGGGACACCCGAGCAAAGCCGCCGCCTGGGCGGCTTTGCTCGTTTGCCCTGGAGCAAAGCTTTGCTCCTGTTCCCCTGGTCTGCGGGGGGGGTCCAGTGGCTTTCCTGGACCTCCCCCCCAGCAGACCAGGGAGACCAGAAGAAGCTTTTCTCACCCCGGAGGACACGGGCGGCGACCTGCCGCCCGTGAGCTCCGGGGCGAGAAAAGCCCTGTTCGTAAGTGCGGAATAAGTCGGATTCGCGTAAGTCGGGGACTGCCTTTATAGTGCATATGGGTAAGGATGGTCCTGTGCCTCATATATGGTTGATGCATAGGTAGGTAAAATTATTTCAGTCCAACTCACATAGAAGTCAGTAGAAAAACTCCCTTTTATATCAATGGGATTTGGATCAGGCCTTTAGCAGCCTTGTACTTTTATCAGATTTTGCTGTTAAACAGGGACAGAAGAACTTGTCCCGTTAGTTTGTTTATTCCTTCCCTACCCTTATCCATTCTTAATCCTTCCGCTCCAAGAAACACTAAAAAGTCAAAGGCCACTCAAGACTTGCTATGGTATTTCTGAGGCAGAGTCCTCAGAAACAAGTAGGGCTATTTTCCCCCCCCACAATTTATTGGCAGCTGTAAGGAAAGAATGAGAGGTGAAGAGCTGGCCCATAAAAATGTTTGTTCTAGGTTTGTGCTTGATCTGGAATTTCACATCTGGAAAGGTGGAAAGTCAAAAGGTCCAGTTTTGCCCTTTAGGTGTGGAATAGTGAGTATGTTTTATAAATAACATACTCTTTCACTTGAAAAAAATGAATAGCTTACTGTACATGCCATTCCTTTTCTGAATAGGTGAGAATGAAATAAGGAGAGTAATATCTGAACTGAAGATGAAAGTGAATCAAACCCCAAGATTCAAATACTCTCATATCTTAGGGAAGTTAGGATCTATATCTGGATCAGAATGAACTTTTGTTACTTCATACCAAAAAGTACTTATAATAGTGACAAAATTGCACAGAAATGAGAAAATGAGTTTGGATGGTCAGAAGAAGAATCTTTTCCAAAATTTAAATTCAGTCTTAAAGGTGACCTACAAAGGAAACAGAATCAAACTTGTATTATTAATTTATATCTTTTTAAAAGTTATTTTCCAATTTTATTTTATTTTTTAAATGAACAATAGAAATTCAGGTCCCATTCAGACTGGAAGATCCAATGACTTGGGAAACTAGTGAAATGGGAACATTGTAATGAGAAAGTTGAGTTATTAATAGGTGAATAGATTTCTAGTGAAGCTATTTAAAACACTGAGGGATTTTTATTGGTTTTGTTAACATGTATTTAACTTCAATGGCCATTTTAAAATAAAATAATACTTTTTCTTAAATATTCAACATTCTCATCCCTTTTGTTAAGCTGTTAAGAGATACAATAAACTCTTCTTGCACCTCCTGGTAGTCCTCCAAAAAATCAGGTATTCCAAACTTTTCACTCCTGATATTTATTAATATAAAAAACAGGAAACCCTCCATGAAAATACATATTATCAGGACTTTGTTTTTCATAAAAGAAGGAAAAAAGGGGTACAAAACCAATTAAAATGAAATCCTTTGCAAACAAAACTATAGAGACTGTAAGGGTATGTCTACACTACCCCGCTAGTTGGAACTAGCGGGGTAATGTAGGCATACCGCAATTGCAAATGAAGCCCGGGATTTGAATTTCCCGGGCTTCATTTGCATAAGCGGGGCGCCGCCATTTTTAAATCCCCGCTCGTTCGAACCCCGTGCTGCGTGGCTTCACGTGGCACAGGGTTCGAACGAGCGGGGATTTAAAAATGGCGACGCCCCTCTTATGCAAATGAAGCCCGGGAAATTCAAATCCCGGGCTTCATTTGCAATTGCGGTATGCCTACATTACCCCGCTAGTTCCAACTAGTGGGGTAGTGTAGACATACCCTAATAGTGCTTACACCAATAAAATTTTTATATAAATTATGCTAAAACAATAGAATATAATTGAAAATTATATCTTTTGTAGAAGTTTTCTAGATGTTCCTATCAATTTATTTTTTCTATTACATTTCAATAGAACTTTTCATATGGGGAAATCACAGCAAAGTATTTTGTGAGCTTTTAATGTGTTTTTCTCTATTATATTATCTGTAACTGTTTGCACTTCTTGAGTCCAGCAAGAAGTGGAAGCTAAAAGTTTGACAGAAGCCATAGGACCAGAAATCTGAGTGTGTTCTTGTATGATTTGCATCACTGTTTTGTAGACCCATCAGTTCACAATAGATCAGATAAGTCTCTAAATAGTGGGCTCCTTAAAAGAACTGAACCTCCAGCCTTTCTAGAGTTTATGCTCCATTGTTCTATACTTCCTGGTTTAAGCTGGGCCTGGAAACAAAATTCTCTCTTGATGATATTTCTGGAGAACCCATCAGCATGGAATCAAAGAGACAGATTACTGAAAGACAGCGTAGGAGGATATTTCTGGGCTGGCAGTAATTAGGATCCACATGGAATCTCACCTGATTCAAGGCTCTCCAGATACTGGAAATTCTCTAGCAATATTTCATACAAAGAAAATTCTGTAGCTAAATTATGGTGTATGAAGGGAAAGTGGCAAAATCCCCCAGGCAAAATGTGGAAACACATGCCCAACTTTCTTATTGTGTTTGTGACAAAGGGAATACACATGGTGCTAATGGATTAGTTATGGTGGATCATTTTGTGTTTTCAGCACTGTCTGACATCTTGATTATGTACACAAACATTTCTGTATCTCTTGTCATGGAGGTGTAACAAGAGATGTTCTGAGGGGACACTATTGAGAATATCTAATTCAGGACTGCTTAGAGACAAGGCTGCCACAGCCCCAAGACTGGGATTCTTCCCCTACAAAGCACACCAAACTGGTCACAAAAATAGCTTTTGGTTCACCACACTGGCTAACAAGAAGTCATACGAGCAATTTTCTGACACTCCAGTTCTTCTGTATCACCACCAGTAGCACTCCTTATACAAATGGTGGGTTATGAAAATTGATCTCATCAAGTAAGAGAGTCTTCCAATCCTAATGGACCAGCCACATTCCCAGGTCAATTATAACTCAGAATCTTTCCCAAAAATAATGCTGTGCCAAGCTTTTAGTAAATAAAATGTGAAAGAAAGAAAGATTAAAATTGATAAATGAATCAAATACAGCCAACAATTGCAAAGTTCTTGGTCCAGGCTTATAGCAGAGATGGAATAAACTGCTGGCATAAGTCAAGTCTCTGGAGTACATCTGTGACTTAGATGGGTCATTCCGTACTTTATTTAGAGCTTCAGTTTGTAGCAAAGATCCTCCAGAGGTAAGAAGTAGGAGTGAGGACAAAATGGAAGATTTCCAGGCCTTTTATATCTTCTGCCATGTGGAGGGACTCCTGTTCTTGCTGTGGAAAAGTACAGCAACGAGTTGATGTCTGGAGTCACATGGGCAAGTCAACTCTCCATGTATGAATCAGTTCTTTACAGGTAGAAGCCATTGCTCCCATGCTAGTCTGAACATTCACAGGAAGGCTCAGGATGTGGATTAGCATCTCGTAAGGCCCATTGTCAGTCAAATACTCTATTCAACTTGAATAGTCCCTTCACAATAGGTTGGCCAAACTTCCTCTTGGTGTCTTCCAGAAGCAAACATTTGGAATACAAGTATGTAGACACTTATAACTTCAAAAAGAAAAATAATACATGCACAAAATAGCATAATTGTAACCAGCAAACCATATGCTTTACATAAACACCTCACTTGATACACTTTATACAAAATTTGTTGCAAATATATAACAGTAGTGGCAACAATGATCTTATTTAGCCATAAAATATGGTCATATTTTAATTAAATAACATCACAGGAGTGCTAGTGAAGTGGTCTGTCTGTGACTAAATTAAGGCCAGATAGAGCGAGCCCATCTTTTGACCTTCGGGCAGGGCAAATTTCTGTGCTTTTTTTAGTGTATGAGCATCTGAGTGCATATAGCCAAAATTTAGCCCATTGCATTTCCTCTTATATGCATCAACTTCAGAACAAATATCCCCAAAGAGAGTCCTCTAAATTAAACTGCCTAGAGTTGAATGTTTTATTATATTGTAGAATTCACATTAATTTAGGGTGTCAAAGATTTTGCTAATTAAAATGAGAAACTATGAATCCCTCCTGTGCTCACTGGAAGAATTTTTAATTCATAACATTAGAAAGAGAAAACCACATAGGTACCCTTTCCCATAAGTAGTTGAGTATTGAGTAAATGCTAAAGTTATAGTTTTATCTTTTATTTCCCCATTTGATACATGTTGGCAGCTTGAGGTAAGATAATTTTACCATCTACCTAACTACTTGTCTGATTTGTGAGTGACTGTATTACGAGCATAGATGAGCAGTGGGCAAGTTCTGCCTATCTAGGTTGAATGTTTTAGTTCCAGACTATATGTAACTTTCAACTTCAGACTTGCAATGGCTCCCCACCTGTAAAAGCAGACAACCTAATGGGAAAAAAAAGCAACACTTAAAATGTTGTTTTTCTCCCCCTGGTCCCTCGCATAAAGAAAGTTGTAAAATATATTCAGCTATTTTTGTTCTATTAACTCTTTGTTTTATCATCATCTCAAATTTCTTCCCTAGTTATTTAGGGCAACTAGAGATGTGCTGAAGAAATTCTATATTCTGTGTATCCCAAAATTGAAGTAGCAGAAGAGACAGCTCAGTAGCAGGCTTTCCGTAACTGAATGGTACTGGTATCCCTCTGCCATTAAGAGGCTGAGATTTGAGTACTTGATTGTGCTGCATTACAGTAACGGGAATCTGGAGGCTTGCCAAGAAAATCTACCTTCTTACAACAGTAATTCCCTAGCAATGTTGCATATTTGCATTTCTGCCCTCAAATGTCTACAAAGAGACCAATTCTGCCTTGATATCAGCTAGGGTCAATGGCATTGTACCCATTTATGCCTGGACTGAATTTGGCTGAAAAAACCCCCAGCTACTGTACAATTTGTGGACATGAGTCATTTTCTATATAAATAAATGTAGAACTTTGGACAAGATTGTGGATGTAAGTCACTGTCACATGTGGCAGGAATGCGGATAAAACAGCTGTTTGAAGTTTCTGTGTCTGAAGCAGAAATGATGGGCATGATTAGCCACCCAGATCTTTGTAACTCAAGATTATCTCCAATGAACATAGTCTGATGAGTGAAATCAGAGAGGAAGATTAGGGTTCTGGAGAGCTGGTTTTGTTTGAGATGAGAAGCTCACAGGGCCACGCTTTCAATTTATGGGGCCCTACTCAGTTACCTGAGGCCGCCTGCTACCCCTCACTCCCTATGTGGCTTCTGCTGGGGCTCAGGGCTTCACACGACTTCCCTTACTCCCTGCTCTGTGCAGCTCCTTTCGGTGCTCGGGGCTTCCATTGCCTGACCTCTCACATGGCTCCTGCCTGGGGGCCGGCCTATGTGGAACTGCAGAGGCAGAGGGCTCCTGTAGGGCAGGACAGAGCCCTCAACTCAGTGGCTGGCTGGCTGATGGGAGCACATGGGCAGGTGAAGGTGACAGGAAGAAGGCAGCCTGCTGCCAGTGGCCAAGAGAGCAGCCAGGAGTGGGTCAGAGAGAGATCAATGTGCAGTGCTCAGGGCCGTTTATCAGAACGCCAGCACACCTGGCTTCATAGGTGTACCTGAAATGTGGTGCCCCAAATTTTTGGGTGCCCTACACAGCTGCATATGTCAAATGTGCCTAAGGATGGCTCTGCATGTGCCTAGGACGCCCTAGGAGCTGCTGGTATGGTGTCAGAAGAGATGGTAGAGCCTGACCTCCCAGTATATTTAATAAAATCTGTTTCTTACAACTCTGCCGGCTTGCTGCATTATTTACTGTCCATAGAACATCAAAATCAATGTCATTACATCAGATCCCAGCTGATGTAATTGAGATCAGGGTCAGAAGCAACATATGTCAGAGCACTGGGAAAGCACACACAGCAGTGCTATCATCTACACTTTACTGGGTGCTGCACGTGCCTCATCTTTGCCCAACCAGTCCCTTGCCCTTTGACTCTAGTGCAGCTGATGCTGGATTCAGCTGAGCTTTATATAACCAATATTGAGCTTTATCCTGCTCCCTGTGGGGAGTCTATGGCAAAACCTTCATTGATAACGGGAGCTGTTGAATTAATGAATATCTATATTCCACAGTAGTAAATTATCTTATTTATTTCAGTACATAATGATAACCAATTAAGCAAGACTTAGGCTTAGAAATAAAGTTCTGCTCCTTTTTGCTATGTCAGTGGTGGGCAAAAGGGCCTCCACAGGCTGGATTTGGTCCTGCCACTCCCCTGACTCCAGGCCAGTCAGGGCCTAGGGACGGGGGAGTGTGCAGTGTTTAGAGTCAGCCCTAGTGGTTGACTCTAAGTCCCACACACCAGAGGGCAGGGAGTGAGAGACTTCACGCTCCTTCTGTCCCCAGGCCAATCAGGGCCTGGGGGCAGGGAGTAGCATGTGAAGTCTCCTCCTGCCCTGCCCCTGCCCCTGCCCGGAGTGCAGGGCACTTAGAAGCACGGTGTGCTCTTTGAAGGATGGGGGCAGGGCAGAAGGAGACTTTGCATGTTCCCCTCACCCCCAAACCTTGATTGGTCTGGGGGTCAGGGGAGTGTGTTAAGTCTCCTTTCACCGTGCAAGGAGCTTGGCACGTAGAGTCAAGCACCAGCTGCTGCTCAGCTGGCGAGTGACTCTAAGCACTGTGCTTCCTTGCAGGGTGGAGGCAGACTTTGCGTAGTCCCCCTGCCCAGAGGCCCTGATTGATTGTGGGAAGAGGGAGCATGAAGTCTCCTTCCACTGCCAGAGGCATGGGCGCCTAGAGGGAACTGCCAGCTGTTCTGAACAGCTGGTGGTTCTTTCTTCGAGGGCGGTTGGGGCAAAGACTTCATGTGCTTTCCCATCCCCAGATCAATCAGGGTCTGCGGGTGGGGAAGCATGGAAGTGTCTTGGCTCCACTCCTTCTGGGGTGGCCCATGGCCACTTCAAAAATTTCTGAAATGGCCTCCAGTCAAAAATTATTGCCCACCCCTGTGCTATGTGATTATATCTTGGAGCTCAGATAAAACAAAAAGCTGTTTAAAACTTCTGAAAAAGTTGTTGTATTTTCTATCAACAGTATATAAATAGTGTAAGTGATATCGCTGTGATCTGATCTGAAGGGCTGCTGAACACATAACTATTATTTGAAAGAATAAGGATGTCCAAGGTCTGCCTGTGAAGTATGAAAAAGTAAAGAAACTCATGACCAGTGTTCCCTCTGAGCTGCACCGCAGAAGTTTCACAGGTGATTAATCTGCCCTGCCCAGTCAGTCAGCTCTGTGCAGGGAGCTCTGCGTCTCTGACTGGGTGGGCTGATTAATCACCTGTGAAGCTGTGCTGCCCTGCAGTTTAGAGGGAACGCTGCTCATGATCAGAGTCCAAAAAGGACTAAAAGGGCTAGAGATTGTATTAGAGGAGTACAGGATTGGTCTTGAAAAGAGCTGAGTTTCTCCAGAATAAGGACCCGCTGTTCCTGTTAGAGTCAAGCATACATGACTCCCAGGAGACCTCTCACTAAGTATGTCCAGGGCAAGAATTTTCAGGAGGGTTCAGCACCTACAGTAAGAGACAGATTTTCAAAAGAATACATTTTCAGGCAGGTAAGTGGCCAGATTTTCAAAAGATATCGGCTATCTCAATGGAGCTGAAAAGTGCTGAGCATTTTTGAAAATCTGACCACTTTTTAGGTGCCCAGATGGGAAATGAAACACTTTGAAAATGTAGCCCTATATGTATATGCTGAATACCTTTCAAAGTCTGACTCTTTGTGTGCCAGGGCATCAGACTGCTCCAAGTAGGGATCAACCATGCAAGTAAATATGGGCTACATTTGTATAAATTCTGTCTGGGTTACATGTCTCAGGAATCTCTGCAAAGGCTTTAAAAGCCCTTAAATAAAAGTGAATGTTTTTGAGCTCATCTGATCTTGCAGTATCTTTAGTCAGCAGAGGATTCAATTGAATATTAACCTCTATCTATTGGTAGGAATCTAGTATCCTGTTTCAATTGTAAATTATCTACCATCAAGAAAACACTAGACTGAAATAATTGTCATACATTCACCTTATAACATCACTGGAGTATAAAAGTATTTGCTGAAAAACAATTCCCACTTAGCAATTTGGTATAACCTTACATTTTTATTTTTAAATATGTTGTTAAAATGAGAGTGATTAATTTTATAACATTTAAAGGGCTCCTTGGTAAAGATCCTTATTGAAATAAAAGTTGGAAAAAGTTTACCCATCTTAAAGCAACATGGGTTTGATAACAAACTTAAACAATAACTTGAGCTGGAAAATGTTTGTTAGGACTTAATTCATGTCAAAATCACTGCCTTTCCCTAGAGAACTCCTTTTCAGTCTTTTTATCAACTATATATTTATATTGCAGCCAATTTTGGTTTTCTTGTTAAAGGGAAAGCCTATTTAAGCCTTTGCATTTTTTCATGCTCCATTCCCCCATGGTTCACAAGTACAATAGTGAATGTAAGCTACAATAAAAAGGTCATTTTCTTCTTTCAGCAACAGTAACACAAGTGGCTGCATTTCCTGATTCTGGATTAAGTTCAAGATTTCAAATACGACTGGACTCGTTTCTGATTAGAAAGTTTGATATTTATCATAGACTTTCCTGTCTTCCGTATCCAATGTGAGTGAGATTGTAAAAAGGTAAACTGAAAGAAACCATTCTTTTATTCAACAGTTAACCCCATCTGAGTAAATAATACGGTGTTGTGCACTTCAGCCTTTGCTGTTATGCATTGAGTTCAGAACTCAAAACGGCTTCAAAGCAGTGTCCATGAAATGATGACAAGATGCTGCAGAAACAGCTTTTCATGTGGAATATAATGCAAGTATTGTGTTACACAGTACAGTAACAAATAGAGTATAGTGGTAATGATATAGCAGATAAAGTGTCTGGAAGTATTTACCTGCGGGAAACTCAATCTTATTTTAGTTCAGGGCCATAGGCCTATAAAACACACGGTATGTACTAGAAACTTACATATTAGAAGAATAATTTTGTTGGGCAAAAATAAAAATTTGATGGCCAAGTTTAGATATTACGGCAAAAATAGGACAAATAGTTTAAAAAGAAAAACCAAAACCAAACCTGACCTTAACCACAGCTTTTGTTATGTAAAAAAGGTTGCACTAATTAAAGAAATAAAATAATACATTATTAACCCTGATAAGATAATGCCATTCCCTAAAAAATATAAGTTATTAATAAGTTGCAAACAGAAGGCTTGACTGTGCCTTTCACAGCACAGCCATGCACTGGGGGATGTAGCTGGGGTCATGTTGCAGCAGGAAGAATACTAGATTGCTGCCCAAATGCCTCTTTGGGCTCAAGGAAAGGTCTCACTCTTGCAGCCACTGTGCTGTGCTTTAAGTGAGGCAACATACGCTTCCCAAAGAACAAACAAGCTCTGCTAACTGGTGCTAAGGTAGGGACAGAGCTGCACTTTATCTCTCATCCTAATCTGTTTGGGAAGGCCAGTGCTGCTGGTGACACTAACCACATGCAGTGTCTGTTCCTGATCAACATTTGTCTTTAATGAACTTTGAGCCAATCCCATGATGAATAGTCTTAGTCCATATTACTGAGGATTCCACGAGGGTGCATAGTCACTGTGGATCATTATTGTGACTCTTTCTATTATGTTTGTACAGAGGAGAAAGGAGGTATAAATTGCCCTCCTACTCATCTGAGCTCCCTCTCCACAGCATGGCAACCTTCAAAGGGCAGGAACGCACCCTGCTATCGTGCAGTAGGGGTGGAACCTCGGCTTCTCAGTGTACCAGCCCATGCAGCCAAGTTGGCGCGGACAGGGAAGCAATCTTACTGACATATGACTGACAGATTATTTTCTCCCTCAGAAAGCAAGAAGACTCTCAGACCAGGTCTACACTAGAAACTTTTGGCTGGTATAGTAATGTCAGCTAGCAGCCCAACAAAATTTGTGTGTGTGTGTGTGTGTGTGTGTGTGTGTGTGTGTGTGTCATTTCTACACAGGCAAAAGCCCTAGCATAGATACAAATATAACATCATACAAGTGCTTTAACTAGTATAGCTTATTTTGATTAAGGAACTTGTATAAACTGTACTAGTAAAACACTATTTTTCTTGTAGAAAACCCTGCAGCAGGACAGTTTGCTCATGTAGCTGCTGGTATAGCTATACCAGCAAACCTTCTCTAGTATATAAGTACGCCTCAGGCTTGCAGTCTGGTTTCTGGGCTACTATTGATTCAGCACAACATTTTGTCTCACTGAGAAATCTTCACATCATTTTCACACCTCCATGCTGTTTAAAAGAAACGAGAACAGTATGACAGGGCAATGCCGCTATAGAATTGTATTTGTACTTTTAATTTACTTGTTACATTATAACCACAAAAGGTATAGCTACACCCCAGCTGAGAACAAGCCTCCTACTCCAGACAAACAGACTTGTGCTAGCTTTGTTGACCTTGTGTGCTTAAAAATAGCAATGTACATGTTGCAGTACCATAGACACTCTGGGCTAAATCCAAGCCCACCTGCACCTCTGGAACTGTGCTTCGATGGCTAGTCCACGCTGCAATATCCACACTGCTATTTTTCAGTATGCTAGCTCCAGCAATGGTAGCATGAGTCTATCTGCCTTTGTGGGGAGGCTCACTTCCAGCTTCATAGTAGATCTACCCTAAATTAACCAGAGGCATGCCAGGTTCATTTGGAATATGTTGATAAGAGTTCTCTTGTCTATTCTCAATGGCCTCCTGAACCTCATGGAAATGTATAGCTTCTCTCAGTCATAGCAGATGGAAAGATTAAAACAAAGGACTTAAAATATTTTATCAAAGAATAAGAGTGTTATTAAAATATTAATTCACAAACACTTTTTACGTTCAAACTACTTTACAGACATTGACCAAATAATCACCACACTACCCCTGTAGGCGCTCTTGCTCACAACGTTCCTGGAGAGGCTTGCCTTACTCCTGACCCCGTGGTGGGACACCTTCCCATCACAGGACACCACTAAGGAGGCTGGGGTCAGGGACACACACAGTAGTGCCGCACAGAGCACATGGGCATGCCCACACTCTCGGGGCAACATATCCTCCCAGGCAAGTGTGGTGAGGCAGAGGACATCGGTCCCCTGCCAGGGGAGCCTGCTGGGTGGGGGAAGAAGAGGGGACCCCAGTAGCACCCTCCCCAGCAAGCATCTGCCACTCACACAGATCTCCTCCCACTCTTCTCCAGAGGGCAGTGATACAAGACTGTGTGGCTGGTAAAATGCTGTGATGCCAGAAAGGTCGGTACTGGCACAGATGCCAGAGGTACACTAGGCAGCTATGCTTGTACTGATGGCTTGTATTGATGGCTTGCTAATATGCAAGGGTGCAGCAAGTGGCGGCATTGAGCCGCTCGGTGCCAAGACAGCATGTGGCTTTGCCGGTGCCTGCAGATACGATTTGCCTTTAGACTGTGCACCTGCCTGAGAGCTCACCCATGCCAGGTCTTTCACTCCTGGGGCTGTCTCAGTGCTGGATGTGCCTGATGCCTCTTGATCTGGTGCTCTGGATTTCACTGGTACTGTGGCCAAAGTGCTTTTTTGAAGGAGAATCACCCTGAGACAAGGAATGGAAGCAATTCCTGGGAACACTGGTTGGAGCGGGGTCTCAGGGACTTGACCCTGAAGGAGCTGACAGCTCTGACACTACTACCTGAGAGGGTTGTCTTGGCAGCATTGGTGTTCCTGATCAAAAGTCAGACAGAGAGACTTCTCAATGAGGAGCATCTTAAGCTGTTACTCTCTGGCCTTTCTAGTTCTGGATGTGAGTTTTTTACAGTGGGGGCACTTTTGTGGAATACGTGCCTCCCCTAGACAGCGGAGACACTGAGAATGTCAACTGGAGATCAGAATCAAGAGTCTGCACATCAGAGAATGTTTAGAGCCTGGAGAACCAAGCATGTCCCAAGAAGCAGGGACAGACCATGAAAGCGGAAAAGAAAAAAGGTAATTTTTAATGAAAAATGATTAAAAAGTAAAAATGAAAAAAAGTAAGGCTAGGGAGGTAAGTATGACTGTTTGAAGAAAAAGCTGAGAGTGCACTTCTGTGTTCTGACCAAGGACAAAGATGGGAGAGAAGGAACTGGGTGGACTTTTGGCTACGCATGCAGGATAGCTGTTCCAAATGGCACATGCTGACAGTCCTGCATGCATAGCCTACCGAGGACACTACTACGACAAATCTCCAATGAGCACAGACACCTAAAGCGGAGTACCTGCAGGGACATTCCTCAAGGAAGAAGAACAAATGTGGATATAACAGATTCTCTAAAAAATAAACGCATACAAGAGAGAAATATTAAAATGGAATTACTTAAACTGAATTTTTACCCCTGATTTCAAAGTTATATATTATAATTATTGTCTTATAGTTATTGATCATTTTTATTTCCCTGTTTCACATGTCCAAAGGCCTTTGGGGACCTCAACAAAATTAAAATATGAAATTACAAATAGTAGTCTAGTTAGGCTGATAATAGAAATCTCTTTAACATAGCAAACAAAGACATAAGACCTAATGGCTGGAAGCTGAAGCCAGACACAGGCCTGGAAGGTCCCTCCTGGGTCACTGAGTCTGGCCCTCTGCTTTCACAAGCAATTCCATTGTATAATATAGACAAACACAAGCTAGAAAGAAGGTACATATTTTTATCATGAACAAGCCGGGGGAGATACTATCTCAACAGACTGAAAAATCTCATTATTGTAGCAGTCTGAGATCATTAAGGGTACATCTACACAGCAACATTATTTCAAAATAGCGTTATTTCAAAATAACTTAGTCCAGCAGGAAGTTATTTTAAAATAATGTTGAAATACTGTCAAGTTGCAGGACTTCTTACTCGGACTCCTGTAACCCTCATTGTACGAGGAGTAAGGGAAGTTGGAGGAAGAGTGCTCCATTTTGAAATAAGTGCTGTGTAGATGCTCCCAGTTTTGAAATAAGCTATTTTGAAATAAGCTACGCAATTGCCATAGCTCAATTTGTGTATCTTATTTTGAGTTAAACCCTGCTGTGTAGATACACCAAAGAGAGAGCAAAGTTCAATGGACGGTGCCTTAGATCAAGAATCAGATCACACAAATGCTTTTTCCCTTTATGCCAGTGATGGGCTGTGTGACACAGGCAAATCACTTCACCTTTCCACGCTTATTTCCTTTCCCACCCTTTTGTTTGTCCTAGCTATTTAGATTGTATGCTCTTCATGGCAAAGATTTCAAATTACTTTGTATATATGCAGTATCTAGCACAGTGGGCCCCCAATGTCAGGTAAGGTATGTGGGTTGCTACTGTAATACAAATAATTATAATTATAATTGCATTTATTGATAACTAACACATAATCATAAACATTACCACAGTGCCCCCACAAACTACTCATATTTGAGAAGCCAGATTGATGATGAAATTGAGCTGCTATATTCTGTAGGAAGAAGAGTGAAAAAGGAAATAGTCCATGTCTGAAAGAAAACGGTGAGCTAACAACAATGCTTTAGATTACGATTATTGGGGCTATCCTACCCATTTTCCAAATCTACTGCACTGCTAAAATCACAAATGGTCCAGAGTTTTATTGGCTAAAGCTCTTGGGATTACCATTTTTAGTAGTACCTATTGTAAATTTTAATAGGAGTCATATGTAAGATGCCTTAAGCTCAAATTAATGGAAGCTAGTTTCATGGTGGCTAAACACTTATATGCACGTCCCCAGTGCTTTTTTTGTTTAAAAAAAAAAAAAAAAAAAAAAAAAAAGGTGCCAGTATTCCAGGGGAACAGTTGTTGAGCTCTGACTGGAGGTGCCAGTATTGTGTACCAGGCAGTACCATCACAAAAAAAGCACTGCACCTCCCTAATCAAACCACACCCATTTGAGGGATTGGCCTTCCTAATGACATGTCCAAATAGCCATTTGAAAACTTTAGTGTCTGAAATTAAAATGCATATTTTTTAAAAAAATCCATACTCCTGGATTTCAAGGAGAGAAGAAGGAAATGCTTCTCTGTGCTAATGCCTCCTAAAATGTCCACTAGTTTTATTCATGGGGAGAACACCTCATCACTCTTACTCCTTCACTTCACAGATCCCTCTAATATATCAATGGTCAGGCAAACTGTAGGTGTTTGTCTGCTCAGATATTTCTAAAGACACTAGTTAGAAAAAAAACCAAAAACATATAACAGACGCACTAGTGCACCTGAGGATGAGTACATTACAGACTCAGAACTGTCAGCACAGCCCTCACACTCACATTTTTTCACCTGCATATGTGGTTTACACCTGTGGGAATTAGCAGTGAATTTATACACAGTATGGAACAGACTCAGGTTCAAAATCCAAATTTCTAGGTTTGTTTCTACAGCTTAGCTTTTTCACTTCAAACGCTCTACTCCCACCATAAACATCTGCATAGCTTTTGTGTTTTCTCATAGTCATCTCACCGCATAAATCTTGCACTCTTTCAAGCTCTCACCAAAATGAATGGGATATCTGTTCTAATTAGGTTAATAGGAGTTTTGTGAGAATTCCATTTGTATAATAGATGAAAGGAATAGCATATAATTCCAAGCAGAAATGAGCAGTGGGTATTTTACAATCCATTCACTGCTGATTATTATCTCCCTTAATGATTATCTAAATATTGAAATAATTCTATCATCCATACGACACAATCCACATCACAGGCTTTGAATCTTTTCTGGATCCTACTCCTAGGCAATGGTCAAAATCTCTAGAAGATATATTCAAGTATAAATTGCTATGAGTATTTTATGAATGCATGTTTCTATAGGCCCAGATTGTCCCTAATGTTTGAAGGAGGCACTCCCAGTGCAAATTGGCCTCTGACCCAAGGAAGGGTGTTTTTGCATCAGTGTTCCTCCAAGGCATGCAGGTACACCTCCATAGATCTCTGTGTGGACTGGACTACATAGTATATAGGGGTGTGGATGAGGAAAGTTACCACTCTCCTCTGGATTTTCCCATCCTCTATTCTTACATTTTTAAAATAAATTCAAGTAGGAGATAACACAGCTTATGGTTGTATTACTGTCTCCTGGATCCCTTTCATAGCTGCTACTCATCAGCTTTGTGTAACTGCCAGTGAGAACATGCAGTGCAACAACAGTCATCCAGCTGAACAGCTCTTGTGACCCACGGCTCTTTTATCCTGTGAAGCCCTGAGACCTGCAGGGTTGTGGTTGAGATTGTTTTCCAAATTCCACTAAACTTCTTCCCACCAAAGGGAAAGGTTCAGGAAACACCTTGACACACGTGCCTCTCAGAACTTTCCATTCCCTCTTGACCTCTCCCACTGTTTATGTCGATGGATGGGGGTGGGGGGGAGGGAGAAAGGAAGGCTGATGTGGCCCATAATCACAGAGGATCAGGTATAAGCACTTGAGTCTAAAATGATTTGATGACAATGTTGTTACTTCTGTCCTGTCTGAACTTTTCAGTAATAGAGTTATTACAGATGACTCATATGCTACTGAAGAAAACTCAACAAAAACATTTGTCAAGGTGTCATGGGGTCACGCGCCCCTTCAGGAGGAGGGAATATGACCTAGCGGCCGAGTCTGTACAACCCCCAGTTCGAGGGTCAATATGGCCTTGCGGCGGAGTTTGTGCTGCTCCCTGTCTGGGGGGTCAATCTGGCCCAGTGTCTGAGTCTGTGCTGCCCCCTGTCTGGGGGGTCAATCTGGCCTAGTGACCTAGTCTGCACTGTACCCTGTCTGCAGGTCAATATGGCCTAGCGGCTGAGTCTGTGCTGCCCCCTGGCTGGCACCAGGCCCCAGCCCAGGGCCCTATCAGTGGTGGGTGGCTCTGACCACTGGCTCGGCGGGGAGTAGTCCCCGAAGAACGCCAAGCTCTCTGGGTTATCTCCTGCCCCATGACCTGGACTGCTTCATACCCTCGCCTGCTGGCTGGCCCCATTCCCACCTGGGCTGGCGAATGCGCCAGTGGCTGTGCTTGGCCTGGCATTGGCGGTGGCTGGTGCTGTAGCAGTAGCTGTTGTAGCTGTGGTGGTCACTCATGACAGGCGCAGTGGCCACGGGGGTGACTGCGGCAGCTGTGGCTCCGGCCAGTGTGGGGGCCCTGGAGGTGGCTGTGGCAGCCGCCGCTTCAGCTGAGATGGCGGCTCCGGTGGCAATCGCGGCTCTGGCTGGTGTGGCTGCTCTGGCTGATCCCGTGGGTATGGTTGCTCCTTAGCTCTGGCAGGAGCTCCTTCCCCTTCAGTGGTCAGCCCCAAATGAACTGCTCCGCTGGCCTTTATAGTGACCCTGCAGCTGGAGCATGCCCAGCAGGGCCGCGAGGGAGAGGCCTTCTCAGCCCTGCAAGCCTGATTATCTCCTTCACTACCAGTGAGGGGTTGGTGCCCCCCATCACACAAGGGGTGGAATACTTTCATGACTCCTCTCTCTTGAAATGAAATTGTAGCATTCCGTAATGCACTCAATACCAACGGCGCCATTTATAGAGATTTAAGAGGGGTCTATTGCCCCCTTAAAGTCTGAGCCTCTGAATTCATAATTGAGGTCTGCTTAAAGCACATGCTCTAGCCACAGAGGCAGCTCTTAATCGCAATAGAGTTTGTACTACTTCCAGATTTGCCTTTAGGACAGTGAGTTTGTTTATAAACAGAGGGAGGTAGGGTGATTAAGATAACAATAGGCTTTTCATTCAAATAATTGAAGGCTCATTAGATGATCATAAAAACATTGCTGAATATTGCACTTAAAAGATAGGAAAAACATATAGTAATAAACACTGGTGTGCTCCAGGCATCTGATTCAATGTACCCTTAAATGATCTTGAAAAGGGGGTAAACAGTGAGGTAGCAAAATTTGCAGAGGATACAAAATTACTCAAAATAGTTAAGTCCAAAACTAAGTGCAGAGTTACAAAGGGATCTCACAAAACTGGATGATTGGTCAACACAAGGGCAGATGGAATTCAGTGTTGATAAATGCAAAGTAATGCACATGGAAAAATATAATCCCAACTATACATACAAAAATGATGGGGTCTAAAATAGCAGTTACTACTCAAGAAAGAGATCTTGAAATCATTGTGGATAGTTCCCTGAAAATATCTGCTCAATGTGCAGTGGCAATCTAAAACGCTATCAGAATATTTGGAATCATTACTAAAGAGATACATAATAAGACAGAAAATATCATATTGTCTCTATATAGTCACGGTATGAACACATCTTTAATACTTCATGCATATCTGGTCACCCCATCTAAAAGATATATTGGATTTGGAAAAGGTACAGAAAGGGCAATAGAAATGATTAGGGGTTTGGAACAATTTCAATATGAGGAGAGATTAAAAAGACTGGGACTTTTCAACTTGGAAAAGCAATGACTAAAGAGTGGGAGGATATGTTAGAGATTTAGAAAATCATGAATGGTGTGGAAAAACAGAATAAGGACATGCTATTTACTCCTTCACTAACATAACACAAGAAGCTCACCTAATGTAATTTATAGGCAGCAGATTTAAAACAAACAAAATAAATTATATCTTCATGGTCAACCTGTGGAATTCTTTGCCCAAACTATAACAGGGTTCCAATAAGAGCAAAGTAAGTTTAAGTAGGATAGATCCATCAATGGCTACTAGCCAGAATGGGCAGGGATGGTGCCCTTAGCTTCTGTTTGCCAGAAGCTGGGAATGGGATCATTTCATTATTGCCTTTTCTATTCATTCCTTCTGAAGCACCTGGCATTGGCCACTGTTGGAAGACAGGATACGGGGCTAGAAGGACCATTAGTCTGACTCAGTGTGGCCATTCAGATGTTCTTATAGGCTACATCTACACAAAGGTGCTATTTTGAAATGCCACAGGTATCCTGAAATAGCTATCCCGCGTCTTAACAGCGCACCCGTTATTTCAAAATAGAATGGACTTGCTTCTCTGACATCCATGTAAACCTCATTCCATGAGGAGTAAGGGATGTTTCGGAATAGCGGGTTATTTCCAAATTTGGCACTGTGTAGATAGCGCCAAATTACAAAATAAGCTGTTGAAATTGACTCAAAATAAGCTACGCAATTTGCATAGCTCATATTGCATAGCTTATTTTGAGCTTCAGGTGCAGTGTAGACACACCCATGGAGATCCCAAATGTATCTGTCCCTTGCTGTAACGCACTAGACCCCATTCCCTTACAGTGCTAAGATAGAGCCCAGGTATCCTGACACTCACGCTCTCTCTCCAGTTAGTAACAAAATAAGAATATATATTAAAATGTTAAGGCTAACCAGTGTCCCTTAAGTGACTTTCCACAATATGTCAGAATATGTTAATATTAGAAGTGAGTGGATCTAATATTTAATTTTCTTTCTTTTGTATGGGAGTTAGATACAGTCAGTTACATTGCTAAGTTATTGGCCAAAAAATAGAGTTTTCCAGTAGCTCCTGGAAAGAGGTGATGTGTGTGTGTGTGTGAGAGAGAGAAAGTGATGGGGTCAGTCTCCTCCTCCTCCCCATTTACTGCTTGATTAGCACTGAGCATGTAACAGTACACTGCTGAAGCCACTGTCTTCGATCTGCCCTCCCATACTCTCCCCCTTCCCCTCCCATCATGGGGAAAAGATCACCCCCTCCACCAAAATCTGAAATGGTGCCCCTGCTCAAGACTACAGCAATAGCCTCTCTGGAAGAAATGTCACAAGAGGATCATGAGAAGGGTTAAATGTTTGTTGATAACTGTGTGTGAACTGACTTTCTTTAACAATCCTGGTACCTACTGATTAGAAAGAGTTAGATATAAGAACAATGATATAACAGCTTGCATCATGCCCTGGGTAGGTAATTTGTAAAATGGAGATAATGACACTTCCATCTTTGTAAAGCTCTTTAGGCTCCTTGGATGAAAAGTGTTTTATATTCAATTAATAATAAAAACACATTGCAATTAGTTCTGTCAGACAATGCAGCAGACAATTTTTCCTCTTTGTGTGTGCGAGCGCACTGCTAGAATAATAGAATACTAAAACTGGAAAGGACCTTGAGAGGTCATCAAGTCCAGACTCCTGCACTGATGTCAGGATCAAGCACCATCTAGATCTGGGTGGCCAACCTGCGGTTTGTGAGCTGCATGCGGCTCTTCAAAGGAAAAATTGCGGCTCCCGCACCCGCAACTTGACTCCCGCACTCGTGGCTGTTCTGCGTTCTCTTGCTCTGACCTTTTTTCCTTATCTGGTCAGAGTACCACTTGGGGTAATGAGATTTGACACTGCAGCCTCCAGAAGCCTTTTTTGTTTGTTTGCTCAACAACTTTCTGGCCGATGGAAGCCTGGTTGGGCCACATCTGGCTGTTAGAGGAACAGTGTTGTGGGGTTTTTGTTGTTGTTGTTGTTTTTTGTTCAACAACTTCTTTCCCTTGGCTCTTTGCACTGTATGCACCACTATTCTGGCTCTTTGTCTGTATCAGGTTGGCCACCCCTGATCTAGGTCATCCCTTACAGATGTTTTTTTAACATGCTCTTATAATCTCCAATGATGGAGATTCCATAACTTTCCTAGGCAATTTATTCCAGTGGTTAACCACCTTGACAGTTAGGGAGTTTTCCCTAATGTCTAACCTAAACCTCCCTTGCTGCAATTTGTGCCCATTGCTTCTTGTCCTATCATCAGAGGTTAAGGAGAATAATTTTTCTCCCTCCTTCTTGTAACAATCTTTTAGATACTGGAAAGCTGTTATCCTGTTTCCTCTTAGTCTTCTCTTTCCCAGACTAAACAAACCCAGTGTTTCCAATCTTCCCTCATAGGTCATGTTTTCTACAGCTTTAATAATGTATGTTACTCTTCTCTGGTCCTTCTCTAATTTGTCCACATCTTTCCTGAAATGTCATGCCCAGATTAGTTGAAGCCTAATCATCATAGAGTGGAAGAATTACTTCTCATGTCTTGCTTACAACACTCTTGTTAATACATCCCAGAATTATGTTTGTTTTTGCAATATCATCACACTGCTATCTCATATGTAGCTTGTGGTTCACTATGTCTCCTAGATCCTTTCTGCAGTACTCCTTTCTCAACAGTCATTTCCCATTTTGTACGTGTAAAGCTGATTGTTCCTTCCTAAGTGGAGTACTTTGCATTTGGTCTTATTGAATTTCATCCTATTTACCTCAGTCCTGTTCTTCAGTTTGTCCAGATCATTTTGAATTATGACCCTATCCTCCAAAACAAGTTGCAAACCTTCCCAGCTTGGTATCATCTGCAAACTTTGTAAGCATACTCTCTATGCCATTACCTAAATCATTGTTGAAGATATTAAACAGAACCAGTCCCAAAACTAATTCCTGCAGAACACCACTTGTTAAGCACTTTCAGTATGACTGTAAAACATTGACAAGTATTCTCTGGGAACAGTTATCCAACCAGTTATGCATCCACCTTATAGTAGCCTATTCTTGGTTGTATTTCTCTAGTTTTATTTATAAAAAGGTCACATGAGATTGTATTAAATGCTTTGCTAAAGTCCAGGTATACCACACCTACCACTTCACCCTTATCAACAGGGCTTTTTATCCTATCAAAGAAAGCTATCATGTCGGTTTGATATGATTTCTTACTTTAAAAATTAATGCTGACTGTTACTTATTATTTTCTAGATGTTTGCAAATGGATTCCTTAATTATTTACTCCATTATCTTTCCTGGCACAGATGTTAAGGTGATTGGTCTGTAGTTTCCTGGATTGTCCTTATATTTCCCTTTTAATAGATATGCACTATATTTGACTTTTTCCAGTCTTCTGAAATCTCCCCTGTCTTTCATGACTTTTCAAAGATGATAGCTAATGGCTCAGATACCTTTTCAATCAGCTCCTTCAGTATTCTAGGATGCTTTTTAGCAGGCCCTGGTGACTTGAAGACATCTAGCTTTTCTAAGTAATTTCTAACTTTTTCTTTTCTTATTTTAACTTCTGAATCTATCTCATTTTTTCCAGCATTCACTCTGCTAGGAATCTAGTCATCACCAACCTTCTTGATGAAAGTCGACATGAAGTCATTAAGCACGTCTGCCATTTACATATTTTTTGTTATTGTTTTTCCCTCTTCACTAAGTTATTGTCCCACCCCGTTTTAGGTCTTCCTTTTGCTTCTAATATTCCTCTTGCTCCTCCTATCCCAATCTCCATTAATCCCTAGTGGGGTGCTACAACCATGGCTATTGACTCTGGTTGCTAGGCAATGCTGCCCTGAATGAAGGGGCTTTGTTATTGAGTTTGTGACTGTGGCTTCTAGGCTTTACTGCTCTTAAAGGAGAGAGCATTGCTGTTGACTCTGGCCACTGAGCCCACCACCCTGAGGGAAGGGAGAGGTGTTACTGACTCTGGCCACTAGGCCTCACTGCCCTGAGGAAAGGTAGTGTAATTACTGACTCTGGCCAATACACCCCATTATCCTGCAAGAAGGGAATGTTTTATTGAATGTGGCTGCTAGGCCTGACTGTCATGGTTATTGCCCTCGGCCGTTGGAGCTGATATGCATGCAGGGTGGCCTAGTGTCCTACCCCTGAGGGTGACAGGTGTGCTCACCCCATAACAAGCCCTGAATAACATCTCTTTGAAAAACTGTCAACTGTCTTCAGTTATTTTTCCTCTTAATCTTGCTTCCCATGGGACCTTATCTACCAGCTTCCTGAGTTTGCTAAAGTCTGCCTTTTTGAAACCCATTGTATTTATTTTGCTGTTCTCCCTCCAACGATTCCTTAGAATCATGAACTATGAGCACTTTCACCCAATATGCCTCCCACTTTCAAATTCTCATCAGTCTAGAACAGCCTCTCTCCAGTACCTTTCTCCACCTTCTGAAATAAAAAAAAAGTCTTCAACACATTCCAAGAACATGCTGGATAATCTGTGCCCTGCTGCGTTATTTTCTCAGCAGGTATCTGGATAGTTGAAGCTCCCCATCACCAACAAGTTCTGTGCTTTTGATGAATTTGTTAGTTAAAAAAAAGCTTCATCCACCTTCATCCTGGTTAAGTGGTCTATAGTAGACCCCTACCATGATATCAATCTTTTTTTTACCCCTTTTATCCTTACCAAGTCTGTCTCCTGTGCCCATCTCTACCTCAGTCCAAATGTATACATTTTTAAAGTATAAAGCAACACCTCCTCCCTTTTTCCCTGCCTCCACCTCCTAAGCACGCTTCTTTCCCAATATTCTAGTCATGTATATTATCCCATCAAGTGTCTGTGGTGCCAACTATATCAGAATTGTGTTTATTTACTATTATTTCAAATTCTTCCTGCTTATTCTCCATACTTCCTGCATAAATATACAGACAACTAAGATACTGATTTGATTCCCCCCCCCTAGTTTTGCCTTTTCTCTCTTTTATTCCTATTATTACTCCCCATGCTTCCCCCAGTTTCTGACCTAGAGCCCACGTCTCCATGTTTTCCACTTATCTGTGGGCTTTGGTCACCTGATGGGGAGTTGTCTGATCTCTAATGACTGTGGAGTGAGTAACTGAATTTTTCAGTGTCCTTTTGTACCCTAACAAAACCACGTTTTACAGGTAGACAAGTGGTAAGCTCAATATTTTTAAAAAAATGGCACAATGCTATTGAAAGACACTGCAAACTACTGTAAATTAGATTTGAGTTGTTTTGTTATGATACATCACAAATTGAACGGACAAACTGAATGTGACCAATGGATATAATATATATTATGCATCATTGTACTGTAAATATTCTTATTTTAAATATAAATATTTTAATTTGGAGCATTCACAGGTAAATATGTTTAATATAAAACATTGGAGATCTCTAGTATATATAACAGCTTTGCATCCTCTATGGTGTAATTAAAGAAGCAAAGGAGTCAATTAGCTATTTGTCCAAGTCTCAGTAAAAACAATTTTTTAAAAGTGCGTCTTGTGCATTTCTGAATGCCTCCGACTTCCCTTTCAGTATCACTGACTATGGATCTAATCCTGATTGAATGGTAATGGCAAAACTCCATTGCATCAGATGGCAGCAAGATCTAATGCTAAATTCGCAAGGCAATAGGAATTCAGCTTTGTCAACATGAACTGTGAATGTCTGCTAATGCAAACACTCAAATTCTGCCAAAATATGAACAAAATCTTAAAATCTATTTTAATGTCAAAACAAATTACGGTAATAATTAAAACCTATGTCCCATGACAAATCACTGTGAGGGAAGCATTCTTGCTAAAGTATCACAAATAGGCAAAAATTTCACAGCCACTGAAAGAGATTATGCTCCTACTTGGGTAAAAATGACATTCTAACAGTTAGAAGAATAAAAAACAGGCTTGGCAAGAGCTAGCTAAGAGATAAAGATATTATGAGGTAATCATGCATACTGTTTCAAAAGAATATTTTCAGAAAATACATTGTTTCCTTTTTATTAATGTGATTAGATTCTTATAATAACAAGACTGTTTTAACCTTGCCAATATACTGTCAGTGTCAATTTTATTTTGAAGTGGGAAATAAGCAAAAGGCTATTATTACAAGGAGTTCAAGCTAAAATGCTAAAGCTTTATTGCTAATAAGATTGTGTTTAAAATTGAAGGTTGTATGTCAGAGTGAAACCCTGGCACACACTAGTTAATTTCATGAGAGCTTAACATATGAATCCCTGTGACAATAATCTGGTTAAATGGTAGAAATGCTGTATATCTATTAGAGGATAGCAATTTAGTAACAAACTCATGTAGACTTTATTATAGATTGTCAGAAATAAGAATAATGTACACAGTACAAATCCAAAACATATGTTCCATGAAAGAGCATGTCCTTACAGCATTTTTTAAAGCTATAAATTATTCTATCACACTACCAATAGAGTACTGTAGAGGTAAGGTCACTGACCCTAAAGCACTCACATTTAGTTCAAAATTCAACCCCTGCAGCTTAGCACTTCATCCAAATTTCAAAATGTGAGGGGGAACATTTTTTTCCTTCCCTTGTGATGTTTTCCCACTGGCTCTTCTCCTTGTGGGTGTTTTCACAATGATGGTCTTTGCATTATGTGAATTTACATTTAGTAGCTATTCTACGGTAACAGGAAAGTTTTAGCTCATCTCCTCTGTGTGTTGTATACTACATGCTCTGTAAATGTTATATGTCATAAGCATTCATTTGGCTGACTGACTGGAAAATCCCCATATTTTAATTGCTAAAACATAGACTTCTGTGGGCACTGATGCCCTCAGTCTGTGGCTTCAGGAATTAGGAAATTACTATAGGGAGCAATCCTGCATTAGCCAGGTGATAGCCAGAATGACCTGATAAATCTTTTCCATCTTTTTCTCTCTCATTTTGTGATTCAGAAACTGAGCTTGATTGTTCACTGAAAGTCAAGAGGAATTTTGCCATTGATTTCACTGGGAGAAGAGCAGGCACTTTATTAGATTATAGATCCAAACCTTTGCATCAAGTTCAAGTTACTACAAGCATCTGACCCTTTGCTGAGAATTGAAAAGGTTATTGTAACTTTTCCACTATTATTTTTCATTTACGTTTCTCTTGGTACTTGATTCTGGCCATGACAAGATGTACAATTGCCAAAATAATGAGAGTCACATTCTCTATTGGTGAAAAGTCTTAGAGTGGTAGCTGTGTTAGTCTGTAACTTTAAAACAATGAGTAGTCCTGTGGCATTTTAGGGTATATCTACACTGCATTTTTTTTTGAGAAAAACGGCTCCCCCCCAAAAAAAAAGTCACTTACATCCACACTGCAATCACATTCTTTCGGAAAAAAATAAAAAAAAAGAGGGTTTTTTCCAACATTGGTAAACCTCTTTCTATGAGGAAGAAACCTTTCTCTGAAAGAGCTCTTTCAGAAAAAGGCATGTGTGGATGGGGAAGAGGGAGTTCTTTCAAAAAAAGAGGAAAGAGGAAAAAGCCCAGGTGCCCTGGTGGCCATTCCGTCCATAGTAATCGCAGCTGAAATGCAAGATAGCGTCCATTCAGTGTGGACACTATCTTTCAAAAAAGCAGATCACTTTTCTGATGCACTTTTGCTGTGTAGACGCTCTCTTTCTGAAGAAGTCCTTTTGGAAGATCTCTTCCGAAAAAGCTTCTTCCGAAAGAAGCTTGCAGTCTAGACATAGCCGTAGAGAAATCAGTGAAGTTCCATGACAACATCAGTCCTAGTAAGTGCTGTTATGCTTATTATTATTAATTTGAAGGTGCCAACAGTGTAATTGATAATGTACAGGACACAAAATTTGAAGGTGAAAAAATATTGCTTGAATATCCCCCTAATTTTAAATATTTTTAATAATTCCGGCTTCTGAGCTCAGTACCTTAATATTGCATTAATGCTAATGTTTTGCATTATACACTGCACTTAAATAATTTAATGAGTAGTAGTGACAGATAAAAAGGATGGTTTAAAAAGTAGAAGTTAAATCCTAATGAGGAAAATAGACAGGAGCATAAACTCTGTTAAATGAAGTGTAAAAATGTAATAAGGGAGGCCAAAAAGGAATCTGATGAGCAGCGAGCCTAAAACTCAAAAGGTAATAGCAAACCTTTTTTTAAGATGTTGTTAAGACCAGGACTTTACCAGTGTTCAAAAAAGAACTAGGTAAATTCATGGAGGATAGGTCCATCAATGCTTATTAACCATGATGGGTCGGAATGGTGTCCCTAGCTTCTATTTGTCAGAATCTGTGAATGGGTGACAGGCGGGAGCACTTGATTCCCTTTTCTGTTCATGGGGCACTGTCAGCAGACAGGATACTAAGCAAGCAGACAGGATACTAAGCTAGATGGACCTTTGGTCTTTCCCAGTATGGCCATTCTTATGTTCATAATGCACAAATGTTAAAGGGAAACCCAAACTCTGGTATACACCCAAACATATCTTTCTTCAAGGATATGCAGGTAGAGCAGGCCCTTTTGTATCTAGCCAAGCACACACAATTTATGTGAATATCAAATTAATCATATTTTACTAGGATTTTGTAGTTTATTTTAGTAATAACCTAGAGGTTACATAGGATTTATTTGTAAACTAAGAGCTGGGACAGACAAAATAAAATTTTCCATCCAGCCTTTGAATTTTGCACACCTGCTTCAATCAACCATTTTCATATGCAAATGTAGGTTTTGGAATTCTAAAACTGGCTCAAGCTCAAAACTGTTACAAGCTTAAAGCTGAAAATTGGGCCTATACTTTCAGAAGCAGCTGTCAGTTCGGTCCTAAAAGTGCAATGCACATTCCCTTCTGTTAGACAAAGTCACATTGTCAACCAATCCAGTTAGTTATTTACTCAAAACTCCATACCATCTTTCTGTGGCTATAGATGGTCTTATGTAAGCATGACTTGTTTTTTCCTTCTGATTGTTAAGATTTAAGGTTACTCAAATTTACATTCCAGGTTTGGAATGTTCTACCAGTGACCTTTCTTACAGTTACTTCAATAAAATATTAATCAGTTAAATGAAAAACGCTCCAAAGAGCTTTTGCCATTCCTTTTTCCCCCTCTTGGGTTATAACGTAGAAATGTACATTTGATTGATATATATGTGTAAGGTGTCCTAGTATGCACAAATGCACCATTTGTATAGAATTATGAGACCAAACTGTCCATTTCTTGTTCTTTGGGTGATGGGGAAGAAAGAAAAGAGAAAGTGAGACAGTAGACAGAGAAATGAAGGGAATTGCAAAGAAAGGCAAAATGAGCTGTCAAATTAATTAAAACCTCAAAAAACACTAAGAGCAAGAGTCACATTTAGGCCTGTTTACACTGTTCTGACAGTGGTCACTCCACTTTAAAGGCCTATTTACACTGGTGTACAGAGTCATTAATGTAAATGGCAGCCTGTCCCTTTCTCTATACAATGGATTGTGTAGTGATTTCTGGACTGTGATGTGCAGCAGAGACAGTAAGAAAAACAGGTTAAGATTACTCAGGCAAGTCCGAAAGTAGAGTGTGGATGCCAAGAAATTGAAGACATCTCTTTCCAGTTATAGGTAAGAGTTGCATTCTCTGACCAATTATCTACAGAGTAGCATAGGAAGAAGGCAAGACCTTGCCCTTTTTTCTAGAAGAAGTAATTGTATAAACTTATATACTAGAGAAGGTGGTGATGGACTGGCTGGATAGTCTAGCAGTTGGTGGTTCATCTTATCATGAGTAGAACTTGATACTCTTGCAGTTAGGGTTCAGAAAGTTCCAGATTTCATTTAAAAACACCTTTCCTTGCTGGTTTAGTTTCTTTGGGAACTTTGCAAACAGTAGGCAACAGGGACTGAGTTATTAGTATTTACTTTGATTACTTCTATTCTCTCCTTAAAAATTACTTATTTCCTTATTTGCTAAAAGAACGTGATAGGAATATATGTTCCATGTAATTATTTTCATAAAGAAATATGCCATTTTCCATGTGATCAGGACATTTTTCTTTCTTCATATAATAAAAGAATTAAATTTAAAAGGTTCCAGGAGTGATCCTGGCAATTACAGGCTGGTAAACCTAACTTTAGTGCTCTGCAAATTATTTGAAATTGTACAAAAGAACAGAATTATCAGACACATAGATGAACACAGGGGCTGTGTCCAGACTTAAAAAAAGGAATAAGGGATCTTTTGGAAAAGGCTTTATTTTCCAAAAGATCCCCATCGAGACTGGCACTTTTTTCCGGCAAAGCTCCGAGCCGGAAAAAGCAGCAGCCATATTTATGCAAATGAAGCAGGGGGGGATTTAAATCCCCGCTTCATTTGCAATTGCGATGTGTCTAATTTGCATCCCTTTTACGGAAAAGGGATGCAGTCTAGACACAGCCAGGATGTTCATCTATCAGGGATGATCTAGATCAGGGGTGGGCAATAATTTTTTGCTGGGGGCCCTTTGGGAAGGGTCAGGTTATTGAGCAGAAGGGGTGCAGCTAAGATATATCTGGGTTCCCCACCCCCAAACAATGATTGGTTTGGGGGTGAGAGAGTGCCTTTGCCCCCACCCTACCTTCCCCCAAGGTGCCCATGCCCCTGGCATGGAAGGAGACTTCCCTTGATCCCCTCTCCCCTGCAGGGCGCTTCAAAGCACCATGTGCTCCTGGCAGGTTGGGAGGAGGCTTCGCATGTTCCCCCACCCCCGGGCCAATTAGCCTGGTGGCGGGGGAGCAGCAGGGCAGGAGCAGAGCGGAGGAGGCTTTGTGTGCTCTCCCACCCCCAGACCCTAATTGGCCTGGGGGCGGGGGAGCAGCAGGGCCTCTGTGGGCCAGATCCACCCCCTTGGAGGGTTGGATCTGGCCTGCAGAGGCCCTTTTGCTCACCCCTGATCTAGATGGTGCTTGGTCCTGTCATGAGGGCACGGAACTAGATTTGATGATTTCTTGAGGTCCCTTCCAATCCTAGGATTCTATGTTAGGAAACAGTCAATGTGGATTTTGAAAAGGGGAATTATTTCTCTATTCTCTACTAGAATTCTTTTGAGAGTGGGACAATGTGGACTCAGATGATCCAGTGGATATAGTGTACTTGGTCTTTCAGAAAGCCTTTGACAAGGTCCCTCACTAAGAGGTCTTAACCAAAGCAAGCAATTATGGGATAAGAAGGAAGGTCCTCTCATGGATCAGTAATTGGTTAAAAGATAGGAAACAAAGGATAGGAATAAATTGTCTGTTTTTACAGTAAGTGGAGAGAGATAAATAGTGGGATCCCCCAGCCATCTATAATGGGCCCAGTTTTGTACAACTTGTTCATAAATAATCTAGAAAAAAGGGTAAACAGTGAGGTAGCAAAGTTTGCAGGATAGTTAGGTCCAAAACTGCCTGTGAAGTGTCACAAAAGAAACTCACAAAATTGAGTGACTGGGCAAGAAAATGGCAGATGAAATTCCATTTAGGTAAATGCAAAATAATGCACATTGGAAAACATAATGTCAAATGTATTTACCAAATGATAGAATCTAAATTAGCTGTTACCACTCAAAAGAGAGATCTTTGAGTTATTTTGGATTGTTGTCTGCAAACATCTGCTCAATGTGCAGTGGCAGTTAAAAAAGCTAACAGAATGTTGGGAATCATTAGGAAAGACATGATAAGACAGAAAATCTCATAATGCCACTATAGAAATCCATGGTACTCCTCCGTCTTAAATACTGTATGCAATTCTGATCACCCCATCTCAAAAAAGTTATATTAAAATAGGAAAAATACAGAGAAAGGCATTAACATGATTCCATACAAGTAGAGACATTAAAAAGTGTGGGTCTCTTAAGTCTGAAAAGGAGGCAAATGAAGGGAGGTATGATAGAGATCTATAAAATCATGAATAGTGTGGAGAAAGTGCATGATGAAGAGTTATTTTTCCCGTCATATAACAACCAAACCAGGGATTAGTCAATGAAATTAATAGGCAGCAAATTTAAAACAAACATAAGGAAGTACTTCACACAACTCACAGTCAACATGTTCAACTTGCTGCCAGGAGATGTTGTGAATGCCAGAAGTATAACTGAGTTCAAAAAAGAATTAGATGCATTCATGGAGGATAGGACTATCAATGGCTAGTAGCCTATTAATTTGCTTGGGTGATCCCTGGTTTGTGTTGTTTAGGGGAGTCACATATTTGTTGTCACAAAAGTGTCTTTTTTTAAAAGGAAAAATTGTTAAAAATAAAGAAAGGAAGTTGTGAAAATGAAGATAAAATAAGATTAGGGAGGTAAGTATAACTGTTTGAAGAAAAAGCTGTAAGGGTGCTGCTGTGTTCAGATCGAAGCCAAAGGTGTTAGAAAAGGAACTGCTGGGACGTTTGGCTGCACATGAGGGATAGAGGATCCAAACAGTGTATGCCAACTGTCCTGCATATGCAGCCTACCGAGGGCACTGCTACCATAAATCCCTGGCTAGAGTCATAAGAGCTCACAAACACCTAGGCTACGTCTACACTGGCATGATTTTCCGGAAATGCTTTTAACGGAAAAGTTTTCCATTAAAAGCATTTTTGGTAAAGCGTGTCTAGATTGGCAGGACACTTTTCCGCAAAAGCACTTTTTGCGGAAAAGCGTCCGTGGCCAATCTAGATGCGGTTTTCCACAAAAAAAGCCCCGATCGCCATTTTCGCCATCGGGGCTTTTTTGCGGAAAACAAATCTCTGTTGTCTACACTGGCCCTTTTGCGCAAAAGTTTTTCGGAAAAAGACTTTTGCCAGAACGGGAGCAGCATAGTATTTCCGCAAAAGCACCGACAATCTTACATGAGATCGTCAGTGCTTTTGCGGAAATTCAAGCGGCCAGTGTAGACAGCTGGCAAGTTTTTCCGCAAAAGCAGATGATTTTGCGGAAAAACTTGCCAGTCTAGACACAGCCCTAAAGTAGAGCACACACAGGGACACTCCTTGAAGAAGAATAAAATGTTTTATTTTCAGGTCAGTTAAAAATTAAAAGCATTTTATTTCAATAAACTTGAAATATTTTGTTTTTATTTCAACTCTTTCTAATTAAAAAAGTCATAGGTTATAAGGCTAAAAAATTCCCACTAAATCATATCTCCTGACCTCCTGTGTGTCACAGGCAACTGACACTGTCCAGCTCTACACACTGAGCTCAAAAGATAAAGTCATTTGGAAACCAAATGATTGTTTCAAAATACAAAATCAGAATTTTTTGTTCAAAAAATAACAAAACAGTCACGACAGTCAGCATTCTTAAATGGTTCTTCTTATTTTTTTTTCAAAATTATTTTTTTCACTACACATTTCAGCTTTGTCAAAATAGCATTTTCTGATGGAAAACTGTCTTGACAAAAATGTTCTGCCCAGCTATAGTCTGAGCACTGAATGCAGGATCTAGCAGTGAAAATAACTAACATTTCTTACAGGTACTGTCCTATTGCAAACCCGGGTTCCTGCCAGCTCTTTAAATTTTGCTGCAGCTCAGCCATCTCTTGCTGGAGCTGTGCACCTGGGTGCACTCGCTTCCTTTCATCTCTGGCAGGATCAGACCCTGGAAAAAAGCTGAATGATTCTGTTACAGTTCTCATTTTCTCAAATGGGTAATGAGAGATGTTACTCTTATTTTGTCCCTGCTGGTCAGAGCTATAGACCGTAGAGGTTAATGTAAATTGTGTTAAGGTTTTACTCTGAAATAAGTTAATGTACTGTTCTCCACAAAAGGAAGAAAAGTCTGATTTCATGCTTTAGTATTTCTTTATACATACACAATGAGTAACATGGTTTTATGGAAAAGAAATCAAGCCAGACAAACTAGTTGTCTTTGTTTCATTTAGCTGAAGTAATCAAGTGATAATATAAATGGACAAAAAAATGTGGCAGATGTAAAATAATCACAGTTTAGTAAACTGTTTGATACAGAGTCATGTAATTATGTGGCTGGGAGCACTATAAAAACTGGCTGAAAGACTATTGGCAAATGCTAATGGTAAGTTGCAGTTGGAGGAAAATGATCAATTATTGTTGATCCTGTTTATTTGATTACTTTATTAGTATTATAAAAGCAAGTGCATTAATAATAAAAACCAGCATGTTTCTGTATTTAGCAAATGATGCTAAGTTGGAGAAGGTAGCAAATGTGGCTGTGCTGTTACAGGCTCAAGAGACAATGCTTTTTATAATATTTGACCCTCTGTGGTGCTGAGCCTAATGCAAGGTGCTCAGCTCCTATTCAAATCCGTTGGAACAGAGAGCCCACAGCTTCTCATTTGTTTTGTTGCTCTAGGCAATTGCCTGTTCTTTCTCCAATGTAAACCAGTGAGGATAGAGAAATCTCATCTCCAAAGGGACCTTGAGAGATCGGAAATGTGGGCAGGAAACAACTCAATTAAATTCAACCCAGAAAAATGCAAGCTAATATATCTTGGGAAAAATTATCCTGACCACATATTCAGGGAGATGAAAATACTTGGAAACTATTAAGTCTAAAAAGCTGTGGGAGAGATAATAGATAGCAAATTAGATAGGATCTTGTAACACAATATGATGGCAAAGACGCAATCGTGGCTGTGGGCTGCATACACAAAGGCATCATGTCGCAATACAGGGCGCGAAAATTATCTCCATTATTGGTGACATAATGCCTTTGTGTATGCAGCCCACAGCCACAATTACATCTTTGCCACCATACTGTGTTACAAGATCGTATTTAATTTGTGCCTAGGAGCCCAGGCCTATACTGCATAACCCATCCATAAGGTTCCTGTTCCGGCAGGAATTCAGGAAAAAGCAACAAAATGGATGAGGATCTAGAAGGAAATGGAAAAAGATTTAAAGAATTAAATATGTACACGTTGGCTCAGTGGTGACGGGGCAGGATGAGGATGGCATGAAAAGGCAGTTCAAACAAATCCAGGGCTTGCTGCAAAACTATTCAGCTGGGCTCCCTACCTTTAAAGCTCCCTTCACACCTACCCCAAGTTCCAAGTCCTATGCCACCTAGTGACAAGAGACATTTCTGACTCATGCATGATAAGAGCTAGAATAATAATGAACCTAGAGCAGGGGGCTGGACTTGATGACCTTCTGAGGACTCTTCCAGTTCTATGATTCTATGATTCTATGAGTTCACACTAATTTTACATCAATTTATTGCAGTAGAGTGACTCTTGATTTATGCTGATATAAACACAATCCAAATCAGGCACAATGTAACTAATCTGTCGTATGTTTGTAAAATGTATGTAGCTAGGGGAATAACAGTGGAAAATTCCTTACCAAAAAAGGAGAAGGAAATGACCTCCTGTAGGTGCAGGTTGGGCCGCATTGTCCAAACTGGCCTTGGATTATGCTGAATGAATAGCACAGACATAAAGGGTGAAACAAGTTCTGTAGGGTTGTACCAGAGCTGTTAACCAAAAGGGGTACAATGAAATTCAGCAAAATTAAAACAAAGGCTGAATAGAAAAAAAAAAAACCATCAGTGATGACTGCTGGAGTTGTCAAGATGAGGAATGGTGGAAACCCTAGCACCCAAGTCATTCGAAAGCAGACTGGACAATGAAAGCAACTACACCTCTGAATTAATCCCAGGAAAGAGAGGTGGTATATCTAAAATAGGAAATCATGAGGGAAGACCAACTTTTTGATCTGCTATGGGGGTTCATAACAAGATCCTATGGAAGAGGTACTGAAGATGGGCTGAATCTGTGCTCCCCCTCCCTGCTTGCCTTAATCATAACTCTGTCTAGCCATATTTTGGGTCCCATCAATTTCTTGTGGGTCTCCAAATGGAGGGAAAGTTCTTGATGCTTTCCCTTGCAGTCTACCCTTTACATAGACTTCCCCCCACTGGTGCATTCTACTGAGTCCACATTGAGAGCAGTTAGCATAGATTTAGGATGGTCACAGTTAATTGCATCACTCCGTGACCTCAGAATCCGAGAGCGGCGGCTGCGCTATTACCATGCTGGACATGATGCAAGGACAAGGGGGCGGGGTCAAGAGGATGCAGGGAAGTGACGTCAGAAGGACGTCGGGAGCAGGGTGGAGGACTCCGGGAGGAGGGGGAAGAGTGTGGGACTTAAAAAGGGTAAACAACAGTGGGAAGGGGGGAGAGGGAAAAGGGATGACACGGGGAGTGGAGGAGACCCGGGAGGCATTGGGTGGTTGGGGGAAGAGAGGTGGAGGGTCGGCCCGTGCACTACCAGGGTGAGGATAGCAGGTGTGCAAGGCAGCTGCTGGAGGAGACTGGGAAGGAAGTAGACCAGGGCAGAGTGTATTGGTAATGCCCGTGGGCTGGTGTGTTTTGGCAGGGAGCCCCGCCAGCCAGCCAGGAATGTGGATAGCCCCTGTCCTTAGGGCCCTGGGCTGGGGCCCGTGAGTGAGGGCAGGTTCGGGTCCGGGTCCCCGTCCCCCATCCGCCAACAGTGGGAACACTGGACTAAACTTACGTTGGTGAAAGTTTATACGGGCTGCCGCAGGAGCCGGTGTGACCTTGAAACGTATACCTGAGGTGGACTCTAAGACTTGTACCAGGGAGAAAAAGGATGGGGGGAGGGAAGATGGGTGAATAAACCCCCTCGTTAACAGGAGGGAGGACGGGTGAATAAACCCCCTCGTTAACAGGAGGGAGGATGGGTGAATAAACCCCCTCATTAACAGGAAGGAGGACGGGTGAATAAACCCCCTCATTAACAGGAGGGAGGACGGGTGAATAAACCCACTTGTTAACAGGCTCCCTTTGGGATTAAAAAATAATGGGAATAAAACCCATGTCTCCTGTACTGGGATGGCACCTCCTCCATGGCTCCCACTCGTAACAACTTCCCCACGTCATGTTAAAGAGTTTCTTATGAAGAGAGACTGGGGAGGGGTGGGGAAGGTGTAGCCATGCTGCACTCTGGGTAGGGCCCAGTGTTTGATGGTAATAGCACGACAGGCTGGGAGGAAAGAGCAGAGGCAGACAGAACATAAAGGGGAAGGAGTATCTGAAGAAGTATGTTACCCCTGGCCATCCCCTCTAAAAGGGCATTTGCTAGATGGCTTGGAGTGGCTTGAGGCCAGCTGAAAAGGAGGCTGATGCTGCCTCAATGGCTTAGATTCCCCTGGGACTGGGTCATGGTTTGGGTAGGACTCTTTGGAATGGGATAGCTGCAGTGTGAACTTCTTCCTTTCCAGCTGTGGGACATACAACCCCAAAGTTTTCAGTGTGAAATGGGAGTTCTTAAGACTGTGCAACTTAGTGTCAGTGTGTTGTGCAAACAGGGACACCTCATCAAATGGAAGGTCCTGACTGGGGTGCTGGGCCTCAGGTGATAAGCCCAAGAGGAGTAACCATGCTGCCTGGTGCAAGGATATTGCAGATGCCTTTGAGTGGGCTGTGGAGTCCACTGTAACAGAGGCTGCCTGCAATGCTGCCCTGGCTATCAATGCCCTTTCATCAGCCAAAGCCCTAATTTCTTTTCTAGAGGACTTTGGTAGTAACAACTTGAACTTGAACATTGTTTCCCACAAGTTCAAGCCATGTCTGGTAATAAGGGCCTAATGATTAACTACTCATAGTTGAAAACTTGCCAAGGAATAAACTTTTAGACTGAACAAATCCAGTCTCCTCAAATCCTTATTCCGCAGTTTTGGGGTGGGCTGTCCTTACCTCTCTCTCTGTGGTTTACTGCTTCCACCACAAGAGAGTTGGGTGCTTGGTGCATGTACAAGTTCCCATGCCCTTTGGCAGGGACAAAGTACTTGTGCTCACCCCTTTTCAAAATTGGAGGGAGGGAAGAGGGCATCTGCTATAGAGTCTTGAATATCATAGTGGAAGAAAATAGTCACAGCCATATATACCAAAGGATACAATTAAGGACTGAGTGTCCTTTCTGGTTGAAATGGCAAGCAACTGTTTTTTCTTTGTGATCCTGTCATGTCTAATGTGTTCATTTTTTAAATTGTATCCTTTGGTATATATGGCTGTGACTATTTTCTTCCACTATTTGATCTGAGGAAGTGGGTCTGGCCCACGAAAGCTCATCATCTAATAAACCATCTTGTTAGCCTTTAAAGTGCTACATAGTCCTGTATTTTGTTTCAGCTACACCAGACTAACACGGCTACATTTCTATCACTATTGAATATCATAGCTATCGTAGTTATAAAAATATGTATTTTCAAGAGGATACTGAAATTCCTTCTTGGGGAACTGACGTGAGTAAGATGAAGGCCCAAGAAGAGATAAGGGCTAAAGATTGAGTCCTTCAATGCCATTTTTAATTGGCTATTTTCTGGATAATTTCCAGTCTGTGAAATACAATGGGTAATTGTAAAGTATTCTAACACCTCATATATGTTTAGTTGTATAATGTACATAATGTTAGAGAATACACTGTTATAGCATATTTATTGTGCATAGGTATTGCACTAGCAACTGTCTTCTATATATCTGAGAGTTCATCTGTCTGTTCAAGAACTCCTCCTAAATAGTAAGAACTAAGACCACCAAATTCAGTAAATACCTTTGTAGGACAGGCAGCATGTGAAGTGCCCCTCCTTCCCTCCTCCCCCGGGCTCACAGCATTCAGTTTAGAACAATAAACATGGCTCTTGCTGCGCCCCGAGCCCATACATGGGCTGGAAGGCAGGGACCCTGGCTAAAGAACCTGATGAGCTGCTGGCTTGGAGCCAGGTAAGGTCTCCCAGCTGGAGCCTATCTCTGGCACCCCAGCCCCTCCCTCCGTCCTCCAACCCCTCTTCTGCCCTTCTACCCCATGTAACCCAAACCTTCTGCACCCCTGCTCCAGTCCCATATGCCTACCTTTACACTGCATTCCCTTCTACACCCCTCCTCAAGTCACAAACCCCTCTCAGCCCTTACACCCCAATTTGCTATCCTTGGTCACAGCCCAAATCCCTGCACCCCACACCCTGTGCACGGCTGTTCCAAGTCACAACGCCCTCCCAGACCCTACACCCCTGTTTTTGCCCCAGGTCATGATCTCTTACTTCACCCAAACTCGCTCCCAGATCCCACACCAAGTCCTTTACCCCAAGCTCCCTTCTGCACCCAACCTCCATCTGAGACTCCCGCACCTCCTCTATTAATATCATGTAGAGTGCGGCCCTTGACCACTTACCAAATTCTTGGAGTGGCTCCCCCATCAAAAATTATTGCCCACCTCTGTGTTAATGGCTTAAGGTAAGAAAGAAAAAGATTATTTTAACAGAATTTTTTTGAGTGTTGCCGATATCTAAAACTCCGATCTTAATGATTTTTTAAAATCCTGTATTACTAATTAATACATAGTAAACTATATTGCATTAAGGCCAGATCTTTGCTTTCTTGTACAGTTATGGCTCTTATGAGTCAGAAGCAGCAAGTACTAGGTGTGATGCTAGCTGTTTTGTAGGATGAAACCTTATTTGCAAGATCTTTGAATCATGCATCTGTCTGTTAGAAAGTCTCAGAGGGGTAGTTGTGTTAGTCTATAACTAAAGTAACAACAATGGTTTTGTAGCACCTAGGCTTAGACTAACACAACCAGCCCTCCAAAAACATTCAACTCTCCCACAGATGAAGAATCTTAGAGGGAACACCGCTCCCTCCCCCGATTCCTACGGGGATGTTGCTGGCTGTTCCCCTTCATCAGGGATTGAGGGAAAAGTGCAAAGTTTGCGGCATACCTCACCATCTGGAGAGCACAGCAGGCAGAGGAACCTAGACCCGTCCCAGCTGGGAAACATGCTCCTTCTCCCAGCTGCGCCCTCTAGAGCTGCAGCAGACATGCAATGGTGATTTTCACCTGACCCTAAGCTTCTGTGGTGAGAGACGGCTGGGGTAGTCCACTCTTCCATGGAATCCCAATAGTAGCCTTGGACATCAAATACCAAGTGCCATGTGGGGGCAGTAGGCTTGCATCAGTGAATGTATTAGCTATTCTCAGATATTAATGTCAGTGGGTCACACTATTCTTTTATAACCAGAACATACACAAGGCCATGTATATCAAGTTAACTTTACAGTTTTCTTACTTTCCTCTTCTGTGATATTCTCAGTAGGAGGTGGGTGTGAAAATATGTTGCAAGCACTTTGGAGGACAGGATTAGACCATGACAAATTGGAGAATTGATCTTATTTCAATAAGATGAAAATCAGGAAAAACAAGTGCTAGTGTGACGGGTCGCGCCGCCCCCACACCCCACCCGGCGGCCCGCCCCGCACTCAGCCCGCGATCGCGCTGGCTCTCCTGGGCGCCACCCAGGGAGTGCGGCAACCCTGCAGGGCCTGCTCCTCTGCCGCAGCCCGGATAAGGGGCGGCGCAGCGGGGGCGGGGCGACGCCAGGACGTCCACGTGAGGCGGGGGCGGAGCCTGGTGACGCGGCGTCTGACGTCACCGGACCCGGACGCATGGCGGGGGAGGAGCCTGGTGACGTGGCGTCTTACGTCACCAGGACCGGACGCCGGCGGGGGATTTAAAAAGGGGAACAGGGAAAGACAGGGGGGGAGGACGAAGGAGCAAGGAGGAGGAAGGAGGGAGACAGAGAGCGAACGGAGGAGGAAGGAGCAGAGGAGGAGGAGGAGGGAAGAATAGAGGAGGAGGAGAGAACAACGGAGGAAGGAGGCACGGAACACAGAAGAAGAGGCACGCAGCACAGGAAGGAGGGAAGTGGGGTAGCACAAGTGGTGAGGGGGACTACGTAGAAGGGGGGGAAGCAGAGACGACGGGGAGCCGGACGGGCTCGCTCGTTACAGCTAGGTATATAAATAAATAAATAAAATAAAATGCACAGCTACAGAATGGGGAATAACTGGTTAGGCAGATGTACGGTAGAAAAGGCCCTAGGATTTTTAGCAGATTACAAATTGAATATGAATCAACAATGTAATGCAGTTGTGAAAAAGGCTAATATAATTTCAGGAAATATTAGCGGGAGTCCTGTATATAATTCATAGGAAATTATTGCCTCACTCTACTCTGCATTGGTGAGACCTCAGCTGGTGTATTGTGTCCAGTTCTGGGTGTCATATACTTTAAAGGTGTGGACAAGTTGGGGAGAGTCCAGAGGAGAGCAGTACTCGATCAGTGGTTCCAAAAGTCTTTATTAAGGCATCCTTCCAACCATATTTTGTCTGTATTTGTGATCCTTTCTCCTCACTTTACACATGTGTACCCCATGTGCCTCAACATCAGAACCCTAATTCCGATCTGCTTAGAGGAGCGGGCAAGCCAAAACTGAGTGAGTGGCATTGAGGGCGTGATTGGGCCAAACCTGAGAGGTGCTGTGATTCCGTGTGCTAGTTCGCAATGCCCGAGTGGGAAGCTAGACCCAGCTCTGTGGAACAAAAGCTGCTGCTATGGCATATGTGCAGCACAAGCTTGCTATCCAATCTCCATGCTAGGCTGTGAGAAGTGTATGTTTGCCTAGAGCCCCACAAACCCTTCCCACAACCCATTGGTAGGTTGGGCCCCACTGTTTTGAAAATACCAGACTAGATGGTTTCCTGGGGCTCCCTCAAGTTCTATATTTTGATGATTCTGTGTTGTGTATTCTATTTGCATATTATCATATCATGTTGCCATCATGAAACTTTATCACATATATTTATTCTAATATTTGCAATCTCTTATCATAGGCAAATCCTTACATAATGCAGTAACTTTAAATATCAGGTTATGTAAAATAACAGTATCCAATATGAAATGCTCCAATACATCTGTTAGTCTATAAAGGTGCCACAGGACTCCATGTCACTTTTGCAGATCCAGACTAACACGACTACCCCTCTGATACTTGACAATATGAAATAATTATGTTTGATATTTTCCTATTTTGAAATCTTGAATATACATTACTTTTACAATGCCAGAAAATATGAGTTTGAAGACATTTAAACAGAGACTTCAGCTGAAAAGAGCTTGCAATAACTAGAATCTTAAAAAACCTCAGGTCTAATTAGATGCCTTCATGTTAAGTCCTGAAACACATTTTTTGGTCCCCTTGTGTCTTGTTTCCAAGATGGTAGCACCTGGAAAAACATGCAGCTTAGGTTTTTTGTAATAGATATGAACTCTGATAGTAAGAACTGCATTATACTAGCTGCTTTTGAACTGGTGGCAATGTTGATGCAGTGCAAGTGGTTGACTCTTATACAAGGGACTTTGTGAAAAACACCAGACATGTACAGTTTCCATGCAACAGAATGGAGAATCTAACTACCTCTTGTTAAACATCCAAGCCAAAACTTTTTTAATATTATGCCAGATAAACATTGCTGCTTTCCTTAAGCCTCTGTTTTGATTAAACGACCCTGAAGTTTCATTTACTAATTCCTTAGTAAGAATTATCTGTAGACTGAAGGAGATAGTGCTTCTTAGTACATTCACAAGTTCAATAATATCCTTGAGCAAAAAATGCAGTCTTGAAGGTAATTTTCAATTGTAACATGATTTGATTAATTACTACGGTAGACACTACCTTCATTTTGTACTGTTTGCCCAGACCCTGTCTTTCCCACCACACTAAATTTGCAATAAAATACATAAAGCATGAAATATGAGAAATTAATTCTTAACTACAGTTTTTCCTTGCAATAGGTTTCACCAGTTCAATTCACTATTTCCCCACAGGACCCTACTATTAGCCTCTCTGTCATATGAAATTGAGGGAAAATGTCCTTCTTATGATATAACGGTATTCTCATGAGAGAGTTCACAAACTTGCCTCATATTTGCAACAACAGCCAAATCGGTGCAGCAAATGAAGCATTGTAATTGTCTTTGTTTTTATATAGCTGTGCAACTGAATCTGAAGGACTGTCTGCAAATACATACCTTAAAGTATATAATAACCTGAGTGGATGAATAACTAGAACAAGCAGAACAATAACATATAAACTAGGGATGTTAGCATGTAGCTGTTTACCTGATTAACCGATAAGCCTGGACTTGTCGGTTAATCCTAATGGTTACTCATAAAATCCCGTGCTGCCTCTGTATCTGAGGCAGCCAGGGTGGGGGGAGGCAGGGGCTAGTGCCTGTGGGGAGCCAGCTTTTAAGCCAGCTTCTGCTGACCCACTTGCCCCCTCCCCCACTGCCTCACAGAGAGGCAGCAGCATGAAGGGAGGCAGGTGGGAGCTGGTACATGTGGGGGAACTGGCTTTTAAGCTGACTCTCCACACATGCTGATATCTGCAGAGCTGCCTGCCCCCCTGTGCTGATGCCTACAATAGAGAAACAGCAGCACGGCGGTGGTGGGGGTGGTGGGAATTGGTACACATCAGGAGCTGGCTTTCCAGCTGGCTCCCTATGTGTACCAGTTCCTGCCAAGATGATGGCATCCCCCCATGCTGTTGCCCCCCCCAGCGGCAGTAGTGTGGTGGGGGAGTCAGGAGCTGCCTGCCTCCCATGCTGCTGCCTCTGACAGAGAGACAGCAGCACAGGGTGGGGGGTATGCTGGTGTCAGTATACGCGGGAAGCGGTTTTCAAGCTAGCTCACTACATGTACCAATTTCCAAGGAGCCACCTGCCCCTCATGCTGCTGCCTCTGCATCAGAGGCAGCCGTGCAGGGGGGCAGGTGGCAGCCGGTATGTGTGGGGAGCAGCTTAACAACTGGCTCCCCACGAACACCAGCTCCCGCCTGCCCCTCTGCGTGTGAATATGTAACTACTAAAAAATTCAGCAGTTACATGTTTATACAAATACAGGTTTGTTATCGTCCCTAATAAAAACTAGGTTTAGGAAAATGCAGGACAATGTAGCACTTTAAAGACTAACAAGATGGTTTATTAGATGATGAGCTTTCGTGGGCCAGACCCACTTCCTCAGATCAAATAGTGGAAGAAAGTAGTCACAACCATATATACCAAAGGATACAATTAAAAAAATGAACAAATATGAAAAGGACAAATCACATTTCTATCACTAGGTTTAGGAGACATGCGATATTACTTCTAACACATACTCCTGGTGATCTATAATGTATTCCAAAGTATGTGACTGGTTTACATGCTGCATTATCCCTTTATTTGAGATGTTGGGGTTGTAGTGGTGAATGTTAGCCCTCAAGAAGGTGAATCACTGACAGCATTGGCAAAGGGTATCAAGAACACAGGCAAGTGCTATGCCATATTTCACACACATTTCTGCCACTCTGGCTCAGGCAGTTTGACAGCACTCTTGTAAATTGTCTTTTGAACTTCTGATCAGTCTCAGTGGCCTGAAATAGTTTTGTAGGTGGACTCATGTCCACGAAGGATTGGAAGGAAATCCTGAATATTTTTGAATCCTGTTATTAAAGGCAGCATACTGGGACGTTTAGAAATCATATCTCAGTTCACTCCCTGTTCTGCCATACACTTCCTGTGTGGTGGCTTTGGACAGATGATGTCACAGCCCTCGTTACCCTGTCTGTAAACTGCTGATAATGATAATTGCATCCTATATGGGGGAATGGGAGAGAATGTGCTGGTTAAGGAATTAATGTTGATACTGTTTTGAGCATTTCAAATAATGTATGATAGCAAAATATTCCTGAAACCGTGAAAGAATACTGCATTAATCCTTCCATTCTCAATGCACCTAGTTGTTATTTTAAACCAAATTATCCAAAAGCCGAAAACATTTATAACAATCAAGCCCCTAGCTTTAAAAGCATACATATTCTTTTGGGATGTTTCCCACTGTGAATAGGACTTGCACTGAGTTTGTTTTAATAGAGAATGCAAAATTAAGTGTTACTTTTCTTTTAGGCTACATTAAAGGGAGCACTATTAAAAATCTTTGTCCACAAACCAACATTTTAAAGAATTATATATGTTTTGGTGTACATCTGTGTGTGTTTGAATTTGTTTCTCTTGTCTGTGAATGATCACAAACCCCTTAGTATGTTTACACTAAAGGACAAAGTCAAATTAAAATACACAGCTTCAGCTACATTAATTGTGTAGCTAAGTCTAAGTAGCTTAACTCAGCTTTTGGTGTTGTCTACACTGCAGGAAGTTGAAGGAAGAATACTCTTCCCTTGAATTCCCTTACTCCTCATGAAAGCAGGGTTACCAGCATCAACTGGAGTGCCCCTCTCTCTTTGAATTAGCAGTCTTAACTACACCGCTAATTTGAACCCCGGAAGATTGGAAATGTAGGCATCTCCATTAATGAGCTTTTGGGGGAGTGATATAATACCTAGATTATAATGTTTTTTACACATGTCGTACTTAAGCCTTTTGAGTACCTTGGAGACTGGTTGTACTTTTTGTCATTATAATATCTGAGGAATTTGGAAGCCTGGCCCTATCTTGTGCATTAAGGCTCTGATCCTCCAGCAATTGGATTTGCATGGGTGTACTGCAGAAATGACCTCTGTGGGATTCTACACAAGTGAACGAATCTGCTGAGACAACCTGATGGCAGGACTGGGGCTTTAAAACTTTTAGGTCGTGAAGTTTTTAACATCTGATAGCATCGTTCTAGTCTACATCCCAAAAGTCACCTTTACAACTTGTTGGAATACCTTATAAGTAATTTATGATTTAAAAGCTTTTATGAATATTCATCTGAATTTGAAAATGAATCCTGAAAAGCCATAAAGGATATATACAGGAAATGGAGGGAGGGGCATGTTACCAATGACGTATACATGAGAATAGCACAAGTATATAGTGACAAAATCAGGAAAGACAAAGCGAAGAATGTGTTACAGCTTGCAAGATATGTTAGAGACAATAGGAGACAAATGTAACACAAAAATGAAAGAAGGTGGGCTGGTAACAGAAGGTAATAGGAAGGCAGAGTTGCTCAATCTCTAATTTGCTTCAGTTGTCTTACAAAAAATAACTTGTGACAGAATAACTAGCAAGTTACCACAGACAATATAGAGGAAGGGATGCAGGTTGGAATAAGTAAAGAACATGTGAGATCTCTTCGAACCAATTTGATTGAATTCAAATCAGTGGGGCCAGATTCTATTCAACTGAAGGTACTGAAAAAATTAGCTGAAGAAATCTCAGAGCCACTGGCAATAATATTTACAAACTCATGGATGACAGGAGAGATCCCAGAAGACTGAAGAGGAGCTAACATACTGCCCATCTAGAAAAAGGAATAAAAGGAGGAGCCAGGGAATTATAGACCAGTCAGCTTGACTTCAATATCTGGAAAGCTACTACAACGATGTATAAAATATTCATTTTGCAAATACCTGCAAGACAGAGTAATCACTAGCAGCCAGCATGCAGTTGCCAAGAATAAATCATGCCAAACCAGCTTGATTTCCTTCTTTGACAGGATTACTGATTTGGTGGATGGAACAATGCAGTGAACATAATATACTTGGACTTTTTGACACAGTCACACATGATATTCTGATAAACTGGAGTTTCTGAATGTACTACAGATAGCACAGTTTGGCCAAAGTGTGCATTGGAAACTGAGTGATTCCTATGTGTAATGGTTAATGAACATATGGGCAGATGTCCAGGTAACCACTTTACAGATGTTCATTATGGGGACAAGTAGTCAAGTAGTCCCGTAGCACCTTAAAGTATGTCTACACTTGCAGCCTATTTTGGAATAGGGCTGCAAATATAGGCATTTGGAATTGCAAATTAAGTCCGAGATTTAAATATCCAATGCTTGATCTGCATCTTCCCGGCCGGGCGCCATTTTTTGAAATTTACAAGCCCGGAGTAACTGCCTGCGTCTACACGCGGCAGTGAAACGGGCATTCGAAATAAAGCCCTATTTCAAACTACCTGTTATTCCTCCTGCAATGAGGTTTAACAGGTAGTTCGAAATAGGGCTTTATTTTGAATACCTGTTTCACTGCCGCGCGTAGATGCAGGAAGTTATTCCAGGCTTGTAAATTTCAAAAAGTGGCTCCCGGCCGGGAAGATGCAAATCAAGCACTGGATATTTAAATCCCGGGCTTGATTTGCAATTCCGAATGCCTATATTTGCAGTCCTATTCTGAAATAGGCTGCAAGTGTAGACATATCCTTAGAGACTAACTATATATATATATATATACCAATCATCATGAGCTTTTGTAAAACAGTGTCCTGCAAGTTAGTAACCTTCTTAAACAGCTCTTGAAATTGTTTCAAGTTGTCCACTGGAGGAGAGAAGGAATGAAAGACCACCTCATCAGGGGATGAAGAGGATTGGACCACCCAAGAAGGGTCCTCTGTGTCAGTTTGTGGTAAGTCATCTTCCTTCTCTGTTTGGTCAGCCTGCATTGTATCTGTGCGTGATTCAAGAGGGCGTGTTGGTGGCAAGTCGATTGCTGGATGGGCTGAAGTAGAGGGAGATGTATGTTGACATTGTTGTTGTGGTGGTGGTGGTTGGTATTGTGCCCATGGGTCCCATGGAGGCCATGGGGAGTGGGGTTGATATGGCCATGGATGGTTAAGCCATGGATATTGAGGTGGTTGCTGGCTGGTCTTCTGTTTAGTAGAATGCCAGGATGGTGCTGAATTGGTGGGAGAGGAATGTTGTGAAAAAAGCTACTTCTATGTTAGGTGCTGAGGTTGGTATAGGGGGAAAATGGCCTGGGCAAAAAGGAGATGGCCTCTGCCTATTGCCTCTGCCTATATCCACACCAAGCATTAGGGAATGCAGTGATGATTCATCCCTGATGTCCAGCAGGGGGATCACTGGCACCTGTGCCACTTGGTGCCAGGCTTCTGGACTTTTTGGTTCTTATCTGCTGGTGCATCTGTTGCTGGTGGTTGTTTAGTTGCTGGTGCCGGGTTCCATGCCAAAGTAGCAGCATACACGGTGGGGCAATGTCAGCTGGTGCCAGAGGAAGTGGCAGGTCCAACTCGGCTTTCGGTGCTGGTCTTTAGCCCGGGATGATCAGTCGGAGAAGCTTGGCTTCGTTTCAGTTCTGACTCCTCTGTCATAGATGGTACCGCCAAGTGCTCTGCAGTGGTGCTGGGGGTAAAAGATACCAGTGAATGGGCAGTGCGGGCTGATGCCAGACAGTAATGACTGTTCCGGGGCAGTTACTCTTCAGAGCTCAGGGTTCCACAGAGGCAGGCTTCTTGAAGTCTGAGGTGCCTGTTTGAAGGGACTTCTCCCAGAGAGTATTCTTGGCCTCATCTCTGTATCCCATCTAACCCTAACAGTCATGCACTGGCAATGCTGGCACTTCTGAGCAATCTGACCTTCGCCCAAGCATCTGATGCAGGAAGCATGCCCATCAGAGACAAGCATAAGTTCCCTGCAGGAGTCACATTTCTTGAATCTAGGAGAGCTCAGCATCATGAACAGAAATAGGGATGGAGAGAGTCAAGGAAAAGAAAAAAAGGGTTTTTTTTAAGCCAAAAAGGTTAGACTAAAGAAAAAATGACTGAAGAGGACTAACAAAGAAACTTTTTTGGCAAAATTATTTCTTTTATAGGAGAAAAGCCACACTGTTGAGGAACTCCGTCTTCTGCTGAGCACAGTAGAAAAGGAACTGAGGGGTCTGCACTGCATGCGCAGCTAAAGGACACAGCAACAAGAGGCAGTGACTGTGCATGCGCAGCATGGGAAAAGCACTGCTAGGGGAGAAACCTTTGATCGCCAGTATGAGGATGCACTGACACCTGAGTGGAGCACCCACAGGGATACCTCTCGAAGGAGATTATCCTTAGCTTGTGAAGATGTGCTGTTATGACTGCAAGTGCCTTGGAAAAGACACACAGAGTTGTGAAAAGACTGGGATGTAGTCAATCCGTGAATATTGGGGTGGTGATATTCAGCATTGTAACAGGCGGGAGTTCTTCCACACTCTTGACCAAACCTTCAAATTTGTTTGTTGGGTGGTGGAGGGTGTGGTGCCGATCCGGATGATTGTCATCAGCATTGTGGTCTTTGCCTTTGTCTTTGCTGGTTTGAATAGTCATATGGTCTCTGCTGGGTGTAGGGAGTATATCAGGAGCACTGGTAGAGCTGATACTGGTATTGCCTCATTCTAGTTGCCAGGGTGTGGATTCTGATGGAGTGGCATGTGGCACGTGAATCTTCCATCATATGTAGGACCTCATTGGTCTTGCCCACAAACAATTTTCCCCATCAAAAGGAATATCCTGCTGGTGGACTGTTTTCCTCTCAGGAATGTAGTTGATGTAAACCAAGAGGCTCTCCACATGATTACCATGGTTGCAATGGATCATGTTGCAATGGACCGTGCTGCAGTACCAGCTGTCTTTAAGGTTGTGCAAGAGATAATTTGGCCTTCTGAGACTATAACCTTGAATTGGGTCTTTTTGCCTCTGGTATATTCTCTACAAAATCAAGGAACTTGGCATAATTCCTGTGATTGTATTTGACCAGCAGTGCAGAGTAATTAGAAATCATGAACTGTAAGGTGGAGAAGGTGGAAACTTTAGTCAAAAGAAATCTAGCTTCCCACTGTCTCAGTAGGAGTTGATTAGAAGTGTTGCTGCCTGCCACGGCGATATTCTGCTTCCACCACCAACATGTTTGGATGTGGGTGTATAAATAAGAATTCAAAGACCTTAGATGGTACTTAATACTTTCTATCAGCACTCTTTCAAGTAGCAGGTATGGAAGCTGGGGCCTGCCATACCATCTTGGCACAGTCGATTATAGCAGGATTGATGGGAAGTGCTATCTTGGGAGAGGATGAGGCTTGTAGGATGTCTGTAAGCTCATGCTGTGTTTCAGACACCTCTTCTTAAGTTCTCTTCTGAAGTTTCAATCACCTCTATCTGCTTTGACCCTTGTGAAAAGGTCTTGGATATGGGAGAAGTCATGCGGTGCTGTTGGGGGTGGAGGCAGTATGGCCTCGTCCAATAAAGAGGAGGAGTTGGTTGGTGGTGATGTATCCAGGACTGGTTCTTCCAGGACCTGTGCCTCCAGTTCTCCCATGTTGCTGGGCAGACACTGGTATGGGAGATGTGGTATGCTGTATGTAAGGTCTGCCATATTTGTGTGATCTAGAATGTCAACCATAGTGCCTCTTGTATGACCCCAATAAGCAGTAGGGCCAATGTCCTGGATATAGCATGGGTAGAAGCATCCATGGTGGCATATTGTGGTTGTATGGGACACAAGGGGTGGATCTTGCCAGTGAGGATCAATGTCTGGTAGGGGAGGCATAGTGAGGAGAGAAGACAGCCTCAGCCTCATCATTCACATCACTAGAAAAATGTGAGGGTGCTGGAGACACAGAATGTGGTGCTGATGTTCGAGGAGAGATGTCAGTACTAAAAGAGGAAATTTTAGAATTGAGGCTATGGTCAGGTCACAATACCGCATAAACAACAGTGATGCTGACAGTTGTCCACGGTAGTCGAAATCATAAGTTGTAATGGTACTAAGAGTGAAGATGGTATGGTCGGTGCCATTGTCATGATGCTCAGCTTTGCAGTTGGTGCCAAAGTAGGAATGAGTACCACTGTCTTGGACAGAGCAGTTGGAGCCACTTTCCTGGGTGGTGCCATCAGCACCAACACATAGGCTGGCAGTTTGGTACCTTTAGGCTCGGTACTGGAGTGGTGAGTGCCAGTGTTCCCTCTAAGCTGCAGGGCAGCACAGCTTTCCAGGGGATTAATCAGCCCCCCCCCCCCTCCCAGTCAGTCAGCTCTTGCATGGAGCCCTGAGCCTCTGACTGGCCGGGGCTGATTAATCACCTGAGAAGCTGTGCTGCCTCGCAGCTTAGAGGGAACACTGGTGAGTGCCGTCTTTAGCTGCACTCTGGCTGGTGCCAGAGGTGCCAGGGGCATTGTAAGTCCTGATGTCAACACTCTGTGTGCCACTGAGGCAGATCTTGTGGGTGACTTTTTTTGCATTAAGGTCCCTATGTGTCAGCAAAAACCTCCTCTTCTTTGAAGAGGTTTTTGAGAGCAGTGATTGCAGAGGTGAGGGAGCCGGAGTAGCCTGTTTGCTGCGGTACAAGACTGGTCAAAGAGATTTTTCCATTAATATTAACTTTAGCTTCTGTTGCTGCAGGCTCTAGCCTTTGGCTTGCAGAGGTACATGAGATTCCCCAATGCAGTGGACGCATTGGTGGATGTCCATCTGATATAGGCATTGTGTCCCTGCAAGAGGAACAGAGTTTAAAGTCTGGGGAGCCTGACATTGTGAGCGGGTTAATGACAACTTTTGTTTTCTAACAAACCTGTAACAACTACTTTATTAACTTGACTAACTATAATAATAACCAGTGAACAATATTCTAATGAAAGATTCCTTGGTTTTTTTTAAGGACTGTGGAGCTCCATCTCAAGCCGGGGATGGTTGAGAAGGAACTGGAGGGCTTGGCCTATGCATGCAGTGTTTTAACTATCACAGCAGGCGGCAGCACCGTGCATGCATGGCCTGCACGGGACTATTAGAGACTCTCTGATCAAAGGTGGCAGAACAGCATCCAGACCAAGAGTGGAGCGCCCACAGGGACATCTCTTGAAGAAGAATCCCTAGGTATTCCTTCCACTGAGTCCACCTCACAGAAGTAATGTTTTGGGGGGGCTAATACTGATGCTTTGAAAATGCACCCAAATGACTGCAATCCAGCACCAATACCCAGCAGTAATTTCCCCTTTCATAGGAAAGCTCTTTGACACATCTGTGCCTCTGCCTAATTCTCCTCTCTTGGCATAGAGGGCAACATTGAGGAGGGAAGGAACAGAATATTACTTGATAGCCCATCTTGCCTACCGGGGGTTCATTAAATAACACACATCACTGGCACAAATTTCAGCTAATAGCAGTACTTCAAACACAGATCCCTGAGCCCTAACCCCAAACTCCTCCACTTCAGAATAGAGCTCCAAAACAGCACAGGATTAAGCACATTGGTGAGAGTGACACTGAGATGCTGAGTACAGATCTGCTATTTGCAAAGGATCTTGACAACTGGGGAAGGTGCAGAGAAGAGACACAAGAATTGTCCAAGGATTGGAGAAAAATGCTTTACAGCGAGAGACTTAGAGGTCACTCTGAATAACTTATCAAAAGCAAGATTGAGAGGTGATTTTGATTATAGTGGTGTAAGTATCTTTCCAGGGAGAAAATACCAGGTAGTTACAAGCTCTTTAGCCTAGCTGAGCAAGGCAGAACAAGTACCAAAGGCTGGAATCTGAAGTCAGAAAAATTCAAATTAGAAATTATGCACACATATTTATCAGTGATGGTGATCAGTCACTGGAACAAAATGCCAAGGGATATCATCAATTTTCCATTTCTTAATTTCTTCAGTCCAAGACTGGATGCTTTTCTGTAAGTTATGTTTTAGTCAAACACAAGCTGTCAGCCCAATATAGCGAGAACTGTGTGTAATTTAATGGCCTCTGGTATACAGAAAGTCACGATCCTTTTTTATCTTAAATTCTATGAATCTATAGGCATGTCTACACTGCACTCATCATAGCAAGGCTTGCACTAGTCCTCTAACTGTACTGGCAATATGCTGACCTTGTGGCTCAAACTGGAATTCAGGAGTCTACAGGCTGTTTTAAGAGCACTATCATGAGGGCCGCTAGCCACAGGTCTGGGTAACCAGGCTGGAAGACTCACTCCTAGATGAAGTGCAGACACGTCCCTAAAATACGAGCGATGGCAAGCCCTAGTACACTTATAAGCAATGGATTCTGTTCACCCTCTGGATTCTTTTTATATAAATTGCAGAACCCAGTCTGGGTAAGTTGGCTTAGAGAAGAAGTGTTAGTACAAGTGTGCACCGCCACTAGGAATCCTGGGACCTGGCAGATGCAGGCCCTGAAGTGGAGAAAGCTAGCTGGAAGCAAGCAGAGCCAGAAAGCTGGGAGATGTACTGTTTCAGTGCTTAGCTTGGGCAAGCTCAGCCAATGGGATTCCTTTGAAACTCCTAACAGATTTTTAAAATGTCACCCTGGGGTAAAAAATCTCTCTTAGCACAGCTGTCTCAGCAAGTGCATGGGAAAGCCAATTGTACCCCCAAGCCTAAAGGATGACTCTGGCCTAGTGTCAAAAATTATATAAAAACATAGATATCATATACATTTCGTAAGAACTGGTTATTAAATTTAACTTACACAGTTATAACAAAGAATTCTGTTCAACTATAAGCAGATGTATATTAATGGGTGGATTTCAAACAGTTAAGCACAGACAGTTCACAAATGTATTTTGACAACCAATTCCACCAAGCAATACCTATGATAGACTATGCACAATAACTATAATATTTCAATGGGGATTTAGAAGTAGATGAGATTTACTATTTGAAAATGAAAACCAGGATTTGATTTTTTAGTGTATGGGGATTTAAGTGTTTGTCAGAGTGAGCACTGAAAAGCTTTCAGCATCACAAGAAGATTTTTGAACTCAACTCTATTCATTGGAAATAACTGAAGTTGAGTTATGGGAAATAATGAGAAATAATTAAATGATATTGATTTCTTTAAATGTGCTAACATTTAAGTTCCTGCATATATGCACACTTATTGCATCCGTAAATAAAAAATTGCAATTGGTTCTGATTCTACTCTTTATATTGGATTAAATGAATTGACTTTAATGGCTATGGGTGCTAGTAGAGGAAATAAGAAAGTTAATGCTTATAAATAGAAGTGGAAATTTAGACCTCACAACAAAGTAAGTTTTGTTAAACCAATAATCCTGGTGAAGCCTTTGTCCTCAGTCTGCCCCCCATGCTCTCTTTTCCTCCTGTTTAAAACAGGATTTACTAGAGCCGGGCAAATACTTCAAAACATTTTCTGCAATGATTCATCCACATTTTAAAATTAGTTTCCTTTAATTGTATTCACGCATCTCATGTGTTTTCTGTTTGTGGATATTCTAGGGAACAGATTTGCTAGCTAGTACCTACATAGAAATAGTGCATTTTAACCAGATCTGTCAATTAAACTAAATATATGCACTAGAAATATTAGTCTGAGAGTTACAATCAACCAAGTAATCCATATATCAACTCAAAACTAACAAATATAATTCACATTTTGAAAATCATCTATTCCCATCAAAATTGCTCATGATCAGTTGATAAGCCAAGAATTATTCACAAAAATATTTAACAAATAATTTCAAATAAAGAATAGATTTGAGAAAACTCTGAACAGTTCATAGACATGTTCCAACTAGAAAAGAGGCAAAGTTCATCTAATAAATTATTCATAATGAATTACAGTGTCATACTGTGGAAAGTTACACAACAGATTCACAAGTGTAATAGAAGATGAATTCCATCTTAAGCAAATAGCAATTTCAAGGGTTGTAACCAGGGGCACCATTTCATATTTTGGTGTGAGGCGGGAGGAGAAGAGAGCATGGGGGGCAGACTGAGGACAAAGGCTTCACCAGGATTACTGAGCATGCTCAGTACAAGACAAGCAACAAATGGGAAGGGAAGAACCAACCCACTCATCCGCCCTCCTCTCACCCCCATATACACCATCTCTATCCAGGGGCTACCAAGGCACTGGAAAACTACTTTTTTTGTCAGACAACTTAGCAGTTAGCTGACAGGAGCACTGTATCTAATTTCCATATAAAAGAAAGAAAATTAAATAAATATTAGGCCCACTCTGCTCTCACACTCTGATGTCACATATTCTGACATCTTGTGGCAAGTCACTTATGGGGCACTGGTTAGCCTTAAAATTGTAATGTATATTCTTTCTTTGTTACTAACTTTGTGCAGAGAGAGACTCCTATTAGGACTCCTTGCCTCTATCTCAGCTCTATATAAGAAAATCAGAATGGCCATACTGGGTCAGACCAATGGTCCTTCTAGCCCTGCATCCTGTCTTCCAACAGTGACCAATGCCAAGTGCTTCAGAAGGAATAAACAGAAGACGCAATCATCATGATCCATCCTCTGCCGCCCATTCCCAGCATCTGGCAAACAGAAGCTAGGGGGCCATCCCTGCCTATTCTGACTAGTTGCCATTGATAGACCTTACTTCCTTGAACTTATTTTGTTCTTATAGGAACTTTGTTATGGTTTGGGGCTTTCCACCATCTCCTGGCAAAGAGTTCCACAAGTTGATTTGAAAAAATAATTTATTTTGTTTGTTTTAAATCTGCTGCCTATATTGGGTCTGCTTCTTGTGTTATGTTAGTGAAGGAATATATAACATTTCCTTATTCTATTTTTCCATACCATTCATGATTTTCTAGACATCTAACATAGCCCCCTCACCCCTCAGTCATTTCTTTTCCAAGCTAAAAAGTCCCAGTCTTTTTAATCTCTCCTCACATGGAAGCTGTTCCTTACACCTCATCATTTCTGTTGACTTTTCTGTACCTTTTCCAAATCCAGTATATCCTTTTTTCAGTTGGGGTGACCAGATCTGCATACAGTATTCAAAATGTGGGCATGCAATGACTTTATGTAGAGGCAATATGGTATTTTGTCTTATTATCGATTCCTTTCCTTATGATTCCCAATATTCTGTTAGCTGTTTTAGTTTTTAGATTGCCACTGCACATTGAACAGATGTTTTCAGGAAACTACCCACAATGATTCCAAGATCTCTTTCTTGAATGGTAACAGCTATTTTGTATCTATAGTTAGAATTATATTTTTTCATGTACATTAACTGGTACTTATCAACACTGAATTCCATCTGCCCTTGTGTTGCCCAGTCACCTAGTTTTATGAAATCCCTTTGTAACTCTTTGCAGTCAACTTTGGATTAGTCTCTGGGTTCACCCCTTTTTCAAGAATATTTATAAATGTAACACAGTAATCCAAATGCAAATCCCAACAGCATAACACTCATTCCAATTCTTTCCCCCCTAATTTTTAAGTGGAGTATTTTGCAATGTTTTCATGATGATCAAATGATCCTTCAATTACGTGAATGCCCAGCCTTTTGTTATTCATAATCACCCGCCTCTCTCTTATTTATAACAAACTCCCTGCCCCCAAAGGCAAAGCTGTAAACAGCTCAAACTCTGTTGCATTTCAGAACTGCTTCTGGAGTCAGGGCATGCAGCTTTCAACTACCTCAGGAGGGAGGCTACTGTCCCCCCAGCCCCCATAAATGACATCCTTGATTGTAACAAAATTAAAAAAATTAATTAACAAAATTAACTTTTAAGTTAGGCAGAGTTTGAGTTGTATGCATTAGATAACTTGCATCCTTGAATTTTAAAGGAAGCATGAATAACAATTATAATGAAGTCTTTATTGAAATACATAGGTATTGAGATCCACAAAGATCAGAACATGTAGCGATAACACACATAATTCAGAACAGATAGCAACAGGCTGATTAGTTTCACTTCAGTATTAAGGATATTACTGTAAACAATTTTAAAGGATTGAAGTAAGGGAACAAAATGAAAAGCGTAACTTTATTAGAGATATTCCATATGGTTTAATAAGGAATAGGTCATACTTAAGTGATTAGTTAATTTTTAAGATATAGTTGCCATGGTACTATGGAAAGGCACACTTGAATTTTTGAAAGGCATTGGGCAAAACTGATTCTCAGAGATTACTAAGGGTTTAAAAAATAGCTTGTTAGAAACAATATTGGGTCAAAAAAAAATGAGTAAGTGACCGCAGGTTTTTAAAACCAGATTGATTAGTGATTCTCCGTAGGTACATACAACTTGTCAAATTGCAGTAGTGGAGCAGTCCATGGATTAATAATGCATACAGATATATTTATATTAAGGAGTTACAGAAATATATACAAGTAACATCAACAACTCAAAGCATAAAAGATGAAAGTTTAGAAGGCAGTCCTAAGGCATACAAGCCTTTATTAGTACAGAGTTAAAACAAAAAGGGCCCAATTCTGCCCTCAGATATAGTACACAACAATGAACTTGTGTGAACATTGTATGACTCATGCTAAAGTTAATGTGAATCTTATCTTTATACAGTTACTGAAAGTCAAATTAGATTAAGATATATTAATTTTTTGAATTCACAATCTCAGCTGGTGATGTCTTTGCATGCAATAGAGACATCAGAATAAAAGAGTGAACACAAGAAAAATGAACCAAGTTCTTGTGGTTTAATAATACTTTAGTGTCTGTTACTCAATACTTTATAAAGAATAGCTATATTATTATGTACTGCACAGAAAGTCTTCCTGCTGTCATTTATTATATAGCTATTATTCTATGACTACAATGTCCCACATTTCAGTGTCCAATTTCTTCAGTCTTTTCCCACTTCGTTGACATTGTACAAGGTGCAGCTAACAAAAGCTGGTAGATCAGCTTTCCTCTTTGTATATTAAAAAGATTATCAGTCAAATCAAGAAGAAAGACTTCTAAAACATACAGTAGATCAACTAAAGTTATTGCTGAGAATATAGCAAAAGAGAAAATCCAAAAGCCGCAACAAAAGTGAAAGAATGATTCCTACATACCCACAATTCTGCCAACACTCATTGAAGGTGGTCCAATATATATGAAGCACCAAGGAATAGGAAACAAAAAACCAAATTTGCAGCTAATTTAAATTGACATAGCTCCACAAATGTCAATGCAGCTATTCCAATTTACACCAGATGAGATTCTGGCCCAGAAAATATGTTTGAGTGTGTATCTGTATCTTTATACATGTGCATGAGGAAGCTGCTCTGCAACAAATTGACTGCTACTACTGAAATGAGAATAGTGTTTCTAATTCTTTCTTCCAGGATTGCATATCTTTTTCTGTATATTACTCCCTGTTTTTACATGAATTCAGTGTTTATCTCTGAAGTGTTACCTTTTGTGTTTTAAATTAAAATGAACGTACCCACTAGTTTTCTATTTTCTTTTTATGTGGCAAATTGTGTCAACTAGTTGTACCGATGTAGGAGAGGATTGAAACTATGATCTGTTATTTTAATGGTAGCAATGGTTGTAAAAGTTTCTTTAAAGAAAGGATTCCAGGAAGTTACACCAGTGTTTTCCCTGCTGGCATTATTAGAACCCTTAATATTTTGTCATAAGCCAGCTGTATCCTTTGATAAAGATAAAGGAGAAGGAAATATTAACAATTTGGCTGCAGTAGATGTGGCAGCTTTTCTACAGGAAAAAAAGTTATGAGAAGCGTTACCCTAGTGGTCAGTCTAGGTAAATTTGGTAACAAATTCAGTGATAACATAAATTCTTATTTAAGTTACACATCTAGCGTAAATTTGTTAGAGAACATATGTAGTGATGTGCACACTGAAGGCATTTCTACACTGCACGGAAGATCGATGCTGCTGCAATTGATCTTCAAGGGTCCGATTTAGCAAGTGTAGCATGGACCCGCTAGATTGAAGTCAAGAGCACTTCTGTCAGCATTGGTACTCCTACTCCTCACAAGGAGTAAGGGAAGCTGATGGAAGCATTTGCTCCCTCTTGCTTTGTGGACCATTCACACCTTTCGCTGTGTGGATGGGGAATTAAGATATGTCAACTCCAGCTATGTAATGTACATAGCTGGAGTTGCATATCTTACTTTGACCTTCCCATGTAGTGGAGACCAGGCCTCAGATAGTAATTTATATGCCAAAGCGGGGACAAAAGATGTAGTGGGAAAAACAGCAGGAAGGTGTAAGAACTTTATTTTGCACATTCTTTTTAGTTGTTGGGCATGTAAGTTACACTCTTCTTTCACACACTAGACAGCAAATGTGTGCAAACTATACTGCTCCATCACCCATACCAACTTACACTCAATACAAAATACACAACAAATTGTTCCTAATGAATTTGTCCTAAAGGCTTCCATGGGAATTGTGCATGCTTACGGTTGGTCTGAGTTTGGCCGTTTTCTCTTCATATGTATTTTGAAATAATATTATCATCTTTCAAAGGATCTGAACCCAATCAAGGTCCAGATTAGTAAAGCAGTTTGATATAAATGAATGTTAAACTACAGGTGTAGGGGTCAAAATAGTCAACATTTGGAGTACTAGGAGACTTACCAGGTGTTGCCCAGGTCTTTCCGGGCAGGGAGCTGGTGGTGTGGGAGGTGCAAGAGTCAGGGCAGAGCCTTGGGGATGTGTGTGTGTGGGTGGTGTGGTGCAGAAGGCTGGGGGTGCAGAAGGTGTGTGAGGGTTGGGCGGGTGAAGAGGGAATCAGGGTGTGGGGTCCCATCCGGCATGGGGCTTTTCTCTTCCCTCAGGTTCTCCCTGGCTGCCAATGGCTTTTTCTCCCCCCCACCCCACTGCTGGCAGGGGCATTTTCTCTTCCTCCAGTCACCTTGGCAACCAGAGGCATTTTCTCACCCCCCGGTACTCCCCTCCCACCCAGCAGGGAGTTTTCTGTCCCCCCATCCTCCCTGGTTGCCAAGGACTTTTTCTCGCTTCCACCCTCCCCCCCCCCCCCCCCCCCGCCTCCCCGTGACTGCCAGGAGTGTTTTATCTCCCCTGCCCCCTTGCCACCAGGCAAGTTTTCTCTCTAGATAAATTCATGGAGGTTAGGTCCATAAAAGGCTATTAGCCAGGGGATAAGATGGTGTCCCTGGCCTCTGTTTGTCAGAGGCTGGAGAGGGATGGCAGGAGACAAATTGTTTGTTCATTGTCTTCAGTCCACCCTCTCTGGAGCACCTGGTGCTGGCCACTGTTGGCAGACAGGCTACTAGGCTGGATGGACCTTTGGTCTGACCCAGTACGGCCATTCTTATGTTCTTATGTTCTCCCCAGCCCCCCTCCCCAATTGCCAGGGTCATTTTTTTCCATCCTCCTCCCTCCCCTAGGTACTGCAGCCAAGGGATGGGACGGGGGGAAAGGGTTTGGGGCAGGGAGGCTACTTACTGGTGTGCTGGAAGGCAAGTTGGTGGAGCCCCAGCGTGGTTGGCCAGTCCCTTGGTGGTATGAATGCCCCCAGTGGACACGCTGCAGGATAGCTCTCATCTGTGGGCTCATTGCCCCCAGTGGCCACTATCAATATTGCATCCTTCCAAACAGCAGACCTTTCCTTTGCATGTTATGGAAAACAGTCCCTTTCCTGGGACTTTCTTTTGTCCCAGCACAACCAAACCCTGACCTTGCTTTAAGTTAGGAGAAAAGGAATCTGCATACCAAATTTGGTGGTCCTAGCTCTTACTGTTTAGGAGGAGTTCTTGAACAAACATACTCACAGACAGATGCAAACTTCTAAAATATATAGAAAGACTATAGTATCATGTACAAAAAAGTATGGTTACTAAATAGTTTTGTTAGATTGCTAATGATTTTGTGAAAAATTCTTATTTGGACTGAAATTTCCATGTCTGGTTTCTGTTCAAAGCTAAATTATTGTGAAGAGTTTGAGGAAACTTTGTGGCGATTATGAAGTTGTGTGTTTGAATAATAATAGTTGTCATACTTTTTTCATTATAAACTTTTAGTTTAGGCATATAAATAAAAATCTTTATGAGGGAAAATATTCATGATCCACGTGAAAAAACTTAGTTGGAAAAGCTATGATCATTTGAAAGTTATTTATTGAATGTTCACAATAACAATAAGAAGTTACTCACCTGCATTAATGATGGTTCTTTGAGATTTGTGTCCCTCTGGGTGCTCCACTCAGGTGTTGGTAATCAGATTTTTTTTCTAGCAATGCCTGGCTGCACTGCACATGTGCAGTAGTTGTCTCATGGTGCTGTTCATGCTCACTTCTTGCACATGCAACACAGCCCCATCCATTCCTTTTCTACCACAGAATAAGTAGGTGAACTCCAAAGTAGAGAAGAGGAGGATGGGTAGTCAAGCACCCACAGGGACACACATCTTGAAGAACTATCATTATAGCACAAGTTGAGTAACTTCTTCGACTTTGAGTGCTGTCCCTGTGGTGCACCGCTTTACCTGTCTATGGAGCAGTTCCTTCCTATAGATATTGGGCTTTGGAGTCATGCCCTGGATGTGAAAGAGAGGACTGTGATGCCTACTACAGTAGTAGGGGTGGGACAGCTTGTGATGGTGTAATGTTTTGCAATGGTATGTTCCAAAGACTAAGTTGGAAATCCATTTGGAGAGTTGTTGGGAAGAGATTGCTGCACCTTTTGATCATTTTGCTATGGAGATGAATAGTCTTATGGATTTGTGGAATGATTTGGTTTTATACAAACAGAAGGCCGCAGCCCACCTGACATCGAGTGTGTGAAGGGATGCTTTGAGTGTGTCCTTATGTGTTTAGGAAAGAATGCAGATAAGTGTGTAGGATCATTAATGTGGAAAGTGTGATCCTCACGCTACCCCAGCAACTAGATCTCCTATCGCAACACCAGGGCCACATGTTGCACTCAAATCCAGCAACTCTTCAGCTCAAAGCATGCTTCCTCTATGGTTCCAACATACCTGGACTATGGAGGGACAGAATGTCCTGTCATTCACTGAGCTGGTCCATTGTTACGGGCTTACATGTATTAGTAGTCTGGTAGAATTTACAGGATATTATTATAGGCTTCATCAACAATAAATCTGGCTGGGTGCTTTCATCTCTTAATGGATCTTATGGTCATTCAGCACTTCACCTGAGGTCTTCTGTGCCAGCTGTCTGTGCAGGGCTGGAGCAGAACAAAGAGGGAATACACACACAGATAAGCATCTATCAGCATCTAACTGCAGTTCCTAAGTTATGTAATTTCCCCTGAAGGCCTAACAGTGAACCCATGGAAAATGTTTTCTATCACTGGGATGAGAGCCCCAAAGGACTAAATAGAGTGCCAGATTTTATGTTTCATTAAAGGATTCTTCCCCCTGACAGCACCAATAACTACACTCCAAAAACTGCTTTGTGTGGTCAATGGAAATACAGTCTGTCTTCATTCAGCTAAAGTGAACCTTCACATCAGCTACTGTTCTGATGCATTCAGACACTGCTAAAACTTGTAGTGTGCAAGCAGATGCCTAGGACATCACAATTGGGTTCATACTTTTGCAAAATCCAGGCCCCTGTAACCAATTAAATCCTTAAATATATTGTTCATGGAAACTAATCCCCACTGATTATAATACCTGGGACAAGGTATTGCCCCAGGTATTGGGTCACTTACAATTAAAACAACATTCAAAGACTGAAGACATCTTTTGAAGAGGGCTCAGCTCATGGTCAAGGGCCTCACTGATCGCAAGAACTCAGAATGACTTTGAATGACCCATAATCAACATAAGATTCACTGGTCATTTTTCTTTGCTGGGTTTGATTTCATTGTTACCTATGCCCTGGGTCATGAAACAGGAATGCAGATGCCCTTTCCTGAAAGGATGAATACACGGTGCTAGACATGGCTCCCTGAAATATTCTGCTACCCACAAGCAGTTGAAAACTGTAAGATTTTTGATACCTCTAATGCCCTGTTCAACTCAAGTTTCCATTTGCATGACAGTCTACCCATTGGCTCTGGCATTTGGCTTCTCAGTCGTGGCCCTGATTCTTGACTTCAACTTGGCTCTGCTCCTCTCTACCTCCAGACCCTCATCTCCCTCCAACCACCTCCTGCCATTAGGCATGACTTCATGTTGAGGTTATGATCCTGTCAAGATGTGACTTTGGCTTCTAAACTTGTGAACATGCAAATACATTGATTTTGACTGTGTAGATTAAATATTGCAGGAGTGTAAATCCCTGTATTTAATACATTAAGGAACGTGGTTATGAGGCATATTGATCAGAGAGAAGATTTGGGAATTACCATAGAAATATCTTTTATATCTGCTAACCTTTTCATGGCAAAGGCACCATTTCAGGAGGTTAGGCTGGGGCTGTAGCCACACATACTGGGATTCTATTTATTCCTCTTCCCATTCCCCTGGCTCTCAGGGAGTGAGTGGACAGTATACAACTTGTGTGCATTCCACTCCCTCCTGACTCGTGAGGGGAGGGGACAAAGGAGTAATTCACACAAGGTGTGTACTTTTCCCTTGCTCCCTGAGAGTCAGGGGAATGGGAAGAAGAGCAATAAGCATCCAGGTATGCATGGCTACTGCTCTGAAATGGTGCCCTCGGTTAATGGCTGCAATTACAATGATAAATGGGCTATTGTACTGTGCAACTATACACCACACAAGAACACGGCCAACATAGAAATCTAAATATCCATTGTTACTACATAGGGCACTAATTGAACCTAATCTGGATTATTCTGAGCAATTCAGTTCGCTGTATAAGAAGTATCATGTTGCCTTTGAAAGGTTATTGTATGAGACAACCAAATTAGTGCCAGGACTATATTCTGCTCAGCTATACCAGTGTAAATCTGGAGTAAATCAATTGACTTCAGTAGATTTACTTCAAATTTACACAAGTGTACCTGAAATCAGATCATGGTCAAGATGTTCACACTAACTCTGATAAGTAAAGTCTAATGAGGCTGAACTTTTTGCAAGATAGGCAAGTTTCAAATGGCCTAACAGAACAGAGGTCTTCAAGATTATGGAGGAAGCTGATAAATCTGATCAAGGTAAAATTGTTAAGAACACTATTTGACCAGGTGGTCATCACACCTTTTTTTTTAAGTGTATTTTAACCTTCTGATCCCACCTTCTTGCTTTGTCATATTACTAGGTTATATTTTTTGTCCTCGAAAAGCAACTCTGAAGGACTGATTCTGATTTTATGCTGTATTCATAATGATGTGACTCAAACATGGTAAAACAAGACCATCTATATGTTAAAATTGTAGTCTATGGGTACCAGGAAAGAAAAGCTGAGGATTCCCATCCACTTGTCTTTCCCATGCCTCCCGTTAATAGTGATTCAGATGGGAAGTTTGTTAGCAACTTGACCCAGCAATACCATTGTCTGCATGCTTGGAGTTTTCTTGCATGTCTAGCATCCAAATATTGGCATTACTCAGTTCTATTTCTCTAGAGAAATGTGACAAGACCACACCACAAGGTGGTATGGGACGGACAACAAATATTGGCAGAATTAAGAATCATAGAATCATAGGACTGGAAGGGACCTTGAGAGGTCATCAAGTCCAGCCCCCCGCCCTCAAGGCAGGACCAAGCTCCGTCTACACCATCCCTGACAGATGTCTATCTAACCTGTTCTTAAATATCTCCAGAGAGCGAGATTCCACCACCTCCCTTGGCAATTTATTCCAATATTTGACTACCCTGACAGTTAGGAATTTTTTCCTAATGTCCAATCTAAACCTCCCTTGCTGCACTTTAAGCCCATTACTCATAGACTCATAGACTTTAAGGTCAGAAGGGACCATTATGATCATCTAGTCTGACCCCCTGCACAGTGCAGGCCACAGAATCTCACCCACCCCTCTTAGAATAATCCTCTCACCTATGTCTCAGATATTGAAGCCTTCAAATGCTTTGAAGGCCCCAACATGCAGAGAGTCCTTCAGCTGTGATCTGTGCCCAATGCTACAGAGGAAGGCGAAAAACCTCCAGGGCCTCTGCCAATCTACCCTGGAGGAAAATTCCTTCCCGACCCCAAATATGGCGATCAGCTAAACCCTGAGCATGTGGGCAAGACTCACCAGCCAGACACCCAGAAAGTTCCCTATAGCAACTCCTATCATCCCTCCATTGACCTATTTCCAACTGATAATGAATGGTCAATTAGTTACCAAGATCATGTTATTTCATCCAACCATCCCCTTATCATAGAATCATAGAACTGGAAGAGACCTCAGAAGGTCGTCAAGTCCAGCCCTCCGCTCTAGGCAGGACCAATCCCATCTAAATCAACCCGGCCAGGGCTTTGTCAAGCCGAGACTTAAACACCTCTAGGGATGGAGACTCCACTACTTCCCTAGGTAACCCATTCCAATGCTTCACTACCCTCCTAGTAAAATAGTTTTTCCTAATATCCAATCTGGACCTCTCCCACCACAACTTGAGACCATTGCTCCTTGTTCTGCCATCTGTCACTACTGAGAACAGCCTCTCTCCATCCTCTTTGGAACCTCCCTTCAGGAAGTTGAAGGCTGCTATCAAGTCCCCCCTCACTCTTCGCTTCTGCAGACTAAACAGACCCAAGTCCCTCAACCTCTCCTCGTAGGTCATATGCTCCAGACCCCTAATCATTTTGGTTGCCCTCCGCTGGACCCTCTCCAATGCGTCCGCATCCTTTTTGTAGTGGGGGGCCCAGAACTGGACACAATATTCCAGATGTGGCCTCACCAAAGCCGAATAAAGGGGAATAATGACATCTCTGGATCTGCTGGCAATGCTCCTCTTAATGCATCCTAATATGCCATTAGCCTTCTTGGCTACAAGGGCACACTGTTGACTCATATCTAGCTTCTCATCCACTGTAACCCCCAGGTCCTTTTCTGCAGAACTACTACTTAACTGGTTGGTCCCCAGCCTGTAACTATGCTTGGGATTCTTCCGTCCCAAGTGCAGGACTCTACACTTGTCTTTGTTGAATCTCATGAGATTTCTAGTGGCCCAATCCTCCAATTTGTCTAAGTCACTCTGGACCCTATCTCTGCCCTTAAGCATATCTACCTCTCCCCCTAGCTTAGTGTCATCTGCAAACTTGCTGAGGGTGCAATCTATCCCCTCATCCAGGTCATTAATAAAGATATTGAACAAAACCGGTCCTAGAACCGAACCTTGGGGCACTCCACTAGAGACCGACCGCCATCCTGACATCGAACCGATGACATCGAACTGATGTCATTACTCCTTGTCCTGTCCTCAGTAACCAAGAGGAACAAATTTTCTCCTTCCTCCTTGTAACACCCTTTTAGATATTTGAAAACCGCTATCATGTCCCCCCTTAATCTTCTTTTTTCCAAACTAAACAAGCCCAGTTCATGAAGCCTGGCTTCATAGGTCATGTTCTCTAGACCTTTAATCATTCTTGTCGCTCTTCTCTGTACCCTTTCCAATTTCTCCACATCTTTCTTGAAATGTGGTGCCCAGAACTGGACACAGTACTCCAGCTGAGGCCTAACTAGTGCAGAGTAGAGAGGCAGAATGACTTCATGAGTTTTGCTTACAACACACCTGTTGATACAATCTAGAATCATATTTGCTTTTTTTGCAACAGCATCACACTGTTGACTCATATTCAACTTGTGGTCCACTATGACCCCTAGATTCCTTTCCGCCATGCTCCTTCCTAGACAGTCGCTTCCCATCTTGTATGTATGGAACTGATTGTTCCTTCCTAAGTGGAGCACTTTGCATTTCTCTTTATTAAACTTCATCCTGTTTACCTCTGACCATTTCTCTAACTTGCTAAGGTCATTTTGAATTATGTCCCTATCCTCCAAAGAAGTTGCAACCCCACCCAGTTTGGTATCATCTGCAAACTTAATAAGCGTACTCTCTATCCCAATATCTACATCATTGATGAAGCTATTGAACAGTACGGGTCCCAAAACAGACCCTTGCAGAACTCCACTTGTTATTCCTTTCCAGCAGGATTTAGCACCGTTAACAACAACTCTCTGACTACGGTTATCCATCCAATTATGCACACACCTTATCATGGCCCTATCTAAGTTATATTTGCCTAGTTTATCAATAAGAATATCATGCAAGACCATATCTAATGCCTTACTAAAGTCTAGGTATATGACATCCACCGCTTCTCCCTTATCCACAAGGCTCGTTATCCTATCAAAGAAAGCTATCAGATTAGTTTGGCATGACTTGTTCTTCACAAACCCATGCTGGCTATTCCCTATCACTTTATTACCTTCCAAGTGTTCGCATATGATTTTCTTAATTACCTGCTCCATTATCTTCCCTGGGACAGACGTTAAACTGACCGGTCTGTAGTTTCCTGGGTTGTTCTTATTCCCCTTTTTATAGATGGGCACAATATTTGCCCTTTTCCAGTCTTCTGGAATCTCCCCTGTCTGCCATGGTTTTTCAAAGATCATAGCTAAAGGCTCAGATACCTCCTCTATCAGCTCCTTGAGTATCCTGGGATGCATTTCATCAGGACCTGGTGACTTGCTGACATCTAACTTTCCTAAGTGATTTTTAACTTGTTCTTTGTGTATCCTATCTTCTAAACTTACCCTCTCTCTGCTTGTATTCACTACATTAGGCATACCTCCAGACTTCTCGGTGAAGACCGAAACAAAGAAGTCATTGAGCTTCTCCGCCATTTTCAAGTTTCCTGTTACTGCTTCTCCCTCCTCACTGAGCAGTGGGCCTACCCTGTCCTTGGTCTTCCTCTTGCTTCTAATGTATTTATAAAAGGTCTTCTTGTTTCCCTTTATGCCTTTAGCTAGTTTGATCTCATTTTGTGCCTTTGCCTTTCTAATCTTGCCCCTGCATTCCCGTGTTGCTTGCCTATATTCATCCTTTGTTATTTGTCCTAGTTTCCATTTTTTATAGGACTCCTTTTTTATTTTGAAATCATGCAAGATCTCCTTGTTAAGCCAAGCTGGTCTTTTGCCATATTTTCTATCTTTCCTACACAGCGGAATTGTTTGCTTTTGGGCCCTTAACAACGTCCCTTTGAAATACTTCCAACTCTCCTCAGTTGTTTTTCCCTTCAGTCTTGCTTCCCATGGGACCTTACCTACAAGTTCTCTGAGCTTATCAAAATCTGCCTTCCTGAAATCCATTACCTCAATTGTGCTGGTCTCCCTTCTACCTTTCCTTAAGATCATGAACTCTATTATTTCGTGATCACTGTCCCCCATACTGTCTTCCACTTTCAAGTTCTCAACTAGTTCCTCCCTATTTGTTAAAATCAAATCCAGAACAGCTTCTCCTCTGGTAGCTTTTTCAACCTTCTGAAACAGAAAGTTGTCTCCAATGCAGTCCAGAAACTTTTTGGATAGCCTGTGCCTCGCTGTGTTAGTTTCCCAACATATGTCTGGAGAAACTGAAGAGAGCAGCAAACACTTTTAAACATTAGTTTTCATTTTAAATCCAACCTTCTAAGTGTTTCTAGTAGTAAGACCATAGGATCCCCGATTCCTTCTGTAACCCGTTGTAAAATTCCCAGCAGGTGGCTCTGCTGGGAAGAAAATGCTGTTCATCAACTAGTGTCCAGTAGCTACAGTAGATTGAAACAGGATGGGGAACACTCACTGCATTAGCCAAGGAGGCAGGGGGAGCTGTTGGAGAGAGCTGCTTACCCAAAGCAAGGAGAGGAAAGGGAGCTCTTCCTTTATACTTTCACCTAAGGTTGCCAACAGTCTCATATTATAAGAGATGTTTAAATAACAAATTGCCTCTAAATTTGTTAATTAAAATTTATTAAAATCAGTATACTTAAATCATGGGTATAAAACTGCTGGAATGGCCCAAAGCATCACTCTGGCACCTGAAATACAGGATGAAGAGACACTCTGGCCTTCATTTTGCAAAGTGCCACTGACTGGTCACTTTACCTAGGGCACAGGACTACTCAGAGGGGCAGTTGGGCCAAATTTGAGTGGCCTGGCTGGCAGAAGGGCAGCCAAGCCAAATGTGAGTGACATCAGCTGGGTGCCATTTGATTCTCTCCTGGATGGCCTCCCAACCACACAGCTTGTGGGGAATCACTGGCGGTCAGGTCAACTTTGAATGGCATTGCAATCTGTCACATGGAGTTGCAACACTGCTCAGATTTGGCCTGGCTGCCTCTTTGTCCCTGGACCCTCCACTGCCCCAACATTGAAATCTGACATGGTGCCCCTGCTGGCTGCAGTGAAGCCTCCATTAGCTGCTGCCTCCTTCCAGTCCAAATCTTTTCTTTCAACTCTCTCTGGTGGCAAACACAGCACTGCAGTTGGCAGAGACTGGCAGCTGCAGCCTTCAACTCAGTTCCCAAAGCCTTGAGGAATCTGAACAGGCACTGTAAAGGCTGCCTAGCTCTGTGCTTAACGTCAAAGGGTCTCTGTAGCACTCACCACAGGAATGAAAGTAAACCCCAACAAAGGACATGGGAGAAGAAGGGATTCACTCCCAGAGACTCAAATCAAGACCGAGGACATCTCAGGTCTGTCCTGTATTTCTGAAATACAGTCAGAAACCCAATTTTAACCCCTGCCAGTATGCAAATCTAACTGTGGAAAAAGCCAACAGAAAAACTCCAAAGTAGAGAGGAGAAAGGGAAGGTAGCTGAGCATCCACTGGGACATTCATCTAAAAAATATATCAGTTACTGCACAAGGTTAGTAATCTCCTCTTCTCTGAGAGATGTCCCTGTGGGTGCTCCAGAGGAGGTGACTAGAAAACTATTTATGCGGGGAGGGACTTCAAGTCAGATAAAAAAGCCCTGGATAAAATGGCATTAGCCATGTTGAGGTTG